>NC_134212.1:103594842-103899306 GCF_965140235.1 Caretta caretta | reverse complement strand
TTTTGGGACCCCAGAACTGTCCTGCCCTGGTCAAATCTGGCCAGTATATGGGTTTATTACCCAGCCTGCCTCTCTCTCAATGTGAAGAGGACCATACACACTTGTGGTAACCATGCTGAGATTTTCCCCACACACCTTAGTCAAATGCACACTGGTTTGGATTAAAACATAAAATAAGTTTATTAACTACAAAAGATAAATTTTAAGTAATTATAAATGATAGCAAACAGATCAAAGCAGATTACCGAGTAAATAAACAAAAATGCAAACTGAGCTTCACATACTAGATAGGTAAGATATGAATTAGCAAATTCTCACCCCGAGTGATAAACAGGCTGGCAGATTCTTAAGGCACAAGCTGCCCTTACTTTGCAGCTTGGGTTTCTCAAGTTTTCATACACAGGCTAGAAATCCCTTTAGCCTGGGACCATCACTTCCCACAGTTCAGTCTTTGTTCCTCAGGTGTTTTCAGGTGTGTTGTGTAAGGAAAGTGAAGTACCATCATGATGTCATTTCTCCCTTTTATATCTTCTTCCCACTTGCTGGAAGGCTCTTTTGCTGTAACCTGGGTCAAACAGTTCCCATTGTGTAGCGCTATCTCTGAGAGGTTTCTATTGTACACAGTTCCTGGAGTAATCCTTGTGCTTGTGTGCAATCAGACATTAACTTGTTTGGCCTTTTTACTGTTGTACCTGAAAGGCTGCTTGTGGGTGTTTTCTATCTCACAACATGTTTCAGTAACACAAACATAGCCAAATTTCATAATTTCACATACGATGACAGCACCTACAATCCAATGAGATATTAATGTCTAGCAGATCAAGACTCTTAGAGTGATACCTCACAAGGCATACTTTATGCATTACATATCCTAATTGTATGACAGTGGTGAATAAGGGGTGCCAGGGTGTCACACAGCGGACGTTCAAAACCTGTAGAGCAGAATGTGGGCTGATTTGACCAGCTATATGCTCTCATGTTCAGATACAAATATTGGTAGGATTCCCCTTTCGTTAACCATATCAAAGAACTGCACAAACTTCAACCCTGACTGAGTACGTTACCTTTTAATTACGAACACCAAATCAGCTCTTACAGGGACTGTAGAGAGCAGAAGTTGGCTGGTTTCACAGTTGAGGGTGGAAAATGGACTCTAAGTTGTCTTCTCGTGCTCATGGTACCGATGCTGCCACTCTGAAAGCTCTACAAGATGGTGTCCAACCTATAGCCCGAGAGACATGTGACCACTGAGCCTACAAATTGTGACTGGGCAAACAAGAAAATTTATATTTGCTTATGAATTGAAAATTTGTCTCCTGATCTGCACCCTGCAACTCTGACTTGAACTGTTTGACAGAAAAAGGTACTGTTTCCCCCTCCAGGAACAGCTCTGGCAAAAGAAAGGAGCTCCTGTTCCTTCTCTGCTCCAGCTGCATAGCAGCTCCCCCCCTTGTGATGAAGCAGGTGGCCAATGAAGACAGAACAGAGTAATTCTGGCTGGTTCCATTGTCTGCTTCTCTGCCAGGCCGTAACAGCCACAAGGAGAGTAGTTTGATTGGCTTTTACTGAGCTTAGGGGCAGCTGTACCCAAGTGTGTGTCCCCCTCCACTCCTACTCAGCCTACTAGAGAATCCCAGCTAAGGCAGGGGGGAGGAGGAGGAGGAGAAGCTGAGAACAAAACTAGTTACCGCTCCCTGATCTTCTTCGCTTGTACCAGCTGCCCATGGTAACACTACTCTGGTAGCTAGAGATAGCTGCAGCATGGCATGTGCCAGCCACCTCCTGTCCCTGTCTTTGTCATGCTCCTCCTGCTCCGGAGGCTGTAGCGAGCCAGATTCACTGGGGGAATGACCAGCAGGGGACTTATGGGAGGTTTCTGCTCCCTTCATCACTGCCAGAATAATGCAAATGCCAGATAATCTGTCCTAATATACTGATTGTGGCTCCTTGATCTTCTAGAAATAATCTGTTTGACCCTTGGGCTTGCATACTACTTCTTCAAAAACTACTGGATGGGATTTTCAGTAGCACACAGTACTGGACTAAGACTGCTTCCAGTAGAAGCAATGGTAAAACTCTAACTGACTTCAATGGAAGATGAGTTACTTGAGTGCTGAATACTTTGGAAATACTCACCCACCATGTCAGTGGTTTCTTTTGGGCCACAGTAAAAGGAGCACATTCTGAATGTTCATAGGTAAGGCTAAGATCTTGTCATGGTTATTTTTAGTAAAAGTCACAGACAGGTCATGGGCAATAAACAAAAATTCACAGAAGCCGTGACCTGTCTGTGACTTTTGCTGCTGTGGCTCCATGGTTTCCCCTACCACCATGATGGCTGGGAGCTGTGGGGTTCCCCTTCTGCCCACAGCAGCTGGAAGCTGCAGGGTGACTATATTTCCCAAAGAGAAAATGGGACACCCTCAGCCGCTCGCCCGAGGCATCCCCCTCCCACAGCACGAGGTTGCCCATCACTGGAACCCTGAGGAGGGCCCCCTCAGGAGTCTGTCACTTGTCGCTGGAACCTTGCAGGGGGCCCCCTGTCACTGCTGTTGCCTGCTGCTGGAACCCTGCCAGGGCCCCGCTGGCTGCCAGCTCCAGAGTCCCGCAGCCCCAGGGGCGGAAGTAGAGATTGTTATGGAGGTCTCTGGAAGTCATGGATTCTGTGACTTCCATGACCTCTGTGACATAAACGTAGCCATGTTCATAGGCCAAACTGAGGAATGTCCATTTTGCTGCTGCAAACAAGGATCTACTCCTGAGGAGATCATTAAACATTAGCATTTCCCTTACAGCATAGGTTTCCTGACTGGCATTTATTTACAGTTTTGGAAGAGTTCCAAACTAATGGTTTATCCTATACCCTGTGTCCTTCTTATTTCAGCATATTATAACATGTTTCCTCAAAATCAAATAATCAATTATAGTTAGAGAATTTCAGAGGTATTTTATCATGCAATACACTGAGTAATAGAACCTGCCCAGATGACATTATATATGAGGTATCAGCAATTTCAGCTGAATCTCCAAATGGATCAATTCTTAATTCCCTGAAGACAAACCAGATTATAAACACAGAGCATGTTATTCAAACATAGTTCTCTCAGCTCCCTTTACAATCTCGGGTCTGTCTAGGTCTAGAATCTTTTTGTTACCAAATGCTACAGCCCTGTCAGCCCCAAACCTGAATGCTTTCTTTATTAATCTGATATTTATTCCCTCTGTAGGCAAATGAAAGGATACAGAACTAATGATTTCTGACTGGGTACTGAACAGTCAAATTGTCTTTCAAGTCTTCTCAGTTCATGTTATATTTCCATACATGCTCTCTCATTCATCTTTTCAACAGAGAAGTTTAAAAGCACTAAAATCCAAAACATTTGAGGTTAAGCAACCATGAAAAACTGTTAAATTACAAATAAACCATTACCAAAGGCTATATTTCATTAAACCAAAGCCAAACTCTTCTGCAGATTAGATCCAGGCTTCCAAAGCTTTCAGAGGAACTCTGCTACATTTTGGCCTGCAATATCACCTCATTAACAGGCAATGACATCCAGCTCTATATCTCCTTTCCATAGAATCAGATACTGTGGTTTCTGCGCTCTCAACCTACAATTCACCAGTGTAGAGGGCCAGGTACAAGACCTATGCACAACTTAATGCATCAAGGTAAAGAAATGAATGGGTGCAAAATAGATCAGGCTGTAGTAGTGGGTGGGGACTGTGAGCATGCATCCTATTTAGAGGTGTCAGTCCTGGTCTGCAGTTTTAAGATTAAACCGGGTCCATTACTGTTATTGGAGTGTAGCACATAGTAACATTTCCCAACTGTGGTTGGCCTAAAGACTGTTGTCACGGTGAATTAAGCTTTATTAATCTCAAGTCTACATTGCCGTAATATACTCCACTTGGGGCTATCCTTGAAAAATAGCCAGTATATTAAGTAGGGCAAAATATAACAGCGTGTCCCACACTGAGCACACAACACAAATGATCTGTACTTTGTACTGGCTAGCTATTCAAGGTGTTGGTTACAAGCAAAGGCCTTATTGGCTCAAGAACTAGTTATCTGAGAGATTGCCCTCTCTCTTCTTGCAGAAGTTAAATCGGCTTTGTTGCTCCAGTTGCCAGTTCTTGGGATCAAATTGCTGTGCTTGCTCATAGGCTATTCTCAGTGGAGACCACATAAAATATAAATCTTAACTGTTGGATCAAGCTTTTGACCCATCTGTGGTCTAACGTAATAGACATTATACGATTTTTGGTTTGGAATAGGAGGTTCTTTGTTTGACATTTTAAGCTGAAAGACTTATATTTTGATTTTTGCTAATGCCTGTTTTGAATGGATGCAAGGCATTCATATGCTTGGCAATGGACGCTGATATACATTTCAAAATAACTAGCTGGCAAATCAATATATGAAGGGGCAAACAGGCCTCTTAGAGTGCTGCTGTTCTCATATATGGGTTAAAAAACTTATAATCTCTTTAATTTTAAAAAGTAGAAATTTCTACTTCTTTCTCCGTGTTTTCCCAAACACCACAAAATGCTGGTGCAAAGCTACATGTTTCTGCTGACGTTGTTCTGATCACTGTGTTGCCAATGAACTTCACATTGCTCTACAGAAAATCCATGTGTGCCTGCAGTTATGCAAAACTATAGCCAGTTATTTGACAACAGTCTTGTAGTGTTACCAAAAAGTCTGCTGTTATGATCAGTCCAATCGGTCACTTATTAAAAACTGAGAAAAAGGAAACTTGACATGTTTGCAAGTTCTGTTTTAAAAAGCAAAACTGATTAGGGTTCAAAACATCTAGCCTTAAAACAGTGAGGAAAAGCATAGCAGAACATCTAAATTTCACTGGAAATGGAATAAATATGACTAATTATTAAGCAAAAGTATTATGACAGTAAGTTGAACAATGAGAGGCCAATTATTTCTGTCAAATAAGGCTGCCGGCAAATGTTATTGACGTATTGGCTCACATAGATACATATTCTAGGAAACTGACCCAGTATTTTATATTCACAGATTTTTTTTCCCCTGCAGACATCTTTGTGTTGCTGCATACAAAAACTTGCATAGGCACAAAAAAAGGAAAATTTAACATTTATTCTGAAATCCTTGTGTGCTGACTGCAAAAGTACTGATCAATACTGCAACTGCCAATCCAAACTCACATACACATTGTTTGTCAGTGTGAGCTTAGTACTTAAATATTATTCTGAAAAGTTAAGTGCAAGACAAACCTTTGGAACAAAATATGAGTAGTTTATATATTATAGCAGAATTGACTCTCTAATGGACATTTATCTGATTTTACACTAAGGTACTGTGTCAGTTTCCATTTAGTAGAAAAAGCCTACTAGTTCCTTACTAAAAATGCCTGCGGCTGGGATTTTCAAGGAGGCCTAAAGGATTTGTGTGTTTAAATCTCATTGAGCTTCAGTAGCAGTTGGGTACTTAACTCCTTTGGGCTTATTTTAAAATCTCTCCCTCAAACAGTTAGGTTCCACTGTTACAAGGAGAAAACATGGTATGTGGCACTTTCTAGTCCCATTTTATTGTACAGCAAAATTTGTTATATAAACCCATGTGACTTCTTTCCTACAAGTTCTTGCTACACCCAAGATGACCTAATAAAAGTATAGCCTCATTGTTTACTCAGTCATCATGCAAAACTCCCAATGACTTTAATGGAAGGGCCATAGATTCCAAGATTCAAAGGCCAGAAGGGTCCGCTGTGATCATGTAATCTGGCCTCATGTATAAACACAGGCCAGAGAACTTCCCAAAATAATTTCTCAAACAGATCTTTTAGAAGAAACATCCTATCTTGATTTAAAACTTATCCGTGATAGAGAATCCACCCTCACCCTTGGTAAATTGTTCCAATAGTTAATTCTGGATACAAAACTTCCAAAGCCATTTGCATGATCAGGCCCACAGTAACTATAAGCAACTACTGATGTATGTTAAGGTTAAAGTTAATCTGTGTTTACCATAGATAGAGATATTTACATATAGGAACAATAAATCCTGATATTTCACTCAGATTGTGAACTCTTTACTCCCATTGGTGAAGAGTTATTCACAAGGGCAGTCCCAGTGATTGCAGTGAAACTACTCATGTGAGTAATGTCTCACCGATGGGAATAAAAGGTTCACAGTCTGACACTAAAACACAAATGTGATGCATTTATTTGGATTTCTAAATTAATGAGAGGTGCTTATCAGAATGCTAGGCACTTCTGATAATCTTTTAAAAATGCATCAGATTTGCATAGTCAAAATAAATAGCATCTCCACAACAAACAGTACTGAAAAGCCATGCAGTAAAAAAACAGTCCCCAACCCACACCCCATATACCCCCCCATTTTCCCTATACATCACTCCAGAACAATATTCACTTCTTTAGTAGCCCTCTTAAAGTGATGAGCCCTGCACCATGAGCATGTTGTGAAGCTTCACGCTCTTTTGGATCAAGGTTTTGTTATCTATCATTAGATGTTACAAAAGAATTCAGGATATTTTCATCCAAACTTTTCTAGAAATCTCTCCATTACAACCATTAGTTTCTTAAGTGCAAAATGCTTTACTCTAGTGTAGATCGTTCTAGTATTTTGAAGAAGAGGTGAACAATGTGGTCCTAAAAATCCCTCTAATGAGCAAATCATGATGCAGAGAACTGCATGTGTGATCAAACTGGTAGCAGCATGCATTCAGGGAAAACTATTATTCTCTGGCATGCCAGTGAGGATGTCTCTGCTTAACATTTTCCCAGGTTGTAATATGGAGGTCATAATATTGACTCAATACATGCATAACTGACCCAAGGCATGCATCAGTTCAGCCAGTCATGAGCCTGAATGTTCTTCAGAATGGGCCATTTCCCTCTAGCAAATATCTGCTGGAGGATATCTGCTTGCTTTTGCCTAGGTTTATTTTAACATATATTGGGCCAGATCCTCAGTTAGTGTAAATCAGCACAGCTCAATTCAAGTCAATCAAGCTACACTGATTAACACCAACTAAAGATCTGGCCCAGAGTCAGCATCCTTCTCACATTTTATCAGCTTTGCCTAAATTAAGGTTTTGTTGGTAAATCCTTTCTGTGTCTATGAATAACAAACAAAACCCTACAAAGTGCTATTTAGTGTCAGTCTACAAAGGTAGCATGGTATGGCATGTAAAGTATCTGATATACTGTTCTCTCCCTAATGCAGTGTTGCACTGGCATGGCTTAGTATACATTAAGACACAGCAAGAGTAAAAAGATCATATCTTCTAAAGATGGTGCTGGCAGCTGTACATTTGTCAGCTGTATTCGGAATAATAAATAGCGTTCTTCAGGGATTACACACAAAAACACCATTTTCAATAATTGATATAAAAACAACACGCAAAGTCAGGAATGTTAGCCAAGGGTGATAACACAAATATTTTTTTTATTAGCAATACATCAGTTTAATTTTTTCTGGCTAAAACCATTACTGCTTGCATTCTTTCAAGACATCTGAATCTGTATTGTAGTCCCAGATGTTACTCCACCCTCAAGAAGTAAGAGCTTCTTAGAATATAAATTGTCCCTTTCTCCCCTTCAGCATGTCTGTTTTAGATGCTGGAAGCAGGAACACCCCACTTTTACATAAAATCCTGCATCTGGAAGGTGCCCGCTTGAAGAACTCATCTAACCATGTCAAACCGCAGTTTATGCATGTTAAAAAATGCATCCCAACTTTTCCTGCAAGGGTTACACAAAAATCCAAAGAAACAATGGAGTACTGCAATTTGGATCACAGAAAATTAAAGTAATGACCTCTTGTAAAAGATAAAGAAAATGGAGATTTGATATTAAAATCAATTGACTTTGATCTAGTAATATATCTCTGAAGTATTATTCCATTATCATCACATTCTAAGTCTTTGCTTCTAACAAGACGTGGGCTGCCAGAGCTTCCGACATAACTCACACTTTATATAAGAGAACATCCTTAATTTCAGGCAACTGATGGATGTGAATGGCTCTAGTAAAATACTCATTGCCTCCACTATCATAAATCTTTAACTTCTTCCACTATTACATGAAATATACAGCTGGACAATAGACTAAATACTCTTATTGTACATTACTAAAGGCTTGTCTACACAGAGAAGTTAATTAGGATTAAGTTAGGGTGTGAATTTAAAGGAGAGTAACTATGGATCAGTACATGCAAGTGAATGAATGACAGACACCTGGGATGGATTTAAATGGCAGTCCACAACTTTGATGATTTAACACTGAGAAGGGCATTGTGTGCCCTGCTTTCTCCTACCAGGTATTTAACTGGATCCAGTGCGGTGTTCAGCACTCCAACCATACAACCAATAATCTGGAGTAGAGCCACAGGGGCTCACCCCCAGGAATCATCTCACTTCTGAATCTTCCTCCCTCAAGAACCAGGACAGGAGAGGTTCCTAAGGGAAGTCCTCAGTCTGTGAAGAATTCAGGTCTCTCCTTTTCTAATTGGCAAAATGACCACCAGCACAATTACAGGGATCATTTGCTTCTGGTAATTGTACTGTTTTTTTCCTTATCTGCACTGGACACTGGACACAAGCTGCAACAAGCTAAAGAGTTAATTTTCCCAAAGTTAGTCCTTTTAAAATCACAGTGTTGTAACCCAGCTGTCTCTTCTGCTGCTGAAAGGAAGGCGAAAAAGCCCACCTCACATTTTGCCAATTTGGTTTAACGGGGAAAATTCCATCCTGATTCAAAACAGGCAATTGGTAAGACAGCCAACATCATAAACAACACAGTACTGACTCCATACCAAGAGGAGGGAGGGTGAGGTAGCTGGCCAGAACAAGAGACTTTTGACGAATAGGCAAAGGGAGAGCCCTTGAAGCCAATCAATCAGTTAGCCCACTGTCACTTCTCCAGCCAATGGGAAGCCAGCAGGCGCCCTCCTCTCCTAGCAATACACGCTCTCTCGCATTGGCTCCCCCCCAACACATGCACACACTTGAGTGCCGTGTCCTTTTCCTTCCCCTACAATTGATCAAACTTCCTCTCCAATGGTTGTGGAGGCAGGCCATTTCAGGTTCACTCCCTGTGTGGATGTTTTTATTATGGCATAAAAGTACCTTATTCTGAATTAGCTTAATCCACTTCAAAAATGAATTAAATTAATTTGGAATACCGCACTCTTATTCTGGAGCATCCCCACAGGCAGTTAATCAGGACTAGCTATTCCAGAATAACTGCCCATGTAGATAAATCCTTGGGCCTCAATCCTATCGTACACTGCACATGGGCCCGTGTGGGCACAGAAGTCCATCCTTGCACAGCACATGGCAGTACTGACACCCACGTATGTAACTCAGTTTTTACAGTCTCATTAAATTATTTATTGTTGTGTTGGCTTCTAATTTTAAATAGGAATAGACACAAACCAAAGCAACAGTTTCAAGTACTCCCAAACTTTAGCAGCATGCTCAAAATCCAAATCTGGATCCAGATACCAACTTTTCAAATGCCCCATCCTTTTTAACAGGCCAAACCCAACACTTCAGGCTCAAACATGCCCAAAACTTTGAGGTGTTTAAAATCTAGATCTAAATTTTACAGTCTGAGTCCATCTCTGTTTTTTAGATATATCAACGTAATGCATCTTAGATTCAGCCCTAATAATAATGACCAAAGGCTAAAAGTCATTTGGCTAAGAAGTATCCTGAGGAAACATATGGGGGACAGGGCAACGAAAGAAAGGCCATTGAGAGGGGAAACCAGAGGTGGCTGAGAGGAAAAATACTCATTGTCCATCAGGGGAACGATCAAGTGAAAACGACTCGCAAACCCAAGAAACTGACATACTAGGGAAAATCTGCATTTTGGCAGCATTGTAAGACACATTATCTCCCGTTGTTTTGTATCAATTAAATAACAAAATGATGTAAGCTTTAAATTGTAACTTGGCAGATGCTCAACAGCACTTGTCAACAGCTCAACTGGATTTGTACACTAATTTGTATGTAGCACATACAAATTAGATATATTATTTAATTTATATCACAGGTAGGAGTCAGTGCATCACTAAATGTTGTACTGTCATATTTGCTTTCAGAAGTAAAAAATTTCTAACACAATGTGATGGCTGATCAATCCCAGAATGGGGAACGGAACAGTGGAGTGGCAGAGTGAAGTGGTAGATGTCTGTAGGTTATTAGTGCCAGGTCCTCAAGAATTACATGCAAAGATAGAAGTAAAATATTATGTGAACACTTTTCCCCCTCTCTTTTCTAGGTATCTTAAAATCTAAAGTTATGTGGCATGCTTATGGTACGGAAGGAATCCTGTGTATCATTATATTATTTTCCTCAGACAGAAACTCATGCAAGCATAAGAAAAGTCCACCTCATCTTTCTGAAGAATTTCCCTCCCTATTTCCTAATTCCACTTCTCTACCAGTTGCCAATTGCATTGCCACCCCTGAACCACTTATCCTTGTGGAATCTGCAGTGTTCTTGGAGAAAATTAAACAAAACCTAATGAAACAGTATCTGCCAGTCAGATCAAATCATTTGATGCAGATGCATTTGATTCAGAATTGAAATATTTAGGTTTTCAGCTGAAATATTTTGGATTTCAATTTTTCATCAAAAAATTAAAGTTTTCTGTGGGAATGCAAAAAACAACAGAAAACCAAAAAACACATTTGTGGCCAGTTCTATTAAACCCCCTCTTTCATACACTGGTCAAGAGAGGTAACAGAATGAAATCCCACCTGAGTGAGAATTCAGTACAAGTGAGCAGTTGCCCAGTATTCTGCCAGGAAGTTAACAGATGTTGCTGGGAGAATGAAAAGAGAAAGTGAAAGAGAGCAAAAGATGTACATGCATGGAAAAGGGAGAAGGGGCAAGAAAATCAAATGCAAATGGAATTTAGACTTTGCTGTTTTCTAAGGTACTCTGATACCACGGTTATAAGTACAGAATAAATACAGAAATTAGATCAGTGTGTTTCAAGTAGTTGGATGGATTGGGTTAGATGGACAAAACACATTCAATTAGATAATAGAAAAATGCTAGTAAGTGAAAGGGTTCACTGTTGTTGTCACTTTGCTGTCATCTAACTATATATTAATGATGTAAAAATACTAAATCAAGACTGAGCTAAAACAAAAGATTTTGTATGATAATTCAGATTTCATAGTAAGTTGCCAACTCTCCAAGAGTGTCCATAATTTTGGCAGATTCCTCACTAATGCATAGTCTTAAAAATTCAGTATTTAAAGTCACTTGTTCCTCAGGTGAAAAAGTCTGATTACTGAGGTCAGGCTATCAATTTCTGAAATGAAGCCAGCTCAAAATGTATTGTAACATTGCAGCTAGGTCACAGACATAAAAAAATAAATGGAAGCATGATGCACTCTGAATTTAAATGAAATATCAAGCAACCACTACCTAGCTATTTATGCTATCAAGAATTCGAGTGACAGTTCAAACCAAACAGTAGATAATCTCATTTCCTACAGATACAGAGACTGATTCTCCATAATGACTATATGTGGAATTCCCATGGCCTGCATCGAATATCATTATCTTGCAAATGGTATTTTGAATTGTAAACATGTTTTATTTATTGTGGCTGGTATTTGCAAAGGCATTTACAGGAGTCAAGCTCCCAGTTGAATTTCAATGTGATATGGGCACCTAAAGCCCTTCAGGCCTTTTAAAAACCCCAGCTCCAATGCTTGCTTTGAGATCTCCCCACATTTAACAAAATTGGGAATGAAAGTCAACATACTAGATTTTACGTGTGTGTGTGTGTGTGTGTGTGTGTGTGTGTGTGTGTGTGTGTACGTACGTGCAGTGAAGTACTTTGGGTCATGATCACATAAAATGGAGTAGGCTATATGAGTTCACTGCTATTTTACAAGGGAATGCATAACCATTATAGATGAGTCATTTCTTGGAAATAAACAAACAGTTTATTGTCAAAAGAAGAAGAGAGCTCTGTGGAAGAAATGAATAATATTAAGAGATTCTTCAGATACAGTGGAATGGAAGCAAAATAAAACCAGATTCACTTCCCTGAACAACAACATCTAGATTGTGATGAATAAACAGCTGGTGAAGAATTAATGAAAACATAGGTAATGTTACAGAGTGCACCTCTCTCAGACATATCAGGGAGACTTTTTTTCTCCCCACCCCAAAAAGGAGCTTCTCTCAACTGCCTATGGAAGCCTTCATTTCAGAATCAGAATGGTGACAGTGCTCATATGTATTTAGGACACTGCCACTCAAAATACCTTTGAGAGTGTAAATACGGCAATCAATTTTAGAATTAATCTTTTACACAGATGATAGAGGTATCACATGGAGTGGCCGTGTCCTAGCAACAACAAACTCTTGCTAAGCTGAAGCAAACGAATAAAATCAGTCAAATTCAGACACAGTTAAGATTAAATGTCATAACTGACAGGATGTGAAAAATAATAAGCTTTTGGTTTTTGTTTTTGTTTTAAAAAATCCTCCCAGCACTTCCTACTTTTTGCAATGATTAATACACTGACACTGATAATACATGGAAGTCAGGATAGACTTTTGTTAAAATACATTTTAATGTGTTTCAAACCATATTTACTCTGCGTTAAATTCCAGTAAGCTGCAATATCACCATATTTTCTATAAGACTCTATCCACAGAGGGAAATATTGGTTAGTTGTGAGAACAGTGTCACTAGGAGTCCGGTCTCCTGGGTTCTATTCCTGGTTCTGCCCCATTTTTCTCAATATTGCTGGACAAGTCACTTCACCTTTGTCTCTCTTTGTCCATCTTAAAGTAGGTATAAAACTTATCTGCCTCATAGGGATGCAGTGAAGCTTAAATACTGCAACTAAAATTTTTACAGCACATTTTGTAATTTTTCCTTAGAGAAAAAAAATGTATAGTGTTTAAGAGGGATGAAGGAAAAGATTTTCAAAAGGCACAAACGAGAGTTTAGGTGCCCAACTGCCCTTTTTGCATTTGAACATTTTCTCCAAAACTAATGGGTAATATAGAAATTATTTGAAAAACGCACCATGCAGTTTATAGCCTTTATATCACGTTTAATCCAACCTATAGGATTCAGTAGCAAATGATGTGTCTTTTATTTCACTTCTAAGATTGTTTTAAAAATGATATAGAAAAGACATTCCTCGTTACATTTTTCCAGGGTTTATATGAAAGAAATATCCTTTACTTTTCATTTTCTCTTGATACAAGTCTGTTTGGGGTGAATTTTGATGAACAAACAAAATAAAATAAAAATAAAAACATATATTATAAACAACACTGACAAAAGCTGTGGAAATAAACATCAGTTTAAGCCTCCCTACAATGTTTTACACGTAATTTGGAGCAGTTCAAATCTATTAGATTGAAAAGGGACAATAAAATATATGAAGGTGAAATCCTGGCTTCACTGAAGTCAATAGGAGTTTTGTCATTGATTTAAATAGGGCCAAAATTTCACTTTGAGTGCCTCCATTTAATATATTCCAATAGAACACTATCTAAATACTAAAGTAGCTCTCATCTAGTTGTACAATGATCACTATTTTTCATTGAAGTCCAGTAAGTGGAGTTCCCACTTTGCTCTGAACAGGGGAGGCCAAACTGTAACTCATGAGCCACATGCGGCTCTTTTACCTTTAAAGTGCCTCTTGCGGACCCCCGCACAGCACCCCCCATTCTCCACCTACCAGACTGGGCAGAGGGGAACTCAGGACCTCTGTCTTGCAGTGAGGTGGTGGGGTAGGGGCTTCTGCCTAATGGGGAGGGGGGTCTTGGGGCTTCTGCCCCATGGGGAGCACCTGCTGGGGCTCAGGGCTTCATCAGGAGTGGGGCTGAAACCCTGGCAGGCCCCTCCCATGGAGCTGAAGCCCTGAGCTCCGGCAGCCCTCGAACTCGAAGAAAGTTGTATGCGACTCGGAGGGTCAGTAAGTTTGGCCGCCCCTGGAATATACAATAAATGTATAGAATACAGTCAGTATCCTGTCCAAACTTACCTACTTCTTGAAGTTTGGCTTCATTAATAGTTAAAGCAACAATAGCACATCATAAACCTCAGACTACTCCTTTTTTCCCAGTGCTTGGATGTTCCCAATGCTTCCTTGCAAAAACCTCTCTCCCCCGCAAGACCCTCATTCTCTTTTTTCTCCTTTACAGCCTGCTGAAATTAATATGACACACTTGTCACAATAAGTCAGCAGAATTTACTCAGTAGCTTTTTCCAGGGCTCTAACACTTGTTAATGGAGTGGGTCAACAGGGGAACCTTGCCGCCCTGTTACAAACACCTACACTCATGTCCTGTTAGAATATACTGTGCATCTCACACACAAAACCAGACTTGCCTCTTGTCTTATAGGGGCTCTAACAGGCAAACCTACTAGGTTTCATTTAGTTTTTCTGATATATGTGCCTACTGCATATCCTCCAATTGTGTTTTTATGTTACCTAGGGTTTGTAAGCTAACAGATTCTGTCCCATGGTCATCTCTCTTATTACCATCTATGGTCTTCTTCATGAGTTATGCTTCCACATGACTGAGCATCCTTCCTGTACAGCTTGTAGTCAGGAATCATCATTTCAGGTTGATTTCATCTCATCACATGCCTGGGAAATTATGTCAATTTCCTTAGGAAATTATGTCATTTATGACAGGTTTCAGAGTAGCAGCCGTGTTAGTCTGTATTCGCAAAAAGAAAAGGAGTACTTGTGGCACCTTAGAGACTAACAAATTTATTTGAGCATAAGCTTTCGTGAGTTACAGCTCACTTCATCGGATGCATTGAAGTGAGCTGTAACTCACGAAAGTTTATGCTCAAATAAATTTGTTAGTCTCTAAGGTGCCACAAGTACTCCTTTTCTTTACGTCATTTATGTCAATCTCCTCTTCCAAAACTAGGCAGACATTCTTACCTTGTTTTGGTCTGCAACATTCAGCATAAAGATATTTTGCACATTGTGGTCCAAACAATACCTCCATTACCACTAGCCTTATTTAGATGACATTCTACTTTTTCTTGGACTGATGTATAAAATTCATTGTCCTCTTCCCCCCCTCACACCCCCTTTCTGCAGGAATGTGAGACACCCTACCAAATTCCTTCCAAAAGACCCCTCAGGATACCACATAGTTAACAAGATTTTTTTGTAGTCTGGCTGAGTGTATCACATGATGACATGTCTTCTAATTGCCCCTGGCAAGACCTCTAATCTATTAATCATTCAGACTTCTGGGTTGCCTTCAGCTCTCTTGTGCACTCTTTGATTTCCCTACCCTCCATCAATTCTATAATGGCATTCTTTTTTCTACGGTCCTCTCTGTCCCTTTAATGTTAAACCTGAGCCAGGTCTCCCCTCACCTTCATTTCTTCTCCTCAGCATTAACAGTATACAGAGCAAGTCCTACTCCTACTCACATGCAGTCTTTTTCTGCTACAAAACCCACAGAGATTTGTTTTTTTTTCTGTCAAATTTGCTTTTTCTCCCCAGCTAAATACAACTTCCTCCTCCATAGACTCCTCTGCTTTTAGTCCTCAATATCAAGTCTCTATCTGTGATTCTTTCCTTAGAGTGGTTATTAAAAACATATTCTAATGATACCATCTCATTTAACGGATCTGATCTTTGTAAGTCTGCTTAGTCAGACCTGCTTAATATATTGACAAAAATAAGTTTTTACCATTTTTCACTTCTGAAAGCAATGCAGAGCCAATACTGAACTGTACTCTGAGCTTCACTGTTAACTCACATACTTGAGAATATTGCAAGTTTGTTTGATAATATATGCTATTTAGACTTCTATGATGTTTGACTTAGTACCATGTGACACTGATTAAAAAGATAGCACTATACAATATCAATAAAGCACACGTTAAGTGAATTAAGAACTGGCTAACTGACAGATCTCAAGAAGTATGTCAATGTGGAATCACTGAATGTAGATGTTTCTCCTGTGATTCTGCAGGAATTGTTACTAGGCCTGACCCTATTCAATATTTTCATCAATGATCTGGAAGTAAATATGAAAGCACTGCTGATAAAGTTTGCAGATGACACAAAGATTGGTGGAATGGTACATAATGATGAGGACTGGGCTGTCACACAGCGCTGGATTCACTGTGGCCAATTAAACGCCCCACCCCCGACCTCTGTGGTTTAACACAGCCAATGCAAAGACATAAACCTAGAAATGAACAGTGCTGGACATACATATAGAATGGGGGGCTGTACCCTGGAAAGCAGTGACTCTGGAAAGGATCTAGGGGGTCATAGTGGACAATCAACTCAAGGTGAGCTTCAAGTGCAATGCTGAGGCACCCAATGCACTCCTCAGCTGTATGAACAGGAGAATAATGAGTAGAAGTATGGAAGTGATTTTTCCTTTCTCTACAACATTAGTGGTATCAATACTGGAATACGGCATCAAGTTTAAAAAGCATGTTGAAAAATTGCAGAGGGTCCAAGAAAAAGCCATAAAATGATTCAAGGGCTAGAGAAAATGTCTTACAGAAAGAGATTTAAAGCGCTCAGTCTATTTAGTTTATCAAAAAGAAGTTTGAGAGGTGACTTGCGAGACAGATATGGCAATTTCCTACCATATTTTGGAATATCTTGCTGTATTAAGTTTATGAAACATTGTGGTAAAGGAACTGTGTGTAATTCCATGAAGGAGGGTAACCACAGGTCCTCTGGTAACTAAGATCAGTGGGAGGTGATTAGGCAAATTCACTCAGGTTGTAACACCTCCAGAAAGGCACCTCTCTTGGGGATGTTTGCATACACAGGTTCAAACTGGATTCTCTAGAGACCAGACAAACAAAGTAAGGGTATTTCGGTAAATAGCCTGACTTTAAACAGACTCAGGGCCTTCCTTCTGATCTGTCAAACGGACAGGACCTTCTCTCCAAGCATAAGGCCCCGTCCTTACGGAAGGGTTGGATGGACTGACACTGACCACAGCCCTTGTGGAGTTGGGAGGGGGAGATCCTGATAAGCTTATTAGCACTTTTGTTTTTAATGTTTTCTCTGTAATGCTTTTACATTAAGAATATATGTGCTCGCTCAGAAAGGCCTGTAAGGTAACTTAAAACCAGAGGCAATTAACATAGCCTCTGAGGAGAAAGCAAAGCCATTTGGGCAGTGTGGCTTGCTAGGAATCACAATGTAGGCAGGGAACTGTGCAGCCTGGAAAAATCCTGGTCAGGAGGGAGAAACGTGTCTCCACCCAGAAGAGGCCACAGCTGGGGAGCCAAATGCCTAGAGTAGTTGCCCTTTCTGACCACAGAGGAGGAATACAGATGTAGTTGCCCTGAACTATAACATCTTGATTACAGTGAACAAGTACCTTCATGGGGCACAAATACGGGTACTGAAGGACTCTTTAATCTAGCACAGGAAGAAAGAAAATGGCAGAGAGGAGCCAGCCAAGACACTAGCTGGTAGGAGCAGAAAACAACCAAAGAAGGGGCTGCTGCACTGGAGGAAGGAGGCAAAATGGGGCCCAGACAGGGCTAAACCCATCCCCAGCACCTCCCTGGTCCCAGTGTTATGCAGGAACACACACACACACTGGGGGTATTAGGACCCAAGTGGTGCCTCTTCTCCTCCCATCATATACCCTTGGGGGGAAAGTCCAGAGAAGAGCCAGACAGATAGTCAGCTAGTAGGAGCACAAGTTGCGAAAGCAGGAACCTCTGGATATCCAGAGAGCTCTCTTCAGTTTTAAGTGGATTTTCTCTGCCCTGTACTGCTTAACCATTTGCTCCAAACCCTGTCCTTCCTCCTCCCTCGCAGTCTTCTCTTCCTTCACAGGATTCATTTAAGCTGTCATGGGATAAAAGGGAAGGTGCTCATATGGATTGGTAAAAGATAGGAAACAAACAATAGGAATAAATGGTCAGTTTTCAGAATGGAGAGAGGTAAATAGCGGTGTCCCCCACAGGTCAGTACTGGGACCAGTCCTGTTCAACATATTCATAAATGACCTGGAAAAAGGGGTAAACAGTGAGGTGGCAAAATTTGAAGATGATACAAAACTACTAAAGATAGTTAAGTCCCAGGCAGACTCTGAAGAGCTACAAAAGGATCTCTCAAAACCGGGTGACTAGGCAACAAAATGGCAGATGAAATTCAATGTTGATAAATGCAAAGTAATGCACATGGCAAAACATAATCCCAACTATACATATAAAATGATGGGGTCTAAAGTAGCTGTTATCACTCAAGAAAGAGATCTTGGAGTCATTGTGGATAGTTCTCTGAAAACATCCACTCAATGTGCAGCAGCAGTCAAAGAATGTTGGGAATCATTAAGAAAAGGATAGATAATAAAACAGAAAATATCATATTGCCTCTATATAAATCCACGGTACACCCACATCTTGAATACTGAGGGCAGATGTGGTTCCCTCATCTCAAAAAAGGTATATTGGAATTGGAAAAGGTTTAGAAAAGGACAACAAATATAATTAGGGGTATGGAATGGCTGCCATAAGAGGAGAAATTAATAAGACTGGGACTTTTCAGCTTGGAAAAGAGACAACTTCGGGGAGATATGATAGAGGTCTATAAAATCTTGACTGGTGTGGAGAAAGTAAATAAGGAAGTGTTATTTACTCCTTTTCATAACACAAGAACTAGGGGTCACCAAATGAAATTAATAGGCAGCAGGTTTAAATCAAACAATGCTCAGTTAACCTGTGGAACTCCTTGCCAGAGGATGTTGTGAAGACCAAGACTATAACAGGGTTCAAAAAAGAAAGAGATAAATTCATGAAGGATAGGTCAATCTATTAGCCAGAATGGACAGGGATGGTGTCCCTAGCCTCTGTTTGCCAGGGGCTGGGAATGGGCAACAGGGGATGGATCACTTGATGATTACCTGTTCTGTTCATTCCCTCTGTGGCACCTAGCATTGGCCACTGTCGGATAACAGGATACTGGACTAGATGGACCCTTGGTCTGACCCAGTATGGCTGTTCTTATGTTAATTCCACACCTGCCACTCTTACGCTCTTCTCCCCTCCACTTCTGAGTTCTTTCCATTTAATTTATCTCCTTTTACATAAACCCAACAAAAATTATGGAACTAACATGACACCAACATAGCATGCTTCTGTGTTACAAGCCTTTCCCCGCTGTTTGTGTGTCTTGTCTATTTAGATGGTAAGCTCTTGGGGCAAGAACTGTCTGCTACTCTGCCCCTACTCAACTACCAAGGGAAATGGTGGATTTTCCATTTCTTGATGTCTTCAAATGAAGACTAAATGTCTTTCTGGTAGTTATGCTTTATTCAAACACAAATTATTGGCTCAATACAGGAGTAACAGGGTGAAATTTAAGGGCAGACTAGATGATCTAATGCTTCCTTCTGGCCTTAAATTCTGTCCGTCAATAACCTCCTCCAACACACTTCTACAGTATACACCAGTGTCATGACATTCTTTACAATCTCACAAGAGCACTAAAACATGGCACAAAAGATCAGTGTCATAAGCAATAATTTACTCTTCTGGTTGACTGAATTAAAACAAACGGGCTAGGGAGCAGGAATGAAGATCTAGGTCAGGTTTAGGCTACATTTCATGTTTGAGGCCCAGCTTAGCAAGGTTTCAGGTTCAGGTTCAGTAACACTGAAGCCCCAAAAGCATCTCAAGAAACATTTCAGCCCAAAGTGCTGGAAATCTTGTGGGATTTGCTGCTCTCATGAGATTTCTACCTGTGTGTGTGGAATTCTTATAGGCGCATCAGCTCTCACAAGATTTTCAGAAAATATGCCCCATACATTTTTATTTAACACAAGACCAAAATCATAGAGGTGGTCCAAATCTGGGAATCTAATCTTCCCATAGAACATGTAGTGGTCCAGATTGAAGGTTCTAGTTTTAGTGCATCTTTAAATTAAAATGCAGACATTGCTAAACCAAAAAAACCTGAAAATGCAGAACGCTCATATTGATCTCCTGAAACACGGCAATGTACAAAAACAGTCACCTGACAACACCACTCAAGGGGAGGGAGATGTCATGATTTCAACCTTCTTGCTGAGCATGATAAAATTATCTTCTCCATCTTGGGGGCTCAAAAGTTCTTATAAACAGGGTAACATTCACCCCAGTGCAGAGGGCCCATGCAAGGTACTCCACAACACACAAAGTCTGAATGAGCAGCTTAAAGGTTGCATATGATTTTGGACAGGTCTGGACTGACTTTTGCTGCTGGACTGACTTTCATCCTATCTCAACTTTCTACAAAGATATGAGTAAAAGAGCAAGAAAATCCATTTACCCTGAGAAAAGCAATCAAGTTAGTATGGCTAAATATATATGGCCTTGCCAGCCCTTCCTCTGTTCGCATTCTTGAGACAGTTGACATAAGACAATGCCTCTATCTACATACCTCTATACTGTGTGAATAGTTTTTAAGGGCAAGGTTAACAACCCTGTAGTACTTACTTTTATCTGTATGCATCCCCACCCCCTCTTTTCTTTTCTTTTTTTTCTCCCAGAAGAGGATTCGCATTTGAAAATAAGCAGAAAGTGAATTATTCATACCAGGAGAGATAAAAGGGAAAACATTTCATAGACTAAAATATTTAGACCCCTAGCTCTGAGTTTGATCACACATGCTAACTCGGCATCTTGAGAACTGAAATGTACCTAAATTAAGTGGTATAAAAGTATACATATAAAGTAGTGAAGATTAATCAGAAAAGAAACCTCTAGCAGTAATATCAACATCAGTGTTTTACCTTTAATACAGAATTAGTTCAAATACAATTAAATGCACATGCAATTAATCAACATTCTTATGTTGTCCTACTTAACAACATCTAAACAGCCCATGTGAAATCCCTGCATAAAATAGGCTCCGTGCAGAAATGTGCCATATGTCAATATTCAATTAAACAGTGTTAATAAAACAATTAAAAAAGAACTAAGAGGGGCATGGATATGAAGTACTCCTGCCATACACTAGTTGATCTTTAAACATTTTCTAAAGAAATGCAATAAAAAACTATTAAAATATTTATGTCATGTTTGCATTAGTTCTATTTCATGTACTCAGTAGAAATCCTACTAGTGGTTTAAAATGCAAAACTACTTAATATTACATAAAAAGAACAGGAGTACTTGTGGCATCTTAGAGACTAACAAATTTATTAGAGCATAAGCTTTCGTGGGCTACAGCCCACTTCATCGGATGCATAGAATGGAACATATAGTAAGAAGATATAGATATATATATATATATACAGAGAAGATGTAAGTTGCCATACAAACTGTAAGAGGCTGATTAATTATGATTAGCTATTATCAGCAGGAGAAAAAAAATATTACATAGTTGTTCTTTGGTTATGTTAAAAAAATATTCCCAGTTTTAGAATTTCTAAGCTGTCTAATGCCTTCTACTATTTTGGTGGGGAGAGAAGAGCTACTTCCCCTCTTTAACTGAGAACAAGACCAACGACATTCATTTGTTTCTAAGGAATTGTGCTTTCAACTACTTATCTACGAGGTAACACTACCGTTAGTGTACCATAGTGGGGACTGTGGCTGAAGCAATATTAACCTTGAATTAGATTCTGCCACCCTTCCTCATATAGTAGTCCCAAATAGGGTGACCAGATGTCCCGATTTTATAGGGACGGTCCCGATTTTTGGGTCTTTTTCTTATATAGGCTCCTATTATCCCCCACCTCCATCCCGATTTTTCACATTTGCTGTCTGGTCACCCTAGTTCCAAATGAATCACAATCTCACTCAAAATCATTACTTGTGGAGCTACACTGTAACCTTAAAATTTGCCCTGAATAAGGCTGGCATGTAGCTGCACTACCCCAGGTGCTGAACAAAGAATGAATTGAGAGTGACTCAGAGAATCACGAAGCCTCCCCTGCTCCCTCATTTGCTTTGTGGAGCAGCTTTCTCTGTTGTGTGAACCTGGCCAGGCTGCTGTAGGTTATGAATAAAGGGGTGGAGCCAGGGCTCACAATGAAGAATGACAGGTGAGTAGCTCCTGATCTCCTCACCGTCACGGGAGTCACACTCTGAGCAGGGACTAGCAGGGGAGCTTTATTCCCTGAACAACTGAGTCAGGCTGTGGCAATCAATTAATCAATTTCATTATGACTGCCCTTCTCTCCCTTCCAGGCACTAGCTCTCCAGGCACTAGCTGAGGGAAAGAGTTTCAGGACCCAGCTCATGATCTCTCCCACTCAGCCCCCAAGGGGGAGATGAAACTGTCTGCAACATTAGTGGCTCCCCTTGCACTCAGGGACCTTGCACTCAGCCCTTGCACTCAGGGACCACTGAGGCTTCTGGGCTCTCTCTCCTTGCATATCCAAACACAGCAAACATAGCTTGCCCATTGAAGTAGAAACAGCTTATACATAGTGAGGGGCGGATTCTGATACTGTAGTGCATTACTCCCTAGGAAACCCCACTGATGCCAGCAGGGGTATTTGGGAAGAAAGGTGCTATTCAGCATGAGCAAGGCTATTGGAATCCAGCCCTTCATGGAGAGCTTACACAAGAGAGAGGGATTATTACTTTGTTCCAAAACATTGTGCTGGTGCAGCAGTTCTTTTGATTTGTGTGGGCTCCTCCTCTCCCCAGTGCATACCAGAGAAGCCTTTTATCACTTGATAAGTAAACCAATGTAATCAAGTCCAATTCTGTGCTATCTGCATGGGAATTGGAAAAATCTAACATGAAATCTTTCCCATGTACATGAACAAAACATGGCTCAGGTCACCATATGAACTGCACACTAGGGATTTAAAAGGCTTATAAGTAAGATGTGAAAGACATTCACATTAATGCATTCAACAATTCAGTCTCTTCTCTGCCCTTTCCTACTAAGTGAATTCATTACCTATCAAAAGTTATTGCTGGTCCTTTTTTATTCCATTTACTTCCACTACCAGTCACTGACACACATGTTCAAACTAATTGCTCCAGGGTGTACCTACTTTATTTGGGGTGCATGCCAATTGTGGGGGTAGAGAAGCATCTCTGTCTTCCTCAAGGCAGTGACACATTCTTAGATAATTTCAGTGAGGGGCGGGGAGAAGACAAAAATGTCACATCCCCTCATTCTGGGCTTTTTTTTTTTTAAATTAGCATGACTCCTTTGGTTCACAGCAGCTGCATTCACTGCAGCCAGGAGGCAGGCACCTTCTGAGACTGTGACTTTAATCCATAGTCAATTGCAGCATATTGCAATGCAGGTGAACTCCTCCCCCCCTGAAAACAAAGTAGCATATTCCCCTGCCTCCAACCAAACTGAAGTGCCATAGTCCTGACGTTGCCAAGAGAATGTGCATGTATTTTTTTTCTAAGAATTGTCAGGTTGAGCAACCAACATTTCTGTCTCTGATAATACCACTCCAACAAACTTTCCTAATACAAAGCCATTTTCATGTCCACGCATTTGTGATCTTCTTAGAAGAATTCACTTGCAATTCTGATGGAAATGGCTCCAAATATGTACACAACCACGTCTCTTCTGAAAATAACACCAATTATTCTTAAATAGATCAGAAAGTGGCTGCTAGCCGAAACCCTTTCAGTAACAACTATGAAAAGCCATTTCAAATAAGCCTTATTATTACACTAAATCAATATACCTGTGAGTTTCAAGGAAATCAAGTGCATTTCTTATTGAAGCATTACTTTCTTTTGTGATACTTCAGAAAAACACTAAAATTGGACACTAGGGCAAGATACTAGCTTTTCTCCCCTTTTCCTTTCACTAAATGCAGCGACAGATTCTCAAAAGTTGATTCATCGTCTTCTTTCTAAATAAACAAAAACAGCAATGTAGTATATTTATTAGAGTATTAGTGTCCAATAAAACAGTGTCACTACTACAAACAACACTACAGGCAACATTATCCAGTAGACAGGATACTGGACTGAGAATCAGGAGACCTGGGTTATACTCCCATCTAGGCCAATAACCTTCCCCCTTCACGTCTCATTTTCTCCAACTGTAAAATAGGGATACTGCTACCTACCTTGGTTTGTAAAGTACTTTGAGATACACAGATGAAATAAGAGTTTATTATTATTCATCAAAGTAGCACAGACTAGCAATGATCTACTTATACTTTTAACAAATTAAACATTTTTCTGGTATTTATTTAAAGTACTGTTTTTCATTTTAACTAACAATTCGAGTCATTGATCAAGTCAGGGCAAATTTTAACCATCAACTCCCTGCTCACCCTTCCAAAACAAAATATTATCCAGTACATGCTATATTAAAAAGCTATAGCTGATTAACATTTCATTACAGTTTATAAGTCACCTTTTGAATGACCAGAAACTATGTAATAGACACATCACATTTTAGGAGTTGCAACATTGCACCTTAGTTTGGCAGGTGAATGAGTCTTTGGAAACAGTAGATGCTTACATTTCACATTCATTTTCATACGAAACCCGCATCATCCCACTCCTCCGCAATTTCTCACACACATACAAAACTCTGTTTCAGAGGTGTTTTCTATCATAATTATTGCCAGCGTTTATGTTGACCTTACTGCAAACCCCTATTAATGGTGCCATTTGGTGTGGCTTTTTAATATTTTATCTGGTTTTATCGGATCTGTATTAGGATATTTTGAGATATATTCTGTTTTAATTCCTTGTGTAGCACCCTGAGTACTTTGGCAGTTCATAAATAAATAAAGTTATTAATTCTTATTATTATTAGTCCAACTGAAACAAGAGAAAGCACCAATAAGGTCTATCAAACCAGCCATCCTATCATCACCCCCACCATGACAAAATGCAGTTAGATCCATTTGAAAACGTAGATCAAATTTCAACACACACTCACACATGTACGCACACATTCACGCTGGAGCACCAGATCCATAATGGAAAATCTTGCTTATTAACAGGTACTCGTAATGCCCTGTTTCCAGCAGAACATAGTGGGTTTTAAACACTGTTATTCCAACTTTTGATGTGGTTACTAAATTATGGTGTTAAACTCATCTTTGCAGCCAATAATTTCAAAAGTGTTTCTTCAAAACCAACACCCAACTAGGGGTCCTGTCTAATACAGGAAATGTTGTTTCATCAAACTTGACATTTACTGCAAATAAACAAAATGCATACATAGAATTTATGAGTCGCCATGATATATTTATTAAGCATTAGATTGTGCTTTTACAACTGGTCTTCAAAGATTTTTCATCTCTTAGCCAAAGTGTCATCTTTTCTAATGACTCATAATGAAGACACATTCCATTTAGCTTAATTTTACTGGCTCATCAGTCTTTTATTCTCAAGCGAATAAGTTGTTCTTTTTAGCATGTTCACCCCCACATAAGAGTGGCCATTAACTATCCATTTTCATTATGTAAAAATCAGCTAATCAGGACTGTCCAAGAAATAAATGATGTTATGATTAACGAGAGAGAAACATCTGCTTAGAATTATCCAGACTGCTGTTTCAGGACTGATAAGGCATTTATTGCCACAGTATTAAATTACAACAAGCATAAACTGTGTTTTTTGGGGAAATGTAGGACCTGCTTTACCTAAAGGGGAGAGGAGAAAAACGTAGCCTTGGAGCATGTTCTATCCTGAGTTAATGCAGAACCATCCCCACTGCCAACTACAATCCCTGAAAACTGTGTTGACAAAACTAACAGTGAAGGAAAATAGAATGAAATCCCGAGCCTTATGCAAAGAACTGTGGTAGTGTGATAAAATTGCATCTTTGAAACCATGGAAGAAGCAGCACTTCTGGTAAGACTATGATAAAAAATAAACACATGCACCTTTCAAAAATCACAACATTCAAAGGGTTGGAATTCTCTTTCAGCCCCAGACATAAACTTTCCATTTATTTTATAACAAATGGAAGCACTGTAACAGTCATAGAGAATAATATGGACCATATCCAGCTCACTTGAATGCACACCATTCCCACTGAAAATGTGTGTGTATCCATTATTAAAATTTGACTTTACAAAACCCTTGTAAAATTCAGTTCAAGTTTAACTTGTCTAGACAGGGGACTCTTATTTTGTTAGGAGAGCCTGACACATACCATTCCAACGTCACATGTTTTAGAAACTTGTTTTATTGACATTTGAACATCATTTTAAAAACAACAATGAAAGTTTAGAAAAATATCACCTGTCACAGCCATCAGGTAAAATACCACATCAAAGCTGCCCTGCATGCTAAATGTCCTAACTTGGTTTTCTTAGACACAAAATAGAATATCATGTAGGAATAGGGCAGTGTGCCCCTTATCTATAACTAAAGAACATTAAGACAGTGTAAATATGTGGATCAGGGCAAGGAACAGGCAATCCCTGCTCTGATCCAGTGAGGTCTGAGAAAAAATAAATTGCTAGGAACAATCCCATTCAAAGACAGAATGAATTTTTCCAGCCCTCGTGATTGTGGAGACAAGCTTGAAAACATGAACCCTAAGGCTCAAAACCGAGAAGGCACTAAAAAAAACTCAATGTGTGTTATTTTTTTAAAAAAACCTCATCATTTTTAAAGCAATCTTGTGATGTTGGGGGTCTGACTCAATTTTTGAACAGCTTGGAGTTGGCAATAAGTCATGTGTTTTTATTACTGTAGCTCTTGTCCTTCCTCACCCTATCCTCTCCCTTCTGTGGTGTTACCTCCACTTGGTTCCTCAAATCCAAAATGTATTTTAAGCTTTGAAGCAAGGGAACGTGACTTCTTATTGGAAACAAACAGATCTAGAATACTTATGGATGTTGTAGCCAGAGCCATTCCTAGGGTACGGCAAATTGGGGTGACAGCCCTGGGCCCCCTGGCACTTATGTCCAGGGCCCTGCACCCCCCTAGGGACAGCTCTGGTTGTAGCCATACTATTATGATAAAATAAATGGATTGAACCACATATTAAAATATGCAGCTTTAGGAAGACTATAAAGTTCACTACCTATTTACAGAAATCTTTGATGTGCTACTCCTAAAATACATGAGTTGTGCTTTATTTTGTTTTTTAGGTGGGACATATCCTATAGCACATGTACTATACTCCATCGATATTTAAAATGACGTTCAATCTAGACCATAACTCTGGCTAAATTAACATACATATGACAAATAATGAATGGTAGTTGGGGAAGAAAGGTATGTGGAAGAGCAAGTACATCCAGTCAGTCTTAAGCAACTCAACCCAAGAAATCAGCAACAGCAAATCCCTTGCTGACAGTGGTGGGTCTATTGAAATCAGACATTGACAAAAAGACCAACAACTAATGCTACTAGAAAATTATATCTTGTAGTTTCCAGTTAGGTCCTGCATTAGCTACAGTGAAAGCTTAGTGTAGTTTAACTGCAGGCTAAAAAATCCTGTTGCCCTCCTGGGCCCGAGAGTGAACTTGCATTTAGTTTCCAGAGAAACTAACTGAAGTCCCACACATGGTGTAGCAGTAGCTTGGGTTCCAGAAGAAGGACCAGGGAGTGAATTGAATTGTTCTTTTTGATTCCTTCAATCTCTAGATCAGTGGTTCTTAACCTGGGGTGCATTTACCCCCTGGGGATGCGAGATGCCCTTTCTGGAGGTGCGAGACATACCAGAATTTTTTTAGAAGGTAAATCATCGAAAACACAAATTAAGCACAGGCACGTAAGTACAACTACTTTGTTTCATCAAACCTATGTATTTATTAACAATATACATTTTTAACGATTACTGTAATATACAAACAAAAAATATATCCAGGTTTAAAGAACTGACCTACTTCAACGGTTTTTGATAAGGGGTGCGAGAACATATTTTGATAACCAAAGGGGTGCAGGCTGGAGTAAAGGTTAAGAACCACTGCTCTAGATGTTACATAAAATAATGGGAAAATCCCCTTGATGGACTGCTCTTCAGTGCATTCTATATTCACTAACACCTTTAAAATACATATACAAAATTCAACAGAGAATAATAAAAGATCATTAATAAGCTGGCATTTTTCCCTATAAAACTCTTTATCAAAGCAACAAGTTAATTTTTTTTCTGCAGAACTTTTGGAAGAGACTAAAAATTCTGAGAAATTGAATACAAGCCCAGGGAGTGTCACTAGGAGCAAAGAGAAGATAAATTCTAGAGGTCACTGGACTTACTGTCATCTCTCAGTCCCAGGAATCTAAATAAGAAATGAGCATCAAAATGAAAATATCTAGCAGAAAATTCATTTAAAGAATGTTTTCAAAATCAGGGCTGAACGTTTACAATTTTCTTTGTCTTTTCAGAGCAAGAATGTAGTACCTGCCAACTTTTCTGCGAAGGGAAGCAGATGCCTCTTCGTTTCAGCATAGCATTTTAACGCATCAGACAGTGCAAGACAAAGTCACCACCTAACTTTCAGTGCCACTAAAACATTGAACACCCAAGGGAAAACAGCATGCTTTTTCCAAAGTATTTCCACTTTAATCCAAATGGTTGCAAACTCTGAGATCTACCTGGTTGGGAGATGGGAACATTGTGGGGGAATCATCAAGAAGTCATCTGAGAGCTTTTCAAACAATGTGTGGGGTTAGTTGGAAACATTAATGTGTCAACTGCCAAAATGAAAAATGACTTGGTGGCATCTGAGAGGCCTTCATTTCAGTTCTGATGCTCATGTGCTGGAACATAATATTTAGTTGGGTGTTTATAAGATTTATGTAAAGATATTTTTCTCCCTTCCTCTTTGCTAATTATTTATTTTGAAGCCATGGATTATTATATTTTGGCTGTGTTTTTATTAACATCGCCATCAGTACTGTTTCTTGCCACAGGAGAGGGAGTAGACATTCCTCCTGCATTATTACAGCTGAGTCTCTTCTCTAGCCTCCCTACCAAGTGATGTTAGAATACAGTTATCTGAAAACATGACATTAAAGACAGGAAGTAAGAATTTAAAGCTAACATTCCTTTATCTTGTTAAGTACACTAGCAAGTATGTTCTCCTAACACTTTTTATAAAGCTCATTAGCAGATACAACTGTTTGCTTTACTCTGATGCTAGTGACAGAGAAACTTTACATGAGAAAATACCTTGTGTTCTCTTGATTCAAGGCTATTACCAGGTTGCAGCATCTATAACTAATGTTCTTAGTGAATCACACGTCTTCAGTTCCCAGCTGGCTCCACAATCTTTTGACCTCAGGGTGGTATAAACATGTTCTTCCATAACTTCATTGTGTGACGCAGAACAGCTATTTCCCAGGACATTGGAGGACATGAGATAAAGAGGGCATGGACATGTTCATGACACGGTGACATGCAATCACCATGGTGGTCACAATAGCGGCTCTAGAACAGCAGTTTGGTTCTTTTCTCCTTCCCATTCTAAGTGTTATATTAATATAAATATTTATAATTCATCTTTTCCCCAACCTGCCTTTTTGTGGGTTTAAAAAAAAAGGCAGGGTGGGAGACAGATCAAACCATCAAAGCTCTCTCTCCTGATTTCATTGGGTACTTCCATTTTGACATAACCCAAAACTGGTACAACAATGGAACTACACAGCAGAGTAGCAGCCAAATCCACATGCACATAACTAACATTTCTATTATCAATTTACAATATTACTTACAGGACTGTGGAATAATCTGGCCATGCAACTGGAGGAAATTTCAAATTGTGCATGTGTAAATTCCATGTTACTTGGAACCCCGTTACTTATTATTTCACTGTTTGCACAAACTGGCCTGGAGACAAGTCCTAGGTGAAGACTGGCTGCCTGTGAAGTTTCAGCTTGTAAAATCCAGCCACTGTTATGTTGTACGGGGTGAAATGTCTTAACACTAGGAGTAGTAGTATATATATTTTCTTCCCCATAAAACAAAAATTGGTAAGTAGATTTTGCTCAAACCTTCCAAAAATATAATCTTTGGTCTGAGATCAAGCATGAACAATTTAATCAAAAAGATTTTTTTTTCAGAAAGTTGAGAGACTGTGAATACAGAGCATTATATGGGAAGTCTCACTCTGTCCTTAACAATAGCTTTTGCCTACAATTGGTAAATTGCTTGCCAGTTCTAATGCAAGATAATGTTGGTAATTATCCTATAAAATTATCAAAGTTACTAATGAGACTAGCGAAATTTGTAATCATCACTAGCCATCTGATCAGGAAAGATACCTCTCTTTTCCCCCCCTCAAACACAGAATATTCGTTTTTATTTAAAAAAAAAACTTGCCAAAAGATCAAAGCACACACATTTTAACACTAATGAATAATTGCTGACTTTAGAAAACAATACCATGGTTTACTTTTAGCAAAGATATGACAGTTTACAATACTTAGCAGTATTCAATTCTATGTATAAAACATGCAATCCTTATACAACCAAACTGTTGCAAGTGATCTAATTGGGGGCATGAATTGGTGTTCATGTTGCACTCCCCATCAGTACCCAACTCGGGCCAAGGAAGCTAATGATCCAACAACTAGGCCAAATTTGGTGATGAATCCTGGTCACATGCCACTTGAGGCACGTTGTGCATATGCTAAGCAGAAGAAGTGACCTTACTTCATTTTTTCAAAATTAATAAAACAATGGTATGAACTCTACCCTTTCCCACTAACTGTTAATAACTGACTCCCAATATCTCAATGCAGTGCACACATTTAGACTGGTACCAATGTGGAAGTCAGTTGCATTTTTGACTTTCAGAACAACTTTTTACTGCCACTAAAGTGTAACTACAATTGTTAGCTTGCTCTGAAACACTGCAGTATGGCTCCTGTACTTGCAGATAAAATAGTCAGGGAGTTACAGTCTCCTTGACCAAATTACAGCAGTGAATTACAACAGTAAATATATTCTGGGAGGCCCTATTTCTCCATTTAATAATTTTGTTTGTTTTGACTCGTTTTCTTTATCCACATTTCAAGCCAATGATTATATACAAATATGTCAATTAATTAACAAATTTTGTCAGTTATTTTCTTTGGCAGTAGAAGTCCTTTATTTCCTTTTAAATCATGCCAGCTAGAGCATCATCAACAGGCCAGTCATGATTCCTATTCAGAAAGAACAGGTTGGGAGGAACATCGGGATTTTTTTTCCCTACAGAAGCATGCACAAAGTATTTTTATGATTAAGAAAAGATTCGATGAATGGTTTAGGCCAAAATTTCAAATGTGAGTGCCTAAAGTTAAGGGCTTAAGGCCTGATCCAACTCCTAGTTAAATCAAGAGGAGGAGTCTTTCCACTTACTTGAATGGGAGTTGGATCAGATGCCATAATTAGGTCTTTAAATAAAATGTTCTGATTTTCAGAGGCAGTGAGCACCAACATCTTTCATTGTCTTAAATGGGAGCTGCATATGCTCATCCCCTTTGAAGATCAGATCATTTTTATTTATGGGCCTAAATATGGATTTAGATGCCTAGCTTTAGTCATCCTAATATGCAAATCTACCACGGGGGTATTTCATTTCTGTTTTAGTCATCTCCTTCCTTCCCAAATGTGCCATTTTATAGATGAGGAAACGTAGGCAAAGTAAAGGTCAGTGATTTGCCCAAGGTCACGCAGGAAGTCTATGGCCTATCCACAGGCTCTCAGGCCTGTATTTTAACCATAAAAGCACCCACATGCAAATAGTAATGGCATACGTTGTACAATAAATCTCAGGGAGAGAGTGTGCCCCTGAGCTGGGCATGGAGAGGATCAACCCCTTTCCGCCTGTGTAAGAGGTAGCCTCTACAACCCCGCTTAATCCTTCTGCTTTTGGATTCACTTTTCAAGAGGACCCTTGTGGTATTCACAGCCAGAGGAATCCCTGGTATTGTGCCTCCACCGTAGCATTACTGCTAGAACACAGTGCCGCTGCATAGTCAGACATGGCCCTTGACTTGTGGACATCTACACTTGCAAGGGATCTGCAGGGTTAGATGATTGGTCTCTTCTGTAGTGGGGCAGACTATGCCCCAGCAAGAGAAAGGCATGGGGAAATTTGCAAGGGGAACAGGAGAGGATCATCTTTTTCTGTTCTTTATTTCTTTATTCAAATACATTATAAATTGGACTTAACACAACACAAACTTGAAGGGAAATGGGCAGTGAAATCCATGTGTTCTATATCTCCATTTAGATATGCCATATTACTCTTCTCAGGTTAGGGAGAATTATTATTTCCATAATAAGTGAGATGCTCAAGGTCATGTTGGAAGTCTGTGGTAAAGCTGGGAACAGGCCCCAGATTTCCTGAGTCTCAAGGAAGGGCCCTCAGAACAAAGCCATCCTTCTTCCCCACTCTTCCCTCAAATGCTCTCTAATTTATTATGAAATTACCACCCTATTTTAACCTTCCATCTTTGTCTGATTGACCCTTTTACATCCATGTGATTCAAAGTTAAAAACGGCTAACATCTGTTCAAAGATGTGTTTCTTAATCATTGCCCACCCTAGCAAAGCATTTAAGTATACAATTAACTGTGAGTGAGAAATTTAATTCACTTCAACTGGATTACTCACATGCTTCAAATTAAGCATGTGCTTAAATGCTTTGCTGAATAGATGCCTATTTTTGCATCGGTATACAGTATGTTTCTGCTATCAGTATACAATTGCACCTAGAAAACAGTTACAGATTTGCCACATACCACTCCACTGACAAAGTCAGATTTAATGTTAATTTTTTTTCTGGTTTCATTTACCATATTAAATCTGCTCTCCCTTTAAACCACATGCATAACTCCTATTAACTTTAATGGAATTTGCAAGCACATAAATTATTGTAGCTTGCACAATAAAACTGCATCGGTATTATTTCATGTAATGCAGTATAATACAGTGAGGGCTACTTCGAATGAAATTTTATTTTGTAGCTGGTAGATGATTTGCTGATTTTGAAAGTCTCTTCAGATGACAAGTATTTCTAAAACATTTTGAGGTATTGAAGAACTTCAAGGCACCCAGAAGTGCAATCATATTCTGGAACTAAATCATAAATGTGCCTGCAACATACATTCCCAAGATAGTCCTCTAAGACAGACAAATGGAATTTATTGCAAATAATTCTGCTTTTACCAAATATGACTTCTGTCTGGTCACTAAAATAAAAGTTCTCAAACACTGAGCAAAAATTTATGTAGGGAGATTTAAAGTATACTTAATAGTTGAAGAACTTCAAGAAAACCTGAAATCTATGTATGTGTCTGAGTATGTATTTACATAATCCTTCCCAGTGCCAACTATAAATGCTGCATAAAAACAAAACATGAACACATCTTCTGATCCTAAAAATCAACAAACTATTTAATTCACATTAAATATTCCCACAGATAACAGATGGTTTAACACACCATTCCCCAACTGGGTCAGCTAATGCATCTGAAATCATTTCTTGAAATACAACTCTAGCTTTGGAAAATCTCTACAGTTTTCAGTAAATGGGTTTTAACGTGAAGGCTACTCAGAGCAGCTGTTTCTGCTAAGTCTGGAAAACTGTACCCAGTTTTTGCATAACCCAATGCAGAATTTATGTCATTTAGGTTTTTGCCCCCCGATTCCTCAAGGGATAACATATTTTACATGAAACAATCAGCAGTAACATTACAGAGCATGCATGTCAGAACTTTGTCATCACTTATTTAAGGACAAATTGTAAAGGTATTTGTACTTAGTATTCCACTTTATTTCAAGCACACTGACAATAGTTTTTTCCAACACTCATCTTTGTAATAGGCAGTTTGTGTTTCATATGTTAAACTGCATTCTCCAAAAGGTTAATTTTGGTACTTTCTACTTTGTGTTACTTTAGTGCCGCTAAGCTGAGGATTTCAAAAGGCTTTACACAAATTAATCAATTAAGCCTTCAATGCCTGTGTGAAGCAAGTGGCTTTATCTCCATATTGCAAATGGAAAGCAGAGAGGTTAAGTGATTTAATCACCATCAGAGCGAGTGAGACTGTGGCACAGCTGGGAATAGAATCCACCCAACTCCCAGTCCCCAGCAGCTATAATCTCTAGGGGGCATATCATTCCCTCCATATTCACAAGTAGAGGTTACAGGGATACAGCATATCCCAGCATGGAGAAGAGTTGAAAGGAACAGTGTTGCTGCGTTGAATTATTCCCCACCTCCTATTGTGAGCCCGCAGAAACCCTTCTACTGGATATGGGCTGTGCTACTAGAAAGGGGATGGAAGGAGTCAAGGACATCATGTTCCACAAACCCATATACCTCAGGGATGATGAGGTTTCAGCCAGGGAGGCTGAAATTCCCTTTCAGGGAGATCCCAGGGCAGTGTAGGATTTCTTAACAGCATAGCATGTGCTGTCAGGGAACTGGAATGCATGTGGTACGGGTAGAGGGGAGACCGATCAAGTATAGCAGCTCCATTTTGCCTTAGTGGATCCTCAGGGGAGACTTATGAGATGAAATCCAAACCAGCTCTGTGGAGATGGGTGGGGACACTCTTCCTCACAAAATAATTCTAATGGAAATAATCTGCCTACGGAATGATCTGGCCCTAGTTAAGCATCCTGCCTATTCTATTCTTTTCTTCTGAAGGCTTCTCATCATAATTCTGAGAACCCAGCCACAACGACCTTCCAAAGTTCTTGGAAACAAAGGTAATCATAGTGCTGCTTCTAAACAATACAAATTTCAAGAGCGTGTTCTCTCCGACCATTCTCATATCCCATCATTCTATAGCTACATATTGCAACACAGGGCCTGCCTCTACATATGCCATTGACACCACTGGAATGTAGCCACTGATTTCTGTGGGAAAAACATCAAGTCCTTAGAATGTAAACTCAGTGAAGCATAGATTATTTCTTCTTATACATCAGCATACTGCCATGAACGTCAACAGTAATAATGAATAGCACACAGATATTCATCCAGTACGCACTGTGAAGCAATGTACACAAAACTGGTGTTCACCAATGTGTACCTTAACCAAGTTATTGACGTTGCTGCACTAATTTTGCTGTTGGATTCAAAACTGATGGTAGGATTTGATGGACAGAGGCATTATGACAATGTCACAGGTAATTGACAATTGTAAATTTAAACCATTTGTAGATCATCAGCAATAATTTGGCTTGCTCTGCTCCGGAGCATGGAAATAGCTCCAGTTAAAGCTTTTACTTATGATTGTATTTGGACCAGATGCATTGGGAGCTCCAGAAATACATATTTTGGAGGAAATTTCTTGATTTACTCAGCCAGTGGTATCCTTCTACAATTTTCTGGCCCCAAAATCTCTGCCAAAGATTGATAATTTGAGAGTTGTTTAGAATAGAAATTTGGATGGACAACTATCTCCGACCTAAGGGAAAACAATTATATCTAATGTTGAAAAAGTAACTTTAGACCTGAGGCTATGGTTATTAATAAAAAAATACTTGTTCTAACATACTGGTCCCCACATAGGCTAATGGTAATGGACCTCATAAATTCTGACCACTGCTGATGCTAAATTATCTCATATGTTTTGGGAATGGCCCTGTATCGAGAATTTTTGGTAAGAAGTGGGGAGGAGGACCAATTTGATATTGGATGCTAAACTGATGCCCTCCCACTTAAGTTTCATTTCGGGATACATCCTTGGTACCTGGAGATTATCTGACAAGGCAATGTGGTTCCAATGTGCAGCTTTGGTCACTAAAAAATGTATCCTGCAAAAATGGAAAAGTCAGTCCCCACCAAATACTGATGCCTGGCTCAGTGATATGGCTGACCTCGCAGCAAGCAAATGACTGGCATTCCACAAAAAAGGAATGCCCAAAATGCAAAGCAATTAGGGATGACTTTTTAGAGCTCTAGGATTAACATAGACCCTGAAGATAGGTATGTCACTTCTCCTCCCTTCCCTTTACCCTAACTCTCTTTATTTACATTGTGTATTATGATAAATCTGGTATATTAGTATATTTGTTGTATTTAGAAAAATTAATAAAAAAATATAAATTAAAAAATCACATTTTGATCCCGAAAAACTTAATGGATAATTTGTAAAGATAATTTGTAAATAAAGGATTTTTTTAAAAAGTAAACCCCCGTATTCCCAAATTGATGCATGATATCATCATTCCTGTTAATCAAGCAGATGCTTGAGTTCTCACATTAGCTGATCTGCAGTCCTTTCATGTGCTTTTTATCGCTTAAAGTCAGCACAACTTGCAGGCCTGAAGACATCTAAATCCAGTTGTTGACTGCAGGTAAAACAGGATTTAATATGTTTACTAATGTCAATATTAGTGGTTTTATGTTCTTTTAAATCTTTGATAGAGAATATGAATAGCTTCCTCAATTGTGGCATATTCTACATTCAGGAAACTAGGCATCCCCTTTGTCAAAGATTAAAAGAATATAAAACTAATACCATACTAAGCAAATACAGTCTTCTTTTAGCTGCAATGAACAATTGGAACTGAATAATCTCAGAATGCTGCAATCTGTATCTTGTTTCAGACAGAGGAAATGAACTACTAAGAAGCACTGAAAATCAGCAACCATTGTGATTTGGGTATAACACCGACTGGGAGAGTGAAGTGGACACTGTGCCACAGAGGGATGATGTTCGGATCATCCGACTGAATGGTAATAAAAAGCATTATTCCTGGTTTTACCATGAAGTAGTCGAGACGTGCCCTCACTGAGGTCCACTGAGGTCCACACTGGTTACTTGTCACGAGCTTGAGTGCAGCACGTTTCATACTGTGGACATTTGTTTTCATCCCCCACTCTAACCCCCTCCCCCCCCCAAGTTTATACAGTACAACCATTGTATGTCTGTGCTTGCAGCTTCGCTGACAGATGAAAAGAAGCATTTATTGATAGAGTTCACCAGCTAGAAAACCTGCAGAAAATCCTTTTCGCTATTCTATAGTTTTAGGAAAATGTGATCATAGAACGTATCTGAGACTGGATCTGCAATGTAACACACACTGTATAGTATTTTGTATGAAACACACAGGTCATTTTCTGTTAACTTAGATGGTTCCACCTCTGTCTGCTTCCGAGAATGTGGTTGGTACTGTTGGCATGAGAACTTAGGCCTAAAGAGGAAGGATGACCTCATGGTTAAGTCAAAAGACTAAAACTTGGGTGGTCTGTGTTCAATTACTGGTCCTGACACAGTCTTCCTCAGAGACCCTGGGCAAGCCACTTAATTTCTCTGTACCTCTGTTCCTCACCCCTTGTCTGTCTTGTCTAACTGGACTGTAAATTCTTCACGACATGGACCCTTTGTTTCTATGTGTATGCCTAGTACCAGGGGGCCCTGACCTCAGTCTCATAATAATGGACCGAACTAGTGGTACCAAAGAGAAATACACAGTTCTGTCCTGCCTACCTATGGGCATATCATACAGTACCAGCAAGGGCAGCTGAAACTTGCACAAAACACAGTCCATGTGGCTGGTAAGTGCAGATTTAGAGAGAACAGAGCTGAATAGGAATTGTTCACCACCCGCACAGAGGCTCTACTGCATGAACACCACACAGCTGGGGCTTTGCAGTTTGGGAGTATCATCTTTCCAGGGATGGTGGGACCAAGATAGATGATAACTGCTTTATGTGGCATCATTTCCCCTCCCCCTCCAAGAAACCCATGGAACCTCCACTGAAAATTCCAGCAGGGGATTAATACTGACTGACTCATGCTCTACATCTCAGGGGCAGGGTGTGTGTGCACAGGCAGTCAGCCAATGGCAGCAGGGAGTATCAGGGAAGAACAGACCCTCCAGGAAGATGCTCCAGGACCCACAGGGTTTCCCTCAATATGTAAACAGAGGAAGTTACCACTGGAAAAACAAAAGGCTGATAACATGGAAAACACAGGGGGAATGGTTTTCTTTTCAATGTCTTATATAGAGATACTAGATTCTTACAACATGGTAACGAGAATTATAAGAGCCAAAATACAACCTGGAATGAAACACTATTGGCAGGAGTTTGTTTCCATAAGCGCTAGGAAGTAGACTTTCCCACAGATCCAAGCATTACACACCCCATCAGTTTTAAGACTATAATCCCTCCACTAGCACCTCTTGTGCGCAAGGAATATGAATCATCTCTACTTACTCATTTCTCTCCAGACTGATGACTAGTTGTTTACTTTCAGTTTGTATTAGAAACTTCAGCAGTGCTGGGTGACTCTGAAAAATGAAAAAGAGGACAACTAAGTTCAATGCTAATAATATTCTCTTAGGGACTGATGCTGCAATGTGCTCAGCACCCAAATCCCACTGTATACAATGGTAACTCAGGGAACCTGGCACGATAGGGCCCTTGTTCCTAGAAAGGAGAACGTAATGTTGAGAGAACATTAACTCTTCGCAATGCAACAGCTTATAAGCAATATTTCTCTGTTAATAAATAAGAGAGAATGGCAGTACGGGTATCAACTGGGTATCACACTTGCTTCATAAAGACAGATGAAAGACTCTATACACGTTAAGGAATTATATCACTTGTACTCTTCCTGAGATCAGACTGTGGCAGGAATATAGCTCTGATTCAGTTTATAAGAGAGAACCACAGCTGTACATTACAAATCAGTTTCGGGAGGCCTTCTGGAACGTCCCCAATACAATTTTGAAACAATCTTTTTATTCAAATGCTGGTGTAATGACATCTTGCCACTAATGCCTCATGAAAGCTCTCGCTCACTGTTGAGCTTTTAAAATGAGCTGAATCAGCCTTAGGCCTTGTGGGGCAGTCTGCAATTAAGATGTTCATAGTCACATCCAGTTCCCTCCTCACCTGTAACCAAATCTGAGGTGTTGAGATTGGGGAGTCAGCTATATGGCTCCAGTCAAAATAGTCATGTACTTGAAGCTTGTGCTTAAGTACTTTGCTGAATCAGGACCTACAGTGTAGACCCCCAAGGTAGCACAGACCTATGACCATCATTGGAACTTCGGTGGGAAAGGCACCACTGCTGAATTAATTTATTTTTCCCTAGGAATATCTGTAAATTTTAACAGGTATTTTTATAAGCTTTCTATAAAACAAAACAAAACCCAAACAAAAACATACCAAACCCAACCTCTCCCTCCCAAGGTTTTTAACTTAAAAAAAAACAACCACCACCACTGCCATTCCAGGCAGAGTGATCAGAAATAAAGAAAATAATAATCACAACAATCTCTGTGAAAACAGACAAACTATTTGATCTCTCTAGGTCACAGTTAGAGCACCATTAAGAATGCACAAATATTTAAGAGGAGGACTTTCTATACCAGATGTCAACTGGAGAACAGCACCAAAAAAATTAAAAATCCCACTCAGGACTTCTAGATTTTATTTCCAACTTTGACACAATTTCTGGGAGATACTGGGCAAGATATTCAATTCTCTGTTCCCCACTTTCCCAATAATAATTCTTCCCTATATTAAGGAGGTGTGAGGCTCCATTCATTAAATAAGAGATACTCAGAGAGAAGGTTAAAGGCCTGAAACAAACTATTGTAAGATTCTAAGAGTGTGGAGGAGTGGGCATTAAAATACTACGGTAATGTTGCACTCTATATGATTTTATGAAAATATGCTAATGAGTGTGAATATAATATAAGTGAAATATGCTTCATGCAAAAGGTCCCCTGTAAGGTATCATTACAAAGCTTATAATCTACTGAGTGTAGTCATCCAATTTGTATAAATGTATCATTCTTGTATCTGCAACTAGAAATATGAAATATAACTGAGTTCCTATTGTAATTAGACAAAGTGTGGCTCATTAATGGTGGCTTGGAATCTTGATGGCTCCCATTAACCAATGCAATTGGTTGTAAATGGCTCTGTTTACTTGTTAGTCTTCCTGTATACCTGTGAGCTGGCAAGTGGATAATGAAGTCTTACAGTGACATGTGATCATGTCACCTGAACTGGAATCCATCTTTAACCTGATGCTTTTCCATTTAGAAAGAGGAGTAGGAACCCAGAGGGGGACAAAGGATTCCTGCCTTGTACAAAAGATATATAAGAGGGTGGAACAGAACAAAGGGGGCTGCAGTCATGAGAAATCCCCTAGCTACCACCTGAGCTGGAACAAAGACTGTACGATTGGAAAGGATTGGGCCCAGACTAGAAAGGAGTCTAGTCTGTGAAAGAAGCTTATTGGAACATCTTTGACGGTGAGATTTCATCTGTTTGTACTGTATTAGGCTTAGACTTGCGTGATTTTATTTTATTTTGCTTGGTAATTTACTTTGTTCTGTCTGTTATTACTTGGAACCACTTAAATACTACTTTTTATATTTAATAAAATCACTTTTTATTAATTGACCCAGAGCAAATAATTAATACCTGGGGGAGCAAACAGATGTGCATCTCTCTCTATCAGTGTTATAGAGGGTGGACAATTTATGAGTTTACCCTGTATACGCTTTATACAGAGTAAAACAGATTTATTTGGGGTTTGGATCCCATTGGGAACTGGGTGTCTGGGTGCTAGAGACACAAGCACTTCTTAAGCTGTTTCCAGTTAAGTCTGCAGCTTGTGGGAAACGTGGTTCAGATCTGGATCTGTGTTTGCAGCAGACTGGAGTGTCTAATTCAATAAGACAGGGTACTGAAGTCCCAGGCTAGCAGGGAAAACTCAGAGGTAGTCTCAGCATATCAGGTGGCAGTCCCAAGGGGTTCTCTGTGACCCAACCCATCACAAATACTTTGCCTAGTGAGCCAATAACCATCCAGTAATTCTTGAATACTGCACTTGAATGCTGAATTACAGTTTACATGTGCAAAGTCAGTCCTAATACAAAGCCCACATTTATATTAAGGACCATGTGATCATCTCGCTTGGGAGGAGTGTTGCCTACTGGTCAGGGGACTAGGCCCTATGACATGCAGAGGGGGGGCTTTGGTAGGGGAGCCCAGGGCCTCCCACTCCACCGGACTCCAGCCCAGGGTCCTGTGCAGGCGACCAAAGGGATTGACACCCAGGAGCGCCTTAGGGCTGCCCTCCCTGGGCCACTTCCTACCACCCATCTAATGTCCAAAGTTTACAGCCTGTAACGGGAAGGTGCGAAGGGGATCAGCTCATCGCTTGGCGCCTCTTCGCAGCTGGTGGTGGCGTGGCAGCTCTCTCCCTCTTGGGGTAGCCAGGTCTGTTCTAAGACTCTCCCCTTCCAGAGTAGTCCACATACAAAACAAGGCAAACTAACGCAACAAACAGAGTCAGTTTGCAAGAGCGGGAAATGCCTCCCTCTCAGGGTAAAACGGAAGCAGGTCCTCCCTTCACTCAGATCTTTCCTCAGAAGCTGCAAGATAGAGGTCCTTTCTCTTCCCTTGTCTGCCTGCAAGTGAATTGTTCTGCTCCCTTTTACCTCCTCCTCCAGTCTGTGCATCTCTTACAGGTGCAATGGGGCAGAGCTGGCTAAGCCCAGAGCAGTTCCTTAACCCCTTGTTGCCAAGTGTCGGGTTGGTATATCCATCACAGACCATTTATGCTCAGTTTGCACCTTAACAAATAAGTTTCATTGAATTGTTAGAAAAGACTTTCTTGTTTTGAAATTGTTTGTAGTTTAAGAGAGTCAGTGGATCTCCTGTACATTTAATTTACTTTTTGAAAAAACTATCTAAATTTAGGTCAGCCAATCAGAGCTGAAATACTTGAATTTTAGTGATTTAGCATTTCACTGATTTATAGAGAAATGTTTCTGAATTTCTGATTTATGGACCAAAGAGTCTGTACTACCTCAGATTGACTGAATGACAGCATGTCTTTGAAGTATGATTAATTATAAGTGATTTAGAAAAATCACAACCCTTTATTAAAATTGAAATAATTATGGCAAGATTGCTATGTGTGTGTATATGGGAGCTTGAGGCAGAATTACAAATTCACTATATTAAAAACCTGGCAAAACTCAAGCTATCTCAAAGCATGAAGCACAGACTGGACCACAGACCATGAAGCACAGACTGGACTTTTAAAGAGAGATAGTTACTTCCATCTTAAATCATTTGTTTCAAACGTCACCAGTGCAGATTCACACGCAGCTTCCCCCCCTGCCCCCCACTAGCAAAACAGTAACAACATTAAAATACAGTGTCCTAGTGTACTTTGCAATAACTAGAACCCTCTACAACAGTGGTTCTCAACCAGGGGTCTGGGGCCCCTGGGAGCTGCAAGAAGGTTTCAGGGGGTCCACCAAGAATGGCTGGCATTAGACTCACTAGGGCCCAGGGCAGAAAGCCAAAGTCCCGCCACATGGGACTGATGACCAGGGCCACGAGCCCCACCACCCAGGGCCTGAGCAACTTAGCTTCGCAGTCCCCCTGTGGTGTGATGGGTCCTGGGCAATTGCCTTCCTACCCCCTAACACTGGCCCTGGTTTTTATATGCAGAAAAATAGTTGTGGCAGAGCTGGGCCTTGGAGTTTTTATAGCATGTCGGGGGCGGGGCCTCAAAAAGAAAAAGGTTGAGAACCCCTGCTCTACAATACCAAATAAATGCTTCTAACTGCAGCCTTGGCATTCACCAGACACATGGGAGTCATTTATTTGCATGAATATTTAGAGTTAATTTTGATTACAACTTTAATATTAGTGCACGGATTCCAAAGCCCAGGAGATATGCACACCATAGAATTTAAGAGGACAAAACAGAATTAACTATAATGTTACACAGTAAAGAATTAAGATATTGCAGAAGCATAATGGGTTCTCCTAGCCTTAAGGCCCTTTAGTTAATATGTAAATGATGAATATGTTTATTCATGAATTCATAATAAAATTTCGTTGACAGTCAATTAACACTACAAGGCTGTGATATAAAAATGATGCAGAGGAGAACGTGCCATCAAAAGATAAAACTGTCACTCTTCAAAAGGTGCACAGGTAATTTAAAATAATATTTCATCCATAATAGTGAGTCCTTCTGTCACTGCTAGAGAAGGATGGTCCAGCGGTGTGGGTTCTAGCCTAGGCCATGAAAGATCCAAGTTCTACTCCCTGCTCCTCCATAGACTCCCTGTGTGTCCTAAGTGACTTATGGCCTTGCTCCTGATCTGGAAAATAAATGGGGATAGTAGCACTTCCCTATTTCACAGGGATGTTGAGAGGATAACTACACTGAAGATTGTGAGGTGCTCAGATGTTGTGATAACAGAGGCCATGTAAGCACCGTACAGAGATATATTTCAAATGTGCAAGAAAATCAGGGATTATTCTGAAGAAGTTGGGTTTTAATGTATAAACCTCTGAAACATGCTGAACGTTATTATTTCATAGGAAGTTATGTTAATGTTCCTCCAAACTGTTAGGGCATTTGTTTTTGCAAGTCTTTCAAAACTGTATATGTTTCTTGCAAAGTATAATAATTTCCACTTTGAGACAACTTTTTGAAAATGAGTTGCAAGATTCAATAAAAATCCCACTCGCGATAAACGCTGATGTCAGTTAAATGGTTTATGTTTTCTGCTTAGAATAACCAAAAAAAAAAAAACCCCACCACATCATTGTAGTATGTAAAAAGTGTTATGTACAGTCTCTTTTAGAAAGAACCAAAAAATATTTGCACTCATTTGTTGTAAGACACAAGCAAAAAATAATGAGGGATATAGACCATTAATTTCCATGCTGATACCACTTATTCCATGTGCAAGATCCTTCAATATTACAAAATGTGAAACTAAAATGCTTTTATTAAAACAACATTACTTACACGACAACAAAACACTACAGATGTGCCAAGTCTATAATGGCCTTTCCAAGTAGCCTATTGCTTTCTGACCTATTCTGTTGGGATATCCCACCAATCCACTGTTTTTTCCAGTACGCAACTAGTACTCATATGAGACCAGAGAATAGTTTGTATGTTAAGAAACAGTCCTGACCCTAAGACGTTTAAAGTATTCTGTTGTTTTCCTCACTTCTATCCTAATTCAGAGTACCTAAATTCATTTCCTTATGCACTCTCCCATGACATAATTCCAAGGCACATACTTCTGTTAGCTTGTACTGGAATTTTTTTTAAAAAGTGTGCGCAAATTTACAGTCCACTGTTTTGTTTTGGTTTTTGGTGTTTGTTTTTTTCTTTAGGTTTGAATTAGGATTAGTGCAATTTATTTAGTAATCTGAGAAAAAAATATTGAAACACTGAATAAACTGTACACAATTTGAATTCGACCTTCAGTTGAGGCCAAGCAGGAATTACTCTGACAAACCCCCTAAAAATAGATAAAACAAATAATGGACAATTTAAATCATCTCTTGTGAATGAGATGCTAGGCTACTGTTGACAGAAACAGACCAAAAGAGAAAAAAATATGACATATCCAAGAGCCAACTGGCAGGAAAGAAGCCCTCTCATTTCTTATAATGGAACTAGAATCATTATGCATGTCTACCTGATAAGTAGAGTAGCCAATGACTTTAGATTTATTGCTTGTCTGGAATATGAATGATTGAGAAATACAAGCGCAATATTGTGCCAAATGAAAATGTAAGTTGACTAGGAAACATCATTTGTTCCATAAAAAAAATCCTGGCTTCAAAAATTCCATGCTCCTGATTGGCTAAAAGCAGCTGCAACTTCTGATGATATCCATCATTGGCTGGAACTGTTTTTGTAAACAACTGCTTCCTGGTCTGGACTTATTCCCTGGCAGTGAAGCTGCCTTCAGGAAAGCTCTCCTGTGGTCATTCTGCACTTAACTTTCCTCTTTGAATTTAAATTGAAAACTGCAGGCAGAAGAATTTTGAAGTAAAACAATTAATTAATTAAATATTGTTTTTAGAAATCACTATTAAGTTAAAAAAGAATCACAGGAAAGCTCTCCAGGCCTTCTGCTGTGAGAAAGCTCACAGCTCAGGGTCAGAGCCAAGGGCTACGGCTTTCTGATTTTTGCTCTGAGTAACCGCACAAGGGGCCGGAGATTCAGGGGGTGGGATTCTAGGTCATTTCCCAACAAGACAGCTACTGGTATTTTGGTAAAAAGTTAGATGACAGCAAGGATAGTCTTGTGGCTAAAGCATTAGATTGGGTTTCAGGAGACCCAAGTTCAGATCCCAACTTGGCCACAGATGTCCTGTGTGAGACAGACTAACACGTTTAGGGTACACCTATACTGCAGCTGGGATCAAGCCTCTAATCCGGGTAGACAGACTTGTGCTAGTGAGCTAGCATGCTAAAAATAGCAGTGTGGACATTGAGGTTTAGGCTCTCAAGCCCACCTGGCTCCCTGTATCTAACCTTGAGTGGCTAGGCCAAGTCTCCCCAACATCCACACTGCTCTCAGAAACCTCCTTCCCTAGGTTTCAGCACTCAAGCTGCAGCCTGAGACCCAAACTTCAAAGTAATGTCTACAAAGCTATTTTTAGAGTCTGTCAACCTGGGCTGGGAAGCTTGCTCTGCAGACTCCCAAATGCTTTGGAGACATACTCTATAAGTACAGCAGTTAGCATAATGCATCCCCTATTTTGATTGGGACTTCTAGGCAGTTCTGGAATACAAATAATAAAAATAATGATTAGTATGTATATTTTTCTATATTCACTGGCACTTGTTTTCGTCTTATGCCTCAAAGTGAACCCAATGTTGATTTGTTAACAACAGATCCTTGAACCTGTCCCTGTCTTGATGGATGGATTAAGCAGCAAAGATGTTACTATAGCAATAGCCATACAATCATCTTCAGCTTTCATGTGTGAAAATATTAATGGAGTAGATTTATTCAGCATGTTTGTTGCATCCATACTGCAAGTTTAATTACAAAGGGCATTGCACAGAGCATATTTTTGTTGCAAAGTAATCTACAAAAAAGTATTATTCATAGCTGGACTACACCTTGCTTTAGGCTGCAGATTTGGCATTTACTGTAATCATGCTGCAGTGCTGTTAGCTTTCCCCTTGTTACTAGCTGTCAAGATCAGGATAGAAAACTTCTAAATAATGTTATATTACATCTGAAGGAAAAGGAAGCTGATGGAGTGGTCACTCCTAAGTTATAAGACTCTGTACTTTTCTCACTATCAAAGGATTCAACATTTTTACTGGATTAAGATAAATGAGTTATGCTGGGACTCCCCTATCTAAAAAAAATGTTTTATTAGCATTTATATATAAAAATAAAACAATGTCTAAATAAAAAGACTAGAGAAATAGCACAAAAACAACTTGAAAGTTGAAATGTCTTCTATAACATTTCAGGTATCAGTGTTAATAAATTTGTGAAGTCCAAATTTAAATTGTATAAAATGTCAAATCCCATAGTTGAGTGCACAAATCAGAATGTACAAAGCATGTAGACACATAGGTTTCTCTTGTATTCACCCAAGTGCCAAATTAATGACAATATGTGGTATATGGATATAATAATCAGGTACCTTTTGTCTAAAAAAATACCACGAGTAAACATGGATCCAAAATAGACAGGAAAACTTTGCAACAACAAAAATGAGCTCATAGACCTTCACATTCAATGATTAATTGCATGGGCTCTACTTCAGGGAAGGAGAAATCACCGTGTAAGACACAAGCACATGAAACTAGGTTTGGGGGGATGTTTCAGCAGTGTGCAAAGCTTAGGTCAAATATACATATTACTAGATTTGCCCAAAGCTGCCTGAATGTGATTTCCCCACAGAATGCACCAAGCACCTGTAAATGTGGAAGATTAATGTCATTTATTTTGACAGAGTTGGTTAGAGCCAAGCAAGTCTGGTGGTTGTCATGTACAATATTTGTAATACAGCAACATGAGTTGGGGAAAAGGCAAAATAATGTGTGCTTAATGGAAGTTAAGAAATAAGAGGAGAGGGGAAGCAAAAATCTTAGGAAGATAAATAAACTAGAATAAAACTCTAAATGGAACCAATAATCTTCAGAATGAAACCAAATAGATATATCATTTAAATTTCAGTCAGTAATTAATTTCTGACTGATGCATAAATCACTCAAGACAATATTTAGAAATTGGCTCTGCTTCTGTGATTTGCAGACATCTCTTTGGTTTTGTCATGGTCTCTCTAACACTCATCTAGTGCATGTTTAACTCAGTCTTTCCTGTTTTGAGTTGAAAGTGGTTTATATCCCTAACTCACCACAAGAACCTGCCAATCACCCCAATATGGTAACAAACACTTACTTTTTCCCCAAGTTTGACCTTAGTGGAAATCAAGTGATGTAGTTCTTAGGAGAATTATGATATTGGGCATTTACTTTCAATAAGAGTTGGGGGCTTAACTTCATCAGGATCCTCTGAAAATACTAACCTAAAGTTCTGTGGGCCTGATTCAAAATGGAAAATTGCTGTTGACTCTGAATCAAATCTTATAGCTCTTCATCCAGCAAAGCAGTTAGATGCCTGCTAAGTACTTTGAAGGAAGCAGGTGTCTATGTGTTTGCTGGATAGAGCCTGTATGCCTAGAACAAGAATGTGCAACAATCCCCAAACACCACCCTATGAGAATACCTCCAACCTGACCTGTGGGAGCACCTCTATGGGTGAATAACTAGTTCAACATCTGTGCCTATTCTCTGGAACTATGCTGAGATTGCCAGTAACAGTGACAATTTTTGTCAACTTTAACATGGACATTTGTCGACTAGGAACTGGACTGAGACCCCCGTTCCATATCAACTATGACAGGTCACCAAATGGTCACTATTTTCAGCAAGTACTTACCAAGGTCACATTCTAATTGATAATCTGGTGGTCAAAGTAAAGTATTGTACAACAGGGTAGTTTGAGGTTGAGGGGGTAAGCACTGTGATGGGTTTTACAAACCTCACACTGACCTGTAAAAGGTCAGTGAGCTGCTGTGAGCTCCATCAGCCCCAACTACTACACCTGAAGTGGATGTCAGGCCTGAAGGACAAGGCTAAAAAGGGGACAGCCTGCTTAGTTGGGAGCTGGCAGGGAAAGGGAGCAGACCAACAGCTCTAACTTGGGGAGAGAAGCCAGGCTGGGGCCAGGAACTGATAAAATTCCTGCCGGTCATTGCCTACATGGAAGGAAGGTAGGCTCTGACATGGGACTCTGTGTGTCCCTGGACCTGTCAGCTGTTAAGCAGGATTCAGCAGAGTGTGATCCACTGGAAGGGAAGTAAGGGGACAAACACCACCAGAAGGGCTCCAGAATTAAGTCCACCTAGGACAAAGACTCCATTAGTTTGTGTTTCTTTTGGACTATGGCGCTGGACTCTGCTACCCCAGAAGGGGGATGAATTTTTGTTGTGACCAAGCTGCCAGGCAGACCCACAAACGACCAGAGCAGGCTAGAAACTCCATTTGAGAAACTGAGGTACCGCAGCTGCAGTGTTTTGCTCCACTACAAAGCAGCACATCGGGAGTGTGGTGATGCAATGACAACCTAGTGGAGAACATGGACACTCGATAGATCCCTGGAATCAAGGGGCTATTGGAACAAATATGGAAGAGCCAGTGATAGAAGGGAGATAACTAGGAAGTATTTTCTGTTGTCCTTCCCTTCTTTTTATGGAGGGTGGGGTGGTATTTATGAATGAAAAATGGAAGCCATTCTATGCCTGATGGCAGTAGGCCAGCAACACAGGAACAGCAGAGCAGACCCAGCCCATCCACCTGTAAACTTCTAGAAAACCTGCAGGAGACACAGCTTGCTGCTGAGCAGCAATGGCAGAGGGCACAGCACCAGGAGAAGCTCCTAAAAAGCTGGAGAAATAGGCTCTAAGAAATCTGATGATCAGGAAAGGGTAGCTCAGGCAGGCCTGTAGCTGGATCAGCAAAGCTGGGTCCAGAAGATGACACTGAGGCCTTCCTCTGCACATCTGTGCAGGTGGCCAGCTGGGAGGAGTCATCTTGGGTAGCCACAGGATCCCCTGAGTGCAGTGGCCCAGGCAGCATATCAGGCTGAGTAATGAACAGATGGGCTGATATGCAGCTATTTTGGGCTGGCTGGGCTTGACTCAGAAGAGGTATCAGCAAAAGTTCCTGGTCAAACTATTCCCACAGGGAGTATGGCCATGGATAATAGCCCAACAGTTTTGGGACCTCATGAGCTGTTGGCTGGCTCCAGAGACAAACTCCACAGAAAAAAATCATGGACCTAGTGGTCCTGGAGCAATTCCTGTATATTCTGCCTGTGGGAGTCCAAAGTTGGGTCAAGTGGTTCTGGCCAGTGCTGGTGAGGCGGTGGAGAAAACAGATACCTATTTGGAGGCCGAGCTGCCTCAGCAGTGGGCCAGACCAAAGGATGCCCTCTCAGAAAAGGCAAAGAAAAGGAAGACATCCAAGTGCGTGTGTGTAAGACACATATGTGGGGTGGTAGGGGTCTCGGGAGAAACTAGTAAAGACAGTGTGTCTCCTGGGTAACCTTAAACCAAGGGTAATAGAAGAATTAACAGGGCCCCAGTCAGTTCCAGATCTGACCGTTCCCTTGAGGACATTTAGGGAAGCTCAATGGTATGCTTCTGATGTGGGCATCCTGGCACACATTAGTTTTTTGATTTCTGTAAGAAGTACAAACATTCACTGTAAGGGTAGGATCATGTTTATTTTCTCCTCTAAGCTCCTGAAAAAAATTAAACACAAATAATCAAGGTCAGACACATGCATTACCTCACAGGCCTACCTCTCAAATATCCCTCATTTGTGGAGACACCAAAATTAACTACCGGTATGTTCCACACAAATATGGGTTTCTCTCTCTTTTTCAATCAGGAATTCAGAACCAAGGAACTCATGTTATAGGAAGTCTTACACTACAGGGCCTAAATTTCACGTCATTTTAAGTTTTCTGTACAAGGGACATCTGTATCCCTTATTTGTCACACATTGATGTTCTACATTGGGACCCTAGAAGGTTGAAAAGTATGTTTACAGGTGTCAGACTTCTACGTTGGCATTACATACCTCACAACATATGGTAGCACCTACCTAAAAGAGAGAGGTGTAAGGAGATCCATCAGAACCAAGACTACCTGATGGGGAATCAGAGTGATAACTAAAATGCAACCCAACAAACACCAGTTCTCCAACAAGCGTATCTATTTAAGACAATTACTACAGAGTATTACAAATGGTTTGCACTACTTTCCATGCTCGGACTATTTCTCTCTCCTATTAAAAACTTCTTTCTAAACTAAAACCATAGGAAATGAAACAAACACTGGCAGAGTACACTCTGTACAAACACCTATAGAACCAAATGATATTTCATGCAGACAAAGAGAATAAATATTTAGATGTAGTTGATACTGTTTTGCAAGTTCCTCAGGGTAGGGAACTCTACTGTGTTTTGTAAAGCGCGATGCCCTCATCCCTCTGGAAGTAAATAACTAAAAGCTAAAGAGAACACAGCATTTTTAAACAGAACTCATTTTTTAAGGAAGCAGCAAAGAACCACAGTCCTTTAACGCTTTGACATGGGTGAGTTCAATGTAGGAACCTGAAGAAATTCTTCACAACACAACACACACACACACACAGGAGATTTTTTTTCTGAGACATCAAAAATACTTGCAATCCCAACCTTTATTTATGGGATGATAAATGTGCATAAACATGCACAGTAAAAAGTTTGCACCATTTTTTTTCTTAATGTCTGGAAAGGCAACATATCCAATGTAGGACTTTCTCCTCTCCTATTATACTTAGGCAATCTGAAGTCCACAAACATTCATAACTTTTCCCCTTCCATTTCTACTTCCCAAACTGTAAGTCTGCCATAAACACAGTTCACAAATGGTGGGCCACATGCTATCCCTTTGCTGGGTGATGTACACAGTAGCATATTGGGCCCAAAGCAGTGAGGGTGGGGAAAGCAGCAACTCTGATGCCTTTCCTCTTGCTTTTCAGCCACCACAGTAGGAGTTGGGGTTCCATGATTCAGGAGGGGAGAGTGAGTGGAACCAGGAAAGAGCTGCTGAATGTGTCTTACTTCACCTCAGATTTCCAACCAAAATTCCATTCGTCAGCAGTCCCTCTATACATCTGCAATCCCAGCCCCCCCAGGATTGTCCTGGCGTCTCTAGGAATTAAAGATTAATCTCTAATTAAAGAATATGTCATGTGATGAAACCTTCAGGAATACGTCCAACCAAAACTGGCAACCCTACCCCCAGGTGACAGGTTTCATTGTAGCCAGTTGGCTCCACTTGGATGAGGATCCAAAGGGTTTCACTGAAGATGTTCTGGCTCTCTATAGGCGTCCCAAGATCCATGTTTAGGTTTAAAGGGTGGAGCACCACACAAATTCTTACGTAGGCAGGGCAGGCAAATCCCCCTACCTGGGAGGAAACTTCTGTCTGTCCCAGTGGAGTTCTCTCTCATGAAGTCAATGGAGCCATGACAATTTACACCAGCTGAGGGTCTGGACTAAGGTTTCATGACCTCTGTGCAGGAAAACATATGAGGGCACCATGCCTATTCTGGGGAAAGCCTGCTGACAGGTTTATTACATCCTTTTCGAGAGGCATCCTTCTTAATCTTTTCAAAATAAATATTAACTATCTGAAACAGACAATCAAAACAGTATGAATTAATTTGGGTCTTGAAAACAGAATTAGAGCTAGGGAGCATGATTTCCCATTCACATTGATTTTACACTGTTGTAACTCTACTGAGTTGCTGGTGTAAGAGAAGAATCGGGCCCAAAGATTTAATTCAACAGTCAAACTAACTGTGATCATCCCATGAGGAACTAGACTAAACCATATCAAAGTGCTTCTGGACAAGCATACAGGAATCCACAGAAACTTCAGAAAGTTAAACTTTTAAACTGTCAAGTGTTTTCATTTTTTTGTTTTGTTTATTAATATTCAACTGAGCAGCGATCCCAACCTCATTCCTAAAATGGCTATCCCATTAAGGTAAAGCCTAAGTATAAAAGCTAAAAATAGGTAAATCAATACCCTATTTTCACAGCAAGCTTTGAGATAAAAAATCATTCAGGGATATCTAAAAAACAAGTTGTTGGAGTAAGACTAATGAAATACAAAAGAGGGACCCAATACTGCGAACACTTAGACTAATAACCACGATGATTAGGAATAAGTGTTCACCTTCCATAGGGCAGGGCCCAATCCTATGACTTGCTGTAATGACATGAAACATCCTGTCAGAAATAAGGGAAACCCCACCTGTATCCCTGCAATAAGTATAAACATAATCCATTGCTCAGTGTGTACCAACTGTCCCTCTCTGTGCCTGAACTACAATGAGTCCACATATCTATTCAGGGGACAACATCATAGGGCCTAATCACATCAGCCACATTATCAGAGGCTCATTCACCTGCACATCTACCAATGATATATGCCATCATGTGCCAGCATTGCCCCTCTGTCATGGACATTGGCCAAACTGGACAGTCTCTACGTAAAAGAATAAATGGACACAAATCAGACGTCAAGAATTATAACATTCAAAAACCAGTCGGAGAACACTTCAATCTCTCTGGTCACTTGATTACAGACCTAAAAGTGGCAATTCTTCAAAAACAGACTCCAACAAGAGAGACTGAATTAGAATTAATTTGCAAACTGGATACAATTAACTTAGGCTTGAATAAAAAATGGGAGTCGATGGGTCATTACACAAAGTAAAACTATTTCCCCATGTTTATTTTCCCCCTCCCCCCCCCCCCCTGCACTGTTCCTCAGACGTTCTTATCAACTGCTGGAAATGGCCCACCTTGATACCTTGATTATCACTACAAAAGGCTTTCCCCCCCCCCCCGCTCTCCCGCTGATAATAGCTCACCTTACCTGATCACTCTCGTTACAGTGTGTATGGTAACACCCATTGTTTCATGTTCTCTGTGTATATAAATCTCCCCACTGTATTTTCCACTGAATGCATCCAATGAAGTGAGCTGTAGCTCACGAAAGCTTATGCTCAAATAAATTGGTTAGTCTCTATGGTGCTACAAGTCCTCCTTTTCTTTTTGTGGATACAGACTAACACGCTGACACTCTGAAATGAGTCTTCTGTAGCTTCCAGGCTGCAAAGTTCTTTTCCCACTGATGATCAAAAAAGACAAGTTATAGACATTTACCTTTACTAGGGACCATTTAAAAGAAATTATCTCTAGAATAAAGAGAGTTAGACTTTTACTTATTTTATGACAAAACTTTAGGCTTCTGTGAACAGCTAAAGATATTCCTCCACAATGTTCATTTGGTTGTAAAAACAGAAAAATGACAATAGTTTATGTGCTGCAGTGGAAATGAAGCCTCCCAAAGAGGATGATAAAGCTGCAATGGTTATCTCAAGATGCAAGGGAAATAACCCAATGACATCTACAAGATCATCTTTCATTTTAGTTTATTTCTTCCAAGTTCTCTTACTTCCTGATTGTTATGGTCCCAGTGGCCAGTGCTAAAGAGCATAAGCAACAGAGGACAGAACACATTTGGAGAAAAATATAGTGCACTGCATTCATTTTCAATAGACATCTACTTCAAAGATGAATTGCACAAGAGTTTTATGGAGAAGACAATTCAGGTTTGCCAAGAGAGGAAAAAAATGATATACTTGTGACAGAGAAGGATGTGTCTGCATCAAATTGTGAACTCCATTTTGTCCTGTAACCTCCACTTAGTTCTATGTGCTGAACATAGGTACCACAGTCTATTGCAATGTAGGGAAAATGTTTGTTGCCTCATTGAAGGACTATCACTGAGAAGCCACCAAAACCCAATGTAGGGCCATTTGTCCCTCAACTGCTGAACAAACCCCATGGAACAATGGATTTTCTAAGAAGGGCAGTAGCATGACTGATGAATATGCGACTTCTCAGCCTGCACACATGGAAAAAGGAGAGAGACTATACTGAAGGCGGAAGGTTAAGTCTCTGAGCAGTGGGACAATCATTGCCACATGGAAGCTGAAAGTGTGAGAGAGAGAGAGCAGAAGGCACTGTGCCCAGTTTGAATGCTGACAAACCTCAGCCTTATGTGTAAGAGGTGAAATTAGCCACAGGGAGGGGCTTCTCAAGACTTTTATTTTCAAAGATCTGTAACTCTCAAATGCTTTTAAGTGTAAAGTGAATGTGGTTAAGACATTCTTTTGGTAAGCTTATGTTCCTTGCTTTCATGTCATGTTGTCCCCAAAAGAAGTTAAACTAGAAGCCAGAGTTCCCACAGCTAGGTGGGATTCGGTAGCGGGAGGCGGAGGGTGGGTATGTAAGCAACTGGGAGCTTCAGGAGGTCTGAGACACTGGTTTTGGGGTCTAAGGTGCTGAACTGCAGAATCCCACATCCCAAGGAAGGACTCAAACAAGAGGTTCTAGCCTGGGAGTGTGACATATAGACCCATAACTAGGAACAGCCTGGTTAGAAGCACATGGAATCCAGCAGTCAGGTCTACTCACAACAGACTGGTGGCTGTATGGTGAATGCCCTATGCCAGGAATCATGTCCTAACCTGACACTTCACTAACAGGTGACATTAAGAGCAGCGAACAGCACAGCAGCTAACAGAAGGCGTTTGCCTGGGATCTGCCTGAGAGGAGGTACACTAAGAATCTGAGTGTTTGTTTGCTGTGAGTATCTGAGTGTTTGTTGTGAGGACAGTTTGACCGTGTGCTTGATTGGCTGTTTGAAAAGGGCGGGAACTGGGAGTGCTTTGTTCCAGGTGAGCCTTACATGGGCCTGACTGTATAAAAAGCCAGTCAGCTGTGAACCAGCTGAGCAGCGAACAGCACAGCAGGTAACAGAAGGAGTTTGCCTGGGGAGAGCCCATTGAGGCTTACATCTTGCCGAAGTCTCTGAGTAATTACTACAACTCCTGAGGAAGCTCGTAGAAGAAAGGTAATATGGATGGGGGGTGTTCAGCTGTTGTGACCTGCACTGGATGTGCTATGTTTGTCTTTCTTCCACAGGACAGAAGCGACTTTGTCTGTACAAAGTGCAAGCTGGTCGCCATATTGGAAGAGAATGTTCAAGGTCTGGAGCAACAGGTATCAACCCTACGTTGCATAAGAGAAACTGAAGATTTCCTGGACAGAAGTCAGGATATGCTTCTACAGGCACAAGGTTCTGAAGATTCAGAGCAGGCTGCACATCGGGGACAGGAGGATGGTGAAGAAATTTGGCATCATGTGACCTCCAGAAGGAAAAAGGGGAACGTCCATGTACCAGCAACGCACATACAGGTAAGTAACCGTTCTCTCCACAGGTATTAATGCGGAGAGTGGACCAGATGATACGTCTGAGGGAAGGGAGCAGCAGACTCCGCCGATTGGAAGGCATGAGATGCACTGTCCTAGGGTTGGGGGTTCCACGACCACCACTCCCAAGAGAAGGAGGTGGGTGGTGGTGGTCGGGGACTCTCTCCTCAGGGGGACTGAGTCATCTATCTGCCGCCCCGACCGGGAAAACCGAGAAGTCTGCTGCTTGCCAGGAGCTAAGATTCTCGATGTGAAGGAGAGACTGCCGAGACTCATCAAGCCCTCGGATCGCTACCCCTTCCTGCTTCTCCACGTGGGCACCAATAATACTGCCAAGAATGACCTTGAGTGGATCACTGCAGACTATGTGGCTCTGGGAAGAAGGATAAAGGAGTTTGAGGCGCAAGTGGTGTTCTCGTCCATCCTCCCCATGGAAGGAAAAGGCCTGGGTAGAGACCATCGAATCGTGGAAGTCAACGAATGGCTACGCAGGTGGTGTCGGAGAGAAGACTTTGGATTCTTTGACCACGGGATGGTGTTCCAAGAAGGAGAAGTGCTAGGCAGAGACGGGCTCCACCTAACGAAGAGAGGGAAGAGCATCTTCGCAAGCAGGCTGGCTAACCTAGTGAGGAGGGCTTTAAACTAGGTTCACCGGGGGAAGGAGACCAAAGCCCTGAGGTAAGTGGGGAAGTGGGATACCGGGAGGAAGCATGAGCAGAAGCGCGTGAGAGGGGAGGGCTCCTGCCTCATACTGAGAAAGAGGGGCGATCAGCGAGTTCTCAAGTGCCTATACACAAATGCATGAAGCCTGGGAAACAAGCAGGGAGAACTGGAAGTCCTGGTACAGTCAAGGAATTTTGATGTGATTGGAATAACAGACTTGGTGGGATAACTCACATGACTGGAGTACTGTCATGGATGGCTATAAGCTGTTCAGGAAAGACAGGCAGGGCAGAAAAGGTGGGGGAGTTGCACTGTATGTAAGAGATCAGTATGACTGCTCAGAGCTCAAGTACGAAACTGCAGAAAAACCTGAGAGTCTCTGGATTAAGTTTAGAAGTGTGAGCAACAAGGGTGATGTCGTGGTGGGAGTCTACTATAGACCACCGGACCAGGGGGATGAAGTGGACGAGGCTTTCTTCCGGCAACTCGCAGAAGTTACTAGATTGCACACCCTGGTTCTCATGGGAGACTTCAATCACCCTGATGTCTGCTGGGAGAGCAAAACAGCAGTGCACAGACAATCCAGGAAGTTTTTGGAAAATGTAGGGGACAATTTCCTGTGCAAGTGCTGGAGGAACCAACTACGGGCAGAGCTCTTCTTGACCTGCTGCTCACAAACCAGAAAGTAGGGGAAGCTAAAGTGGATGGGAACCTGGGAGGCAGTGACCATGAGATGGTCGAGTTCAGGATCCTGACACAAGGAAGAAAGGAAAGCAGCAGAATACAGACCCTGGACTTCAGAAAAGCAGACTTTGACTCCCTCAGGAAACTGATGGCCAAGATCCCCTGGGAGAATAACATGAGGGGGAAAGGAGTCCAGGAGAGCTGGCTGTATTTTCAAGAATCCTTATTGGGGTTACAGGGACAAACCATCCCGATGTGTAGAAAGAATAGTAAATACGGCAGGCGACCAGCTTGGCTTAACAGTGAAATCCTTGCTGATCTTAAATACAAAAAAGAAGCTTACAAGAAGTGGAAGATTGGACAAATGACCAGGGATGAGTATAAAAATATTGCTCGGGCATGCAGGAGTGATATCAGGAAGGCCAAATCACACCTGGATTTGCAGCTATCAAGAGATCTTAAAGTAAAAAGAAGGGTTTCTTCAGGTATGTTAGCAACAAGAAGAAAGTCAAGGAAAGTGTGGGCCACTTACTGAATGAGGGAGGCAACCTAGTGACAGAGGATGTGGAAAAAGCTAATGTACTCAATGCTTTTTTTGCCTCTGTCTTCACGAACAAGGTCAGCTTCCAGACTACTGCACTGGGCAGCACAGCATTGGGAGGAGGTGACCAGCCCTCTGTGGAGAAAGAAGTGGTTTGGGACTATTTAGAAAAGCTGGATGAGCACAAGTCCATGGGGCCAGATGCACTGCATCCGAGAGTGCTAAAGGAGTTGGCGGATGTGATTGCAGAGCCATTGGCCATTATCTTTGAAAACTCATGGCAATCGGGGGAAGTCCCGGACGACTGGAAAAAGGCTAATGTAGTGCCCATCTTTAAAAAAGGGAAGAAGGAGGATCCTGGGAACTATACGCCAGTCAGCCTCACCTCAGTCCCTGGAAAAATCATGGAGCAGGTCCTCAAGGAATCAATTCTGAAGCACTTAGAGGAGAGGAAAGTGATCAGAAACAGTCAGCATGGATTCACCAAGGGCAAGTCATGCCTGACTAATCTAATTGCCTTCTATGACGAGATAACTGGTTCTGTGGATGAAGGGAAAGCAGTGGACGTGTTGTTCCTTGACTTTAGCAAAGCTTTTGACACGGTCTTCCACAGTATTCTTGCCAGCAAGTTAAAGAAGTATGGGCTGGATGAATGGACTATAAGGTGGATAGAAAGCTGGCTAGATTGTCGGGCTCAACGGGTAACGATCAATGTGTCCATGTCTAGTTGGCAGCCGGTCTCAAGTGCAGTGCCCCAAGGGTCGGTCCTGGGGCCGGTTTTGTTCTATATCTTCATAAATGATCTGAAGGATGGTGTGGACTGCACCCTCAGCAAGTTTGCAGATGACACTAAACTGGGAGGAGAGGTAGATACGCTGGAGAGTAGGGATAGGATACAGAGGGACCTAGACAAATTGGAGGATTGGGCCAAAAGAAATCTGATGAGGTTCAACAAGGACAAGTGTAGAGTCCTGCACTTAGGACGGAATAATCCCATGCACCGCTACAGACTAGGGACCGAATGGCTAGGTAGCAGTTCTGCGGAAAAGGACCTAGGGGTGACAGTGGACGAGAAGCTGGATATGAGTCAGCAGTGTGCCCTTGTTGCCAAGAAGGCCCATGGCATTTTGGAATGTATAAGTAGGGGCATTGCCAGCATTCCCCTCTATTCCACATTGGTGAGGCCTCATCTGGAGTACTGTGTCCAGTTTTGGGCCCCACACTACAAGAAGGATGTGGAAAAATTGGAAAGAGTCCAGCGGAGGGCAACAAAAATGATTAGGGGACTGGAACACATGACTTATGAGGAGAGGCTGAGGGAACTGGGGATGTTTAGTCTATGGAAGAGAAGAATGAGGGGGGATTTGATAGTTGCTTTCAACTACCTGAAAGGGGGTTCCAAAGAGGATGGCTCTAGACTGTTCTCAGTGGTAGCAGATGACAGAATAAGGAGTAATGGTCTTAAGTTGCAGTGGGGGAGGTTTAGGTTGGATATTAGGAAAAACTTTTTCACTAGGAGGGTGGTGAAGCACTGGAATGCGTTACCTAGGGAGGTGGTGGAATCTCCTTCCTTAGATATTTTTAAGGTCAGGCTTGACAAAGCCCAGGCTGGGATGATTTAATTGGGGATTGGTCCTGCTTTGAGCAGGGGGCTGGACTAGATGACCTCCTGAGGTCCCTTCCAACCCTGATATTCTATGATTCTATGATTCTAAGATGAAATAGAGTAGATTTTGTTATAAGTAAAATTCATAGTTATTATACAGTATTTATACTTCAGGTTTGATTCACACCTGTTCACTTTGCTATCAAATAGACAAATGAAGAATACATCATTCTTGAAACACATTTTGCTCTGCTTATGCAATGCTTTGCCTAAGCCTCTGCAGGGAAAACAAGTATGTTATTTTACAGTGAAGTCTTACAACACAAAAACTTAACAGAGCAGGCAGTGAGAAAGCAATAGCTTTCTGTCTGGATAGTCTTAGTTATTAAACAGAACTTTTTACAGAAGATCCTCTGCAATCTGAGTAACTGTAATGGGAACAAGCAGCTGATGATAACCACCAATTTAAAATCTAGGCAAACTTCTTTGATAAACTCTCTCATATAAAGATTCACATTTAGTAGATGATCCATCATGCATAGTGTTAAAAGTAAAGTTCAATTCCCCTCTCTAGTGACAGAGTATACTATGATCCATTTTAATGCTGCCTTCTGCACTAAGAAGGATCACCATACTGTAAAAAATGAACACAGTAAATCAAATTCAAACACTGACTAGGTAAGTCAAGGGCTATGTGCAGCAGCTTCTAACACCATGCTAATTGTATGCACCACACATCTTGCAATATATTTTCCCAACAGCCAAATCCTTTAGCACACTCCACCACCCCTAGACCCCATCTCCAGGACTCCAGCGCACTTCCCCAAACCTGTAACTGAATAATGAACCTGACAATAATGTCAGCACCCTAAAAGTGTCTCCTCTCCACCCCTTTGAAGGTTGCTTATTATTGCACACATTTAGAAGGCACCCATCCCTTTAGCATCTGGGCATGAGGATGGAAAAGGTTTACAATGAAAATTACACTCCTTGAAGGTTCACATTTATAAGAACTAAACAACTCCTTGTTCGTTTCTCAAAGTGCTGAGTTCTTGTCTGCCTGTCCTGTCCTGAGAGAGGAGTACCTGTCCCCCCCTTGCCATACAACCCATATGCTGTGTTGTGAGAGGGGGAAGAAGAAACCACAAACAGATGGGAGATAGCAGAGCATCAAAATAAATGAGTTTCTGTGGGGCCCTGGCAGTAGTGGGGAATTGGTTTGGGAGAAGGGGGATGTACAGGTGTGCTTAGGTCAATGGATGAATATGTGGGGCAAATCGGAGGGTTGGGATCAGTAAACTGTGAAGTCAACTCTGAAATCTGTCCACCTGTCATCGGCCCCCTGATCCTCAGACTCTTCTGTCTCAGCATGGCAGTTTCCCCACCCAAGGAGGGAGAACCAAAGCGGTTGGAAGGAACTACTCCTGGGGGAATTCTGCACCACTGCATGTGTGCAGAATTCATGTCACCTGCAGATTTCTTTGCTTTCCCACAGAAAAATTACTTTCTGACAGGGAAGCAAAGGGAAGCTGCAAGAGCAGTCACACATCACTCCTTAGCTGCGCAGGTATATCATTTCAGGGGCCCAGAACAGATGGCAGAAAGGTAAATCACTGCAGGGCTGGGGACACCCCAGCCAGTGGCTCCTACCCTGAGCTGCTAGTCCCAGCTGGGCTGGAGGCAGGAGAGGGCAGGACTATCTCTTCCCCTGCAAGCAGTGTCTGTGGCTGTGTCAGAACCACCCCCAGAAACCTCCTTTAGCTGCAGGAAGCTCAGCACCCTCCCCTAGTTCCTGCTTCCATCACTCCTCAACTGTAAGGGGAGGAGTCACTGTACAGGGAGCTGCTCCCCCATCCACCCAACCCCCATACCCAGACATCCCTGCCAAGCCTCACCAGGTACATCCAGAACCCCCCTAGCCCCCTATATACCTAAACCTCACCCCACAGAACCTCAACTCCTGCATCTGGAGCTCCCCTGCACCCAGATGCCCTGCCTCTGAATGCCCATCCCTGCACCCAGACGCCCTGCCTCTGAATGCCCACCCCTGCACCCAGACGCCCTGCCTCTGAATGCCCATCCCTGCACCCAGACGCCCTGCCTCTGAATGCCCACCCCTGCACCCAGACGCCCTGCCTCTGAATGCCCACCCCTGCACCCAGACCACCCCGCACTGAACTCCCTACACTCAAACCCCCACCCTGATGCCCCACCTCCTGCAACAGCCTGATCCTGCACATCCAGACCCCCATACCAGTGACCCCCAACTAGCTGCACCCAGAACTTCACCCCACCAATTCCCACTCCCCCAGTACCCAGACCCCCCCCACTGAGACCCCCACACCCAGACCTTTGGCTGAGCCCCAGCCACCTTCACCTGGAAACCCCTGCAGAGTCCCATTGCCCCTGCATGTGGAACTCCTCACAGAGCCTCTGGGCATCCAGATCCCCACACTGAGCTGCCTGAATCCAGATTGTCCTATACAAAATCGTCTCAACCCACAATGAGCCCCTCCACACTTGGATCCTGCCTTGTTGAGCTGCCTACCCCACATCTGGTATGACTGGAGCAGAGGGGCAGGGCTCCAGGGTGTTTCTGGGGCAGGCCCAGGTCTTGTGCTGTGTCAGGGTCAGGTGCAGCCTCACCACTGAGTCCATGTCTTGGGAGTGGGAGGTGTGGGGGCTGCAGGGTGATCCCCCACCTTCAGCAAGCCAGTGGCCTATGTTCCCCACTGCCATGCTGGATCCACTGCATTTATTTATTGACAAATAAAACTTACATACTTTTAAAATATTGTGTGCAGAATTTTTAATTTTTTTGGCGCATAATTTTAAATTTTTTGGTGCAGAATGCCTTCAGGAGTAGGGAACGAAACAGAAGGTGGAGTCAGAAGCACAGAACACATTTTGATAAAAATGATCAATCAGCTCTAGCTGCTAATTAGTGATGCTATGATGATTACTGTAGCATTACTGCACGTCTGTTAAGAACTGAACTGAAGCCTTCTGCTCATTTCACTGAAGTAGAAGAGCACTAAAGATCCATACAGAATGCTTCAAAAGACCAACATAACTTATTTTTTACCACTGAAGTAGGATTTCAGATACTTTGTTGCCTCTCCCATCAACACAAAATCTAGGTGGGCTCAGAAGCCTGTGTGAAATACACACATCTCCTTCAAGCCACGTTTCATGCTCTCCAAATATCATTCTCTAAATTAGGTTCTTTCATATTTCTCAAAATATACAGTTTCTAATTAGGAAGGAGTTCCAATCTTGCCATTTGCATTAATTCACTGTAGCTAATCTCTTTATATAATAATTTAATGTGTTATCTATTGTTGTGGTTAATTCATATGTAATCAATGTGTGATGAATAAATTTACGTGGTAGGTATAAGTGTAGGAATATGTAGTATACCATTATAGGGGTATAGGATTGATAAGGATATATTATTGGTAAGGGATATAAGTAAGGCTGTAAAGCAAGCTTGAGGCCTGTCAAATTTCAGCTGACCCATATCAGACATTATGTCAACTGCTTTCAAGTCTAAGTAGTTGACCCAGAGGTAACTTTGTACCAGCAAAGTTGCAAGATTATCATAAAAGATGTATTAATGTTTTGGAAAATATGCTACAATGTGCCTGTCACTACCACAAGATGCCCGATTATAACAACATGGGAAATCCTGAAATCCTTATCATGGGGACTTATTGACCTAAATGTTAATGAAGACATAAGGAACAAAAAGAATAGCCAATGAGAAGCAGGGCATGCCAACATTTTTGGGAAGTCCAGAAAACAGGTTTCAACCCTTGTGCATAAGGGTTATGGGCATGGGTGTAACAGAATAAAAGGGGTACTCACCAGCATGAATAGGGAGGAAGAATCCATCAGGAAAACCACCTTGTGGAGAGATAACTCTCAAGGTTGCCCAGATGAATCCTTAAATTGCTTAATTATTTGGCTTAATTTGCATGTTGTTCTCTCCTTTTGGATCGTCCATGCTCCAGACCAGTCACTGTTTCACTACACCAGTTGTGTGCAAAAATCCCTTAATTCAGACTTTATGCTCTTTAAACATCCCTCTATAACAGTGGTTCCCAAACTTGTTCTGCCGCTTGTGCAGGGAAAGACCCTGGCAGGCTGGGCCGGTTTGTTTACCTGCCGCGTCCGCAGGTTTGGCCAATCAAGGCTCCCAGTGGCCGCGGTTCATTGTTCCAGGCCAATGGGAGCTGCTGGAAGCGGCGCGGGCCAAGGGACGTACTGGCCGCCACTTCCAGCAGCTCCCATTGGCCTGGAGCAGTGAACCGCGGCCACTGGGAGCCACGATCGGCCGAACCTGTGGACGCGGCACGTAAACAAACCAGCCCAGCCCGGCAGTGGCCTTCCCTGCACAAGCAGTGGAACAAATTTGGGAACCACTGCTCCATAATATGTGGCTCAGATTAAATCTTCTTTGTTAATTTGTTATTGCAATCACACATGTGCTTCTGGATTAATGTTCTCTTTTGCGTGAGAAATAATGGAATACGAGCCAGAAGAGAAGAGTCTGTATCTAATTTCTCTTCCTTTAAACTGCAATTTGTCTTTGATGATCTTTTGAAGGCGATAAACTAGTTACTACAAAAAAAGATAACGTATTTTTTATAAACTAATGGAAGAGGAGATTTCACCTCTCCTCTCAGACTACTCAGGATACTTCAAGGAACTTTCCAAAGCTCCTAAGACCAATGAATCATTTTTATATCCTGGACTGTGCTCTACTTAAAATAAAGATCTGTAGCTTTTCTAGGAAAATGAATGACTGTACCAATCCATGAACTGTATTCCCACATTTTTCTGAGAAATCAGAAACGGGATTCATTTCCAAATACCTCATCTGTACATCTTCATTCTTGTACAAAATGAATCACTGACAGTAACTAGCCAAGAAAGCTCAGAAACTGTTGTCCAAAAAAGCATTCCTTAGGATAAAAGGACACCGTTTAGATTCTTTGGGTAGAGAAAACAAACAATGTTCTCTTCTGAGCAATACCCCATACCTCAAAATATTAGTGGCCATCAAGGGAGAATTATGGCCTTTCAATATGTTTTCACAAAAGATCTGGATGCACACGTTGGTAACATTCTGTATTTACTTTCTTTTGACAGTTTGTGGGTCTTCTAGTCACTAATAACTTTATGAGCTGGGCAAAACCCTGTTATGGGTCTACTTAAAACTTTGGTGAAATTGATGGATGGGAATGCACCCTTCGGTTAACTTAATTAAGAATAAATTATGCACAAGCCCCCGCCGAAGACCACAGGAATCCAGCCAGGAGATTTTTGTGTGCGTGTGCGGACAGGGGATTGTGCTGCATGTAAAAAGACAGACCACAGAGGGACCCAGGAGACACTCAGCCTGAAGGAGCAGCTGAAAGGATGGTATATGACCCTGGAAGAAACCTGGGGAAAGGTTTTTGGGTCATGGATGCAGGCTGACAAGAGTGCTCTTGGTACTGTGAGCAAAAGAAGTTGTTTCCCTTCTCTGTTCATAGACACAAAACTTTGTAGACTCTTTGTAAATAAACCAAACTGCATTGAATTTTTGGCTAGCCACATGGGTCAAATGAGGGGTAACATATGATCTATGAGGAGGGCAGCTTATGTAGAAGAGTGATACATAAATACTTTTGCTGTAGAGAAGTTCCCAACATATTTTAAATTGGTAAATAAGCTAGTAAAAGAGAACATGAGAGTTCTTTTCATTATAAATTCATTTCTATCCCACAGAAGGGACACCACTTTATCATGAGGCCACGTCTACACTACAAACTTACATTGATATAACTACGTCACTCAGGGGTGTGGATTTTTCACACTCCTGAGCAATGCAACTACACAGACCTAACCCCCAGAGTAGACAGTGCTATGTTGATAGAATCATAGAATATTAGGGTTGGAAGAGATCTCAGGAGGTCATCTAATCCAATCCCTTTCTCAAAGCAGGACCAACACAAACTAAATCATCCCGGCCAAGGCTTTGCCAAGCCAGGCCTTAAATACCTCTAAGGAGGGAGATTCCACTATTTCCCTAGGTAACCCATTCCAGTGCTTCACCACCCCCCTAGTGAAATAGTGTTTCCTAATATCCAACCTAGACCTCCCCCACTGCAACTTGAGACCATTGCTTCTTGTTCTGATGGGAGGGCTTCTCCTGTCGACATAGCTGCCGCCTCTTGTGGAGGATAATTAACTATGCTGATGGGAGAAGCTCTCCCGTCGGCATAGTAGCATCTTTTCTGAAGCGCTGCAGCTGCACTGGTGCAGCTGCGTTGCTGCAGCATTTTAACTAGAGATCTGCTTAACCATTGTACAATATCAGTACATCAGAAAGTGCTACATTGCAATAAATATCTTCCTAACAAGTTTTTAAAAGAGGTTACCTTTAAAAAATATTTTAACGTAGACCACAAAGCTCAAACACAAAAACCTACAAAATAGTATTTTCTAGGACAAGCTCTCTCACATGATATACCAGAAAAGTTTGTGCATTAAAAAAAAAAGAATAAGGTTACACAAATTAATATATTGTAGATCAGCAAAGAGCCCTTCATGCTAAATCAACTAGAAATATCACATCCTTCCTCCATTTGAAGGGCATGAGGGAAAATAACCAACAAGGAGGTAACAATCAATTATCAGAGCTGGCTTCAGGGTCATTGCTGAAAACTTTTAGCCCCTTAGAGAAAAAACAAAAATCAATATACTACAGCAGCCTGAGATAACAGAAGGAAAAATATCTCAAAAGTCATTTGCAACCATGCTATAAAAGTTCAGTCACCTTCCTACAGCTCTACCCCATGATGTAAACGAATAAAATACATTGCTTGTTTGTTAAACTGTGCAGAGTACAAAAGGGAAATTCTGCAGGAGGCTCATAAAGCACTTTAATTACCTGACCTCAGTTCCAGGGAGTAGAATGAATGAGACTATTTTTCAGCAAACTCTGTAGATGCTGGGGTCTTGTACCCAACAGAATTGTGGGAAAATACAATAATTTAAACACCTGAAAATCAATCATGGGATTACAGAAGATGAAGAGCTAATGGAATAACTCACCATAAACATTACTTCAATTTTCCTTTCTCCAAGATGAACGTTTACTCTGGGATGCACAGGGAGGTGAAATCCCCGTTTCCTCAAAAGCTTCATGGACAATAATCAATATTCATTGGTGTATCATGTGATACTTTTGGTGGGTGAAGGTATAAACAATTTTTGGTTTACATTATAAATATAACAGATGTTAACAGCATGATCCACAACAGCTGAAGGGGCAGGAAGACAAAGGTGACTTTAAGCTACCTTTGCATCTCCCCCAGTACCAGTGCAGGCCCTCTGATAAACCAGTCTTCGGAAACCAATGTGTCCTAGTTGATAGAGCACTGAGTCTTTCTGGCTCTGCCCTTGGCCTACTCAGCAACACTGGGCAAAATGACTTCTGTTCTCTGTGTTTCCCCATCTGTAAAAAGGGGATAATGATACTGACGTTCTTTATAACATACTCTGAGATCTACTGACAGAAAGTGCTACACAAGAACGAGGTGTTATTTTAGTTAGAGCAGCCACAGGGCTGCTCTAATTTATGCAAATTGGAACTGCCCCTTAGGGACTTCTTTTGCTAGCTAGGAACTGCTAGAGTTCAGCACACTGACGATGCCCCATCTGGCCTACCTCCATACCCAAAAGGAGAGGGGAGCAGCATGGAACTGGCTACGCATGCTTTTTGCCACCAGAGTATTCCTTTATGATAGGGGAATAGCCAACTGCTTCTTCAGGACAGCTTTAAATCCCCTTGTGCCAACCTAACTTGAGTTAAAGAGTTGGCCTAAATTAAATGTTATGGATTTTTCCATTTTCTCAGAGCTCATTCTTAGTTTCTCATACCCCATCTGTTGTGTCTGATAGAAGTAATACAAGACACTGGTATACCATATGACAAAGTTTCTCCTCTGCTTTGGTGGGTCCTGTGCTTATTGGCGGATTTGGTTGCCTCAGAGATTCATGGCAGCCCTCAGTTTGGCCACTTTTCTTAGTGGCTCAAACCTGCCCTTTACTCAGCTAACCTCATCACTGGCCAGCATGGGGAAAGGGAGGAGAACAATACCCGCAGTCTCTGCTGACCCACCTAGTGGGTCGGGGGACAGGCCAGGGACCTTCTCCTCTGGTGGGACCCACAGTCCAGCTCACCTCCTCTTGCCTCAAATTGGGAGTTGAGGGGGGATGGGGAGAACCCGGGCCCACCCTCTACTCCAGGTTCCAGCCCAGGGCCCTGTGGATTGCAGCTGTCTATAGTGTCTCCCGTAACAGCTGTGTGGCAGCTACAACTCCCTGGGCTACTTCCCCATGGCCTCCTCCCAATACCTTCTTTGTCCTCACCACCGGACCTTCCTCCTGATGTCTGATAACGCTTGTATTTCTCAGTCCTCCAGCAATATGCCTACTCACTCTCAGCTTCTTGCACACCTCTTCTCCCAGCTCCTCGCACTTGCCTCACTAACTAAAGTGAGGTCCTTTTTAAAACCAGGTACCCTGATTAGCCTGCCTGTCCTAATTGATTCTGGTAGCTTCTTAATTGGCTCCAGGTGTCCTAATTAGCCTGCCTTAATTGGTTCCAGCAATTTCCTGATTGTTCTGGAACAACCCATGATCTTCCTCAGGGAAAAGGGACCTGCTTAATCTGGGGCTTTTATATCTATCTTCTATCACTTTCCTGTAGCCATCTGGTCTCACCCTGTCACAACCAATACAGGTCTACAAAAAGGTTAAGATCATCAGAGACAGATATGCCTATTTTATGTATCATTTTGTTTAAACAAATGTATTAGCTCTTTCACAGTTTAAACAACATGACTTAACCATTGCTTATCTTCTCAATCAGAAAGTTCTGAATTACATATTTAAAGAATGGAGAATACTTTACATATTAAAACCAAATGAAAAATGAAACCAGATTTGAAAAAAAGTCTCCAAAGATTAGACTTTGATGGCATCCATCTGCAAGGAGCTGACCCTGAGAAGTAGGGATTATATACCAGTGAAGTATCTAGGCTATTTATAGTAGAGGCACCTACTATATTGAATGCTGCTGACTTTCCATCAGCAATGGGCCTGCACTCTGTCCAAGGGGAAATCCCCACTATTTGAAGAGTTCTCTTCCTTGCCTGTTTTAGAAACCTCATTAGAACAATCTGGAATTATAAACTGAGTAGCCCTCAGTAGAAATAAAAGAGAAATGGAATAGGTAGAAAACCAAAAACCCACTCCACAACATTTTCCAGTTTAACATTAGGAAGAGCTGGCAGCCTTTTACAAATTACACTGAAGAAACAAGACAGTGTTTAGTGAAAATCTGCTGAACATCTGAAAAATTTTAGTAAGAGGACCACCACCACCTCAGTCTCAAAATATTTCAGTACTCCACAGTGTGCTGCCTGTATCAGAGGTACCAATGGTAAAATGTAGCAACCACATGCTGCAAAAAAAATTAAAAAGGCCCTGAAAGCAAATTCAGGCAGAACACCTCTCTGTGTGAGCATTTCACATCAAATTAAAATAGAAAAAGCTCTCACATTTCAGCTCATTGTTAATTGAAAATAAAACAGTTCAGGGACATAGCCTGTGTGATTTACCAGAAGGCCTATATAGCCCAAATGTCCCAGCATGTGTTTTGAATTACCCTGTGCTCACTGTAAACAGTCAAATTGTCATTTTAGGATTTTGTGTATTTTCGTGGCACAGCAGTTAAACCCTCTTGCCCTCACCCCACCCTTCCTGAAGAGATTTCAGAGCTTTCATGGTTCTCATAATACGTGACAGAAATACTGCTCTGTCACTGCCATCCAACATGGCTTATGGCCATTATACTCCTAGAAAAGCCACAGAATACTTCTGGTCAACAGTGATGATTTTTGTATAACAATTTCTCTATGAAATCACTGTGGAGTTACAAAGCAGATTTCAGTTGCTTTCATTAGATTAATCTGTGCACGTAATTTGTGTTCATTGCACTGCAAAGTAACTAGTTTAAGAAGGGAGACAGAGGAAAATGGTGTAAGAACATATACTGTGGGAACTGGTGTCAATAAGATATGGAAGTAAGAGACTATTCATATCCTGTCTATGTGGGTTTAGGAAATGAGAGGTGCCTTTACATTGCTGTACATTTTTTGAACCCCCATGGCCCAGGAGCTGCCATTTCCTCATGCTGGCTGTTATTATTGGCTATGACTATATCGCTCTTCCATACTTTATATAGCCTTGTAATATCAGAGCCCTGCATAATGTTTTATGAATTTATCCTTGAAACACCCTTGTGAAGTAGAGGGGTGCTATTATCCCCATTTTATAGATGGAGAACTGAACAGGGGCGGCGAGTTGTATGGGCCCATGGTGCCCGGGCTCCAGCAATATTCAGGATCCCAGGACCTGGCTCCACCAATGTTCAGGGCCGGGTTTCTCCCCTGGCCCCCTGCTGCCCCCGCGCCTCCCCTGAGTGTCCCCTGGCCCCCACTTGCTGCCCCAGCACACCTTCCTGGGGCCCCCAGAGCAGAGTGTCCTTGCCTCTCCCATGCAGCTCTATGCTACCTCCCTGCATCAACTGCTGACGCAGGGTCCTAGTGCCCGCAATCCCCTACTGCTGGGGCAGACTGACCCTGAGCCTGCCCTTCCCCTTCAGACCCTTTCATTTTCCAGCAGGACCCTCCATCAGCACAGGAGGCCCCCTCGCCCGCAGTCACCGCTCCTGCCCCATGCTGGACAAGTGGCAGCCCCACCCCCAGTGAGGCTACAGTGAGGGGCAGCAGCAGGGGAAGAGGCACACATGTGATGGCCACCCCCCCACCCCCATGGCACCCACTGCAGGAGAGGCGAGGGGGCTTCCTGTACTTGAGAGAGGCCCTAGGAGCACGTGCAGTGAGAGTGGTGCAAGGTGAGTGTGGTGCAGGGGAGAAGTGGAGGGGCCCTCTCCCGGAGCTCACTGCTGCCTGCGTGGAGAGGGCTGGGGGGAATCCTCCTCTCTGGCCCTTGCCCCAGGGCAGCCTGTCTGCACCCAAACTCCTCATCCCCAGCCCTGCCCCACCCAAGAGCCCACACCCCCAGCCAGAGCCCTCACCCCCTGCCCCAGCCCTGAGCCCCTCCCACATCCCAAACCCCTCATCCCCAGCCCCACCCCAGAGCCCTCACCCTTGCACCCCAACCCTCTGCCCTAGCCTTGAGCCCCCTCCCACACCCCTGCACCCCTCATCTACAGCCCTGACCCCTGCACCCCAACCCTCTGCCTGAGCCCCTCCCACACCCCAAGCCCCTCATCACCAGCCCCACCCCAGAGCCCTCACATTTTTACATTATTTTAAAAAATATACAGTAACTCCTTGCTTAACGTTGTAGTTATGTTCCTGAAAAATGCGACTTTAAGTGAAACGATGTTAAGCAAATCCAATTTCCCCATAAGAATTAATGTAATGGGGGGGTTAGGTTCCAAAGAACTTTTTTTGCCAGACAAAAGACTATATATACACACACACACACAGTATAAGTTTTAAACAAACAATTTAATACTGTACACAGCAATGATGATTGCGAAACTTGGTTGAGGTGGTGAAGTTAGAGGGTGGGATATTTCCCAGGGAATGCCTTACTGCCAAATGATGAACTAGCGTTCGGCTGAGCCCTCAGGGGTTAACCCATTGTTGTTAATGTAGCCTCATGCTCTACAAGGCAGCACGAATGGAGAGAGGGGAGACAGCATGGCAGACAGAGACAGAGAGACACACCCCGCCTGTGAGAGAGAGACGTTGAGATAGCAGCTGCTGCCAGCAAGCTCCCTCCATTCTGAGCCCTATCGTGTCCCCCACTGCTCTGTGGAGGGGGGGGACAGGAGCAGGGGAGGGGGACACCCTGACATCAGCACCTCTCTTCCCCGCCTGCCCCCACACAGCAAGCAGGAGGCTCCGGGGAGTAGTTCCAAGGCAGAGGGCAGGCGCAGCACACGGCAGTGAGAGGGAGGGACACCTGAAGAGCCCACACCCCTGCAACTGATAGTCCTCTGGGCGGCAGCCACACAGGGAACTTAGGGGAGCTGACTTGGGGGCTGTTGGCCCACCCTGGTTCCAAGCCCCCACCAGCTAGCTTCAACGGGCTGCTCTTCCTGCAAGCAGTGGACAAAGCAGGCGGCTGCCAAACAACATTATAAGGGAGCATTGCGCAACTTTAAACGAGCATGGTCTCTAATTCAGAGGTTCTCAAACTGTGGTCCACGGACAGTTCAAGTGGCTCCATTCAAGTGGTCCGCGGATAGTTCCCTCTAAGGAGTGCAGCCACACGCAAGAGAATGAAGGGCCACCCACCTAATTAGTGGAGCTGTGCAGGCGAGGCTCCACTAATTAGGTGCCTGGCCCCTGGAGAAGATGGACATGTAAGGTGAGGTGGTGGCCTTGTGGGGAATAGGGAGTAGGTGGGAGGGGACAGTGGTGTGAGAAGAGGGGGTGGGGGGAATTTTGGACGTGCAGGGTTACAGCGGCCAGGGAAAGAGGCAACTTTCCCCAGCTCCAGGGACCCCACCACCACTCCTTCCCAGCCCCAGCTTGGGGGTTGCTGCGGTGGGGGAGAGAGGGCACATCCATCACATTAGAAAGGTTAAGACTACTGATATTAAAATATGAGTTGTGTGCTTTTATGTGGAATAAAAAAAGTTAATTATGACTAAGGGTTTTTTTTATATAGCACTTCCATCGAAAGCACTTTGCAATAGTTAGCTAATGGTACAAACAACATTTGGAAAGGTCATTAAGTGGTCCGCCAAGACCTCCGCAATTTTCAAGTGGTCCGCGGAAAAAAAAGTTTGACAGCCACTGCTGTAATTGATCAGCAACGTAACAAAAAACAACATTAACCGGGACAACTTTAAGTGAGTTACTGTATATTGGCTTACGGGGCGGGGAGGATGGGGCGGCAGGACTTGGACCTGTTCCGGGCACCACCAATAATTATACAAACCTGCCACCCCTGGCACTGAGGTACAGGGAGGTAAGTGATTTGCTCAAGTTAATACAGGAAATCTCAGGCAGAACAGGGACTTGAACTGAAGTCTCCCAAGTTTCTGGCTACTGCCCTAACCACTGCACTGGTCTTCCTCTCCATTCTGGAAGTTAAAATCCAAATTTCTATAAATATTGAGGCTGCTCAGTGCTGAAGTAGACGAAACCTGTAAGTTGCCAGTAGCCTGCCACGTGTACCACAGCACAGAGGCAAGCACTGTAGCTGCTTCTGCATCTAAGACTCGTTAGCATTAGCCCTGGTGGGTCCCAGTAACCATTCAGACACATGGCTAAGGGAAAGGGTATTTTAGTAGGGCTGACAGGAAAGGGAAAGGTTGCAAATATCCTTGGTACAGAGACTTAACAGTTACAGTTCAAAGTGAGCAATAGTGGTAAATGTTTGGGTCCCTGGGACAATCCAATAAAGAGTCACAGCTCTTCAAGCCTAGCACACAGAGTGTCCTCTCCAGTCTCTATCCAAGCAAGTAGGAGTTTGCAGGTTTGCAAGCGAGGCTCAATTAATGTCTCTCACTGAGGCCACCTTCTCCACTGGTTCCCTGGCCAGCCACTGCTGCCCCCCTCATAAATCCCACCTAGATCTGCCCCCAGCTATAATGTTCAGCTGTTCCAGCCCATTCCACACACAGCTCTGCATATGATTCCTGGGACAGAGATGCCTTGTGGGGGCCACATGGGGTTACATGCCCCTCCCCAGATTTTTGCCAGGGTTTATATGCCCTGCCCTGAACCCCTCTGCATACCGCCAGAACCTTTCAGTTGTGCCCCCTTCCCCATCAACAGTTATGCAGTGCCTCTGCCTGGGGAATCTTTTCTGTCTCCAGCTTCCCTGCAGCTCCTGCTTTCCCAGAGCTTGGCTGCTTCTTGATTCAGGACCTTTCTCCTTACCTGGCCAGGAGGAAGGGGGATGTACAGTGGAGAGGGGCTAATGAAAGTTGTAATCCCCTGTATGGCATTCTAACCTGCTTGCAGAGTTTAGGCTGCTTGTCTTTAGATCAAAGAAAAACACTGACTTCTGTTAAACTTCATCTCAAAATAAAGGGGAGATAAAAACCATGTTTTCTGTTCCACAACTCTGAAAAACATCAGGACAAGGGAATGACAAAGATGCTCCCTATAAAAAGCATCACAACTCAGAGCAAACTAGGTGGGCAGACACCAAAACATGTCACCAAGGTGGGGTAGACAAGACTGCCAAACCTGCAGCAGCAGGCTCATAGTCATAAAGCTGCATGCCAGCAGGGACTGGTCTAAATGCTAGCATGTTATATATATGGTACGGTGCCCTGTGGCAAGATGGACAAGCTGCTTTGTAGTATCTGAAGACTCTAGCTTGAGTCCCCAGCAAAATCAGAATGTCTACCTCTTTTTAACACAGCCCTGGATGGGGACACCTCTCTCTAACAAATCTCTAAACACCATTCCCAGCATACCCCATATTCCCTATTGACTTCCCCTGCTCCCCTGAGAGTGGACCCTCCTAACTGGCATAGCACAGCAATCTGAGACAGACAGCAGGACAGGTTCACACTGAGTCTTGGGCCTTGTAGGAGGGAAGGGGGCTCAACTGAAGGGTTCAGCAGGGAAGCCCATAGCAACGTGTATTGGGCTCTGGCTATACTATAACTTTCCAATTAACATTCTCCATGATACTTAAGAACTGTCTATAAAATAAACTGTTCCATAATTTAATAGTGAACTACTTGCATGCAACACAATGCACACAGCACACACCAAATTCTTCAGACACACAAGTGAACACATCCCTGGAGCACACAGTTTTCCCTGTCCTTTCAAAAAAACACACCTCATTTCCCCAACCCTGAAAGATATTTCTATTTCCCCAAAACTGTAACATATTACTGGCCACCTCAATCTTCTACACACAAAAAATAATAATACGGTTTCATAATACTTTTAATCTTAAAAGCCGTTTACAAACATTAATTTGCACAGAACTCCATGGAAGCAAGTAAATGAAATCCCAATTTTTCAACTGGAAAATTGGAGGGAAAGAGATTGTGGGGGGAAATTTCAAAGTCACAGATGGGAGTTAGGTGCCCAATTTCAACATCAGTGGAATTTGGGTACCCAACTCCCATCTGTGCCTTTGAAAATCCCCTTCTGTGACTTGTCCAAATCCACAGCTCTTTAACAGGGCACAGCACTTGCCATTCCTAAAATCCAGATACCTAATTCAGAACAGGAAAGGGTAAAATATTTTACCCTTTCCTTTTCTTAAACTGCCCTTCATGGGGTTGATCCCTTAGAGGGTGGGAGGGGAGCTGTCTTTTATGGACAGCTTTCACAATCTGGGCCTAAACCATTCCAGCAATAAACTCTCAAGCATGCATTTTGCTCAATATCAACACATCTTGGCTCTGAGGAAATACTACACTGTGCTTTAAGCTTCACAGCTCATATGTCTTTGTTGCTCTTATTGGTTAAACTTAAACTGGGGAAATGAAGGTCAATATGGTGTAACATTAATATCTTTATACTGTACCATAATACTTGTTACAATTCAGTATACTAAAAAGCATGTACATTTATAAAGGGGTGACAGGGATCCAGGAGCTGCTCTGATATTCGTATGCATTAGCAAGAGGAAAACTCAAATGCCATGTCAGAACCAATAATAAAAAACAAAAACACATTACCCTAGTGTTCTGAGTCCTTTGATTGCTTCACCAGTAACTTGCCCTGTGTAACTTCTTGTCACATAAACTCCCTGAACTACCCTGTCTCTCCCTGCCCCCATGGAACTTGCTAGAATACAGCTTGGTTATTCAGGTTTTGTACTGAAAACAGAAGTTTGCGCATAGTAAACAGAAAACAGGGAGCTGCATGAGTGAGATCAGAGAATAGCTATCCCAGAAAAATAATTTGAGGAACACACTTGCTCTGGTTTTCTTCTAATTTTCAAGAAAATATGAGTCTCTAATACTCATCCAAATATCCCAAATTAAGTATAAATGAAAGATTTTATTTCCCTGGAAAGGATGCATCCCTACTTCTTAGTTATATTCGACATTTCCACTGCTGATGTCATCCCCCGTACTCCAGCAGCTGCGGCGCTAGTCTGAAGTCCCAACCTCTTGGCAATAAATGGTTAAAATCCACTTTGGCCTGACTGCAAAAGAGTTTTCTTTGCAAGCTAATCAATATAATCGGCTGGTTTGAATACAATTCGATGGGCTGTTTGTTGAGCCATTTTGAATCTGAGGACATGGGCAGTTGTTTACTGTTATGGTTTCAGTGAAAAAACGTACATTTGTTGTGTTTCAGGAATTTAACTTAAAAAAAAGTACATTTACACAGCTTCTGGACATTTATTTTACAGAAAAATATCTTCAAAGCTTTTCCAGCTTATTTCCATCTGCCAACTTTCCTTGCCAACTCTTCCTCAGTAATGTCCGTAAATGCCAAAAAAAAAAAAAAAAAAAAGACTTTTATACAATGTTTCTGTATGTTGTAACCAGCAAAATGGTATTCGGTTATGATATTTGATTTAAGTATACCACTCCTGTCCTCTCTAACAAAAATGTACATGACCGTGTCAATGTAAGTGGAGGATGCAGTATTAGAAACAGGAATTTAATTGTATGGAACTCAAAAGGAGGATAGAATTATGCTGCTCCTATTAGTGGCTTTTCCTGGGACAGACTGATTTCCAGAAACTCCTTCCCAGTTTGAAAAAGGGAGAGGTTCAATACTTGGCAATGAAAAACAGCCCCTTTAAGCGGGAAATGTTGCTAAAGCTATTTCGGTTGATGAACGTAAGAACTTTTGTCTCATTCTTATTTGTCAAACTTTGAAGAAATTCTCAATATTATTTATTCGATGCAATGTGCACTTAATGCTACAGTGCACAGAGAAAGATGATGGGACAAACTAACTTCAGCTGAGGAATCTAACTTCATTGACTTCAGTGGAGCTATGCCAATTTGTACCAGTTTAGAATATGGTCTGCATTCTCAGCTGCATAAGACCTTGCAATCCCACACAGATTCACAAGAAAAAGAATTGTCCAACTTTGGTTGATGAAGTTAGGCACCTAAATAAAGGGCTGATCTTGCACCCATGAAATCAATGGCAGTTTTGCCATTGCCTTAAAGGTGTACAGGATCAAGCCCTTTAAGGATATGTCTAGACTGCAATTAAAAACCCTTAGCTGGCCAATGCCAGCTGACTCAGTCTCAGGGGGCTTAGGCTGCAGGGCTGCTTATCTAAAGCGTAGACGTCCAGGTATGGGCCGGAACCCAGGCTCTAGGACTCTTCAAGGTGAGAGTCCCAGAGCTGAGGCTGCAGCCCAAGACAGAACATCTACACTGCAATTAAACAGCCCTGCAGCCCGAGCCTAAGCCAGGTGGCACAGGCCAGCTGCAGGTGTCTAAATGCAGTGTAGACATACCCTTTAGGGGCCTGCCCTTTTGAGGTACCGTACACTTGTAATAAGTGGACCTACAACTTTACCCTAGTTGTGAGCTTAACTGTGGGGAAGTAGATAAAAGTTTACAAAAAAGTTCCAGTCAAATATGAAGATAAATGTTACTGGGAAAAGATGCAAAAGGGAGATAGTAACTGAATTAGTCCAAACAAAAAGGCCTACTGATATAACTCAAGGACTATGTTAGGATCGTGCTTGGTAAATAAGAGAATTGTGGTATCAGAAATCAGTGAACAGGAATTGGTGCCTTGGCTATGAGGCCAAATTGATGGACCAAATAATAAGAGGGCAGGCTATTCCACACATCATTCCTTTCTCGGGTCCTTAAAATAAAGGATTTTGGGGGAAAATTAGGAAAGAAGCAGATACTGGTTGACTGAAAAATGAGAGAATGGGAAGGAGCGAGCTGCCACCCCCATCTCCTGGAGCCCAGGGATCCACTGTGACATCACTGGGGTTTTGTCGTTCTAATCATGAGAGATGTCCTTACCAGACCAAGCCAAAGAGAGGGACCCAGATGGCACTATCACCTCCACCAGCTCCAGCCAAATCCTGAACACCATCCAGGATGTTGGGCTTTGTCCTCCCACTCCCCACACCCGTGTGTTCCCACCTTACTTCTTGTCTTTCCTATGCCTCTCCTTTTTCCTTCTGCCCTAATAGGAGTTTGGGCATCTGAACCTTCTGCAACACGTCTGTGAGCCTGTGACCAGAAAAGGCAGCTAAAAGTAATACCCTAAAACAGCCCGGTGCGGATATAAAAGTTTGCCAGGTCTTAGAGCAATTGTTAAAACTGTGAGGAGTTTGTGTTTTTCCAGGTGTCAGACTGCAAGTGCAAGTCAACGTACCAAAAACAGAAGTTGCATTTTCTATCTTTGCTGTTCTCTTCTTTCCCCTTTTGTGTGCATGTGTCTTGTTTTGTCCTCTAGGAAACAGGATTGGACTTTAACAGTAGCTCCGGTCCATCTCAACTAACTTTTTTCTTCTCCCCCCCACCCCCCAAAAGGACAGTTACCACCATTTTTAATACAATCTAAAAGAGTGTCAAATCAGCAGGATGGGGTTAGGGATGTTCCTTTTAAAAACCTCTGTCCTGCTAGTGAGAAAGGAAACACGGGATGTTGTTAAAATGAAAGCCTTACTTAACAGTTTACATTTCAAATGCTTTAACCTTTTCCCCTTCTGTTCTGTATCTTCAATAAAAGGTTAAAAGGATTTTAATGGTGTGTTTGCCATGGTACTAAGCAGAGGCTCAGTATACCAACCCCAAACATTGTTTAAAACTGTTTAATGTTGGGCAGTGACAGGGTCATGTTAATACCTTTGACTCTTTGGGCCCATATATACCATCTAAATTAAATTAACCACCCACAGCTCTCATGAACATCAAGAAATATGGGGGCAGGTGCCTAACTTTAAACCCTGTTTCAAAATGCTGCCACTAATACATTGAGATGGGATTAGGCCAAATCAAAGTGGGATTAATTCAACATTTTAATTCAATTAATATCAGTAATAGGACTATAATTAGCATCACCAAATAGCATCTGCCTGGATGAGAACCTCTGTAAGTTGGAGTCCGACACATCTTCTCTAACATTTTACACACTGGCAAAAGCAAAACAAGTGTACATATAAATATCACAATCACATGCAGTCCTAACCCTGGGATTTTGCTTAGTAAATGGATATTGGTAGTGCCCTTGTCCATAACGAAAGTGTCCTAAAACAAGAAGATAAAAAACCATCAGCAATATTAGATTAAATGGAAGTTACCTACTTATATCTCAAGAACCTACCCCATTGGCTTCATCTGAAACTCAAGGAGGGGAATAGGTTGGGAATTTAAAGTAGAATGGATATATTCCTTTGCTCTAGGTAAAAACCTATTCCTTCCTCGTTTACGAAGACCAAGTTAATGTAGTGGGTGGAAATCAAGGGAATAAGTGACTGAAGGGCCAAAATCCATGTGCTGCTTATGTAAACATCTAATATGGGCTGTTACCTTATTTATTTATTTTTTTTACAGGCCCAAAATCCAGAGTTTGGCCAAGAGGCCCAGTAAAAACAGTGAACAATATTAGCTAAGAGAAGCAAAAACAAACAAAAGACAACCTTGCTTTTTACTAAAATAAGCTTAATCAGCAAAATGCCAGGTGGGGAGCAATAACTGGCGCTTTTATCTGAAGCTGCAAACAGACCAAAGAAGCCCATTATGTTTGTGTCCAATCCTCAGGCAGAGGAGGTAACCATGCTCCCCCACACACCAACCTTGAGTTTATGAAAGAGGTTCAAGCATGCCAGTATGAGATATGGCTTTCTCCTCCTCACCCCCCACGATACCAGTGTCTGCCTTCAGAAGCACAAATAAGCAACTTGAAAGACAATTTCTAGTGCCATATACTTTTCACTGTTTTTCTGCTTTAACCCCCAGGTACATAGCTGTTGGACAATCAAAGGAGCTACTTTATTCCTGTGAACCCGAATTTAACACAGTTTATACATTAAAAGAAAAGAAGTACTTGTGGCACCTTAGAGACTAACCAATTTATTTGAGCATGAGCTTTCGTGAGCTACAGCTCACTTCATCAGATGTATACCGTGGAAACTGCAGCAGACTTTATATACACACAGAGAATATGAAACAATACCTCCTCCCACCCCACTGTCCTGCTGGTAATAGCTTATCTAAAGTGATCATCAGGTGGGCCATTTCCAGCACAAATCCAGGTTTTCTCACCCTCCACCCCCCCCCACACAAATTCACTCTCCTGCTAGTGCTAGCCCATCCAAAGTGACAACTCTTTACATAATCAAGTCGGGCTATTTCCTGCATAAATCCAGGTTTTCTCACATCCCCCCCACCCCCATACACACACAAACTCACTCTCCTGCTGGTAATAGCTCATCTAAACTGACCACTCTCCAAGTTTAAATCCAAGTTAAACCAGAACATCGGGGGGGGGGGGGGGCGGGGTTAGGAAAAAACAAGAGGAAACAGGCTACCTATGTTACTTGTTAACCTGAAACCATGGGCGGAGACATTATGTATCTTTAACTATTGGCTACTGTGCTTATCTTGTCTTGCTGCTAAACCTATCCAGGTGTTTGGGACTATCTACCCAGTCATTTCTGTCCACCCATGGAAAATCCATATAATCCTCTGTAATTAATGGTTTGGCAGTGTCTCTGAGCCTAATTAGCAAGGTAACATTCCGCCAGTGCTGTGCGCAATAAACCCATGTGCTTGATTCTACATGGTGTCCATTTTGTTCCTTTAGTGACATTTCTCCCCAAAATCAAAAATTATTTTAAGATTCAAGAATTCAAGGTTTATTTAGTTTAAATGTACAATTTGCCATCTATTGTATATTAGATCTCATCTTGACGAATAAAGACAAACTAATCACAGAATTAATTATAACTGAGGTACAAGTGATCATGATTTGTTCACATTTATTATGTGCAAACAGAATACAGTCCAAAGCATTGATTCATATTACATATATTTGGTGTTTTAAAAAGGGACAATTTCACAAAGCTGAAAACAATGTTGAGACAGATCAGTTGGAGTAAGAATTTAAGCAAAAAAAAGTGAATTGTAAAAAGTGAAAAGTAAATTGAGAATAGTTTAAGAATACTGTACTAGATGCCAAAAAGCCACAATCGAGGAAAGATATTGGTTAACAAAATAACCTGGTTTAGAGGCAAAGTAAAACCAGCTATAAAAACAAAAATATAATAGTATTTAACAAAAATGGAAGAAAGGAGAAGGTGATAGTAACTAATATAAATCAGAAGCTAGGCATTGTAGAAAATAGATAAGGGAAGCAAAGGGACAAGAATAAATCTATGGCCAGCAGAGTTATGGACAATAAAAGATTTTTTAAGTATACAAGGAAGACAAAAAAACATAACAATGATATTGGTCCATTAATAGATGGAAATGGTAGCATTATCAATAATAATGCAAAAAAGGCAGATATGTTCATTAATATTTCTGTTGTTTATTTGGGAAAAAACAGATGATGTAGTCATATAATATGGTGATAGCACTCTTTCCATTCCCTTAGTGTCTAAGGAGGATGTTAAAACAGCAGCTACTAAACTTGGACATTTTTAAATCTGCAAGTCCTGATAATCCAAGAATTCTAAAAGACTTCATTCTACCATTTATGTTGATTTTAGAACACTGAGGAAATTCCAGAAGGCTGGAAGAAAGGTAACATTGTGCCAGTATTTAAGAAGAGTAAACAGGATGATCTGGGCAAGATAATAAATCAGGTGATGCAGGACTCAATTAGTAATGAATTAAAGGAGGGAAATATAATTAATGCTAATCAATGTGGGTTTATGAAAAATAGATCCAGTCAAACTAACTTGCAATCTCACCAAAAGAAGATAAAAAGTTTTGTTTATAAAAGTAATAGTGTTGATGTAATATGCTTAGACTTCTGTAAGGCACTTGACTTGCTATCACATGACATTTTGTTTAAAAATCTAAAAAAAAAACCACACAAAAACTAACATGGCACATATTAAATGGATTAAAATCTGGCTAAACTATAGGTCTCAAAATGAAACTTTAAACAAGGAACCATCAAGCAAGTGTGTCTCTAGTGAGGTCCCACAGAGATCCGTTCTTGGTCCCATGCTATGTAACATTTTTCTCAATGATATGAAAGAAAACATTAGATTGGGGTGGGCAAACTTTTTGGCCTGAAGGCCACATCTGGAAATGGAAATTGTATGGTGGGCCATGAATCCTCACAAAATTGAGGGTTGGGGTGCGGGAGGGGGTGTGGGCTCTAGGGTGGGGCCAGAAATTAGGAGTTCAGAGTGCGGGAGGGAGCTCTGGTCTGGGGGCAGGGTGTTGGGGGGCAGGGCAGTGAGGGCTCCGGATGGGGGTACAGGCTCTGAGGTAGGGCTGGAGATGAGGGGTTGGGGTGCAGAAAGGTGCTCTGGGCTGGAACCAAGGGGTTTGGAGGGCAGGAGTGGGATCAACACTGCGGGAAGGGGTTGGGGCATGGGAGGGAGCAGGGGTGCAGGCTCCAGGCGGCGATTACCTCAAGCAGCTCCCAGAAGCAGCAGCATGTCCCCCCCTCCAGCTCCTATGCAGAGGCGCAGCCAGGCGGCTCAGCACACTGCCCCGTCTGCAGGTGCCACCCTTGCAACTCCCATTGGCCGTGGTTTCCCCTGGCTGTCCCTACACTTAGGAGCCAGAGACGGGACATGCTGCTGCTTCCGGGAGCCGTACAGAGCCACAGCACACACAGAGCGGGGCAAGCCCCCAGCTGGAGCACCAGAGCAGGGCAAGCCCTGGACCCTGCTCCCTGGCGGGAGCTCAAGGACCAGATTAAAACTTCTAAAGGGCCAGATGTTGTCCCCGGGACGTAGTTCGCCCACCCCTGCATTAGATCAACACTGGTAAAGTTTGCAGATGACACAAAAATCGTGGGGGTGATAAATAATCAAGAGGACAAGTCACTGATATCGAAAGATCTGGATTGCTTGGTAAATTGGGCTCAAGCAAAGAATGTGTATTTTAATATGGCTAAATATAAATGTATACATCTAGGAACAAAGAATGTAGGCCGTGCTTACACGATGGGGGGAGACTCCATTCTGGGAACCAGTGGCTCTGAAAAATATTTGAGGGTCGCAGTGGATAATCAGGTGAACACAAACCCCCATTGCAGCTCTAGAGCCAAAAGGGCCTTGGATACATAAAGAGGAGAATCTGGAGTAGGAGTAGAAAGGTTATTTTACCTCTGTATTTGCAGGGTTCATGGAAGAGCTACAGGAATAATTAAAGGATTAGAAAACCTGCCTTATATTGACTCAAAGAGGTCCATCTATTTAGTTTCACAAAGAGAAAGTTAAAAGGTGACTTGATTACAATCCGTAACTACCTACCTGGGGAACAACTGTTTGGTAACAGGCTCTTCAATTTAGCAGAGAAAAGTAACATGATCCAGTGGCTGGAATTTGAAACTAGACAAATTCAGACTGGAAATAAGGTGCAAATTATTAACAGTGATGGTGCGGACTAGTGAGGCCTTGGAATCTATGAAAGTAAGTAGCAAAAAGGATTTTGTAAGTGAAATAAGGCAAAAGTATAAAAAACCCAAAATACCTAAGTCTTTATTATTATTAACTTGTATTCTATAACCATGTTTTATGTTCACTTAGCTTCATTGCCTCACAGAATCTACTGTATTTGCAACAGTTTGAGCTTTTAAAGCTTAACTATATTCTGAAATTACATCCTTGGGGAGAAAAAAAGGGGGGGACTCAGAATTTATTTAAGGCAGAAATTGAATACAATTAACAGTGCCCTCTCCCCGCACCCCTCAACACATGAAACACCACCTCTAAACCATGTATATACAAAGTTTACTAATTTTGTTAGCAGCTTCCTTGAGATCAGTTTGCAAAATCAGTTTCCGGTAGAAAAGTTTTTATACAATTTAAATACTTGACCAAGATTGTGTTATAAAAATGACTCTCAAATGACTCTAGGATCTAGACTATATTATGGAGTTTTAAGCCATTTTATAACATAGTTCAGACTTGTCTACAAACTGAGCGCTAAATCCTTGCCTGCCTTATTTATGCAAATGGTTGCACTGACTTCAATGAAACTATTCAAGTGCGCTGGGATCTAGCTATGTGTCAGTAGCATCTTTCTTGTTAAGACTCTTACTTTCAAACAAAACACCTAAATAAACAAATACAGTCTGTAGAAAGGTGCCAATTGCTAACGCTGTCTGAAAACTCTTCATAGGTAAGGCCCTTGATATTAGTGCTGCATTAAAAACGGAGTATAGTAAAGCCTTGATTTTACGAACGCCAGTTTTGCAAACGACCAGTTATACAAACCAGACATCACATTTACAATAGCTGGATTTACTGAAGCTACAGGTTCAGTTCAGCCCTTCATCCTTCAAAGACAGTAAGCTGCATTGCACTCAGTTTAATCTGTGGAATGGTATGAGATAAGGGTCTGATTCTGTGAGATGTATACTACTCTCAGCTGCGACGGAGCTCAGGGCACTCATCACCTTTAAGGTTTATTATTACAGGAGAGAACCTTACACAGCAGTTAGAATGTATTCAACTTTACTAGAGGCAGCCCATGTGCTTTATTATTACCAAGCACTAAAAGTATGTTACGATGAAAGCGTATGACCATCGGAGATATTCCTTTTTGCCTATAGAGGAAAGATCACATTTTCACAGCTGGAATAAAATAAGACTTTACTTTCCAGCATCGAAATTCATACTTTATGCTTGCAGAGTCTGTTACAAGAAAGAAATAGCCAAGAATGGGCTAAATTAATTCAATATGAAAATGTCTCAGTACAAGCATTTTTCTCACACACACACACGCACACACACACACACACACTAAAATACAACAAAATTGCAGCAAATTAGCTGAAGCTTTTAATATGATTAAAGGGTTACTGGGTTACAGGCATTAACTGTATTCCTAAGTAAGAGCAAAATTACTTTTTCCCTTTATGATGGAAAATATGATTTGGGGATTTTTTAATACCAGTCTGAAAATTCACATTAAAGAACATCACATTAGACTACATCATGTAACACAGGAATGTATTAACAGATTCTGGGCCCGAAGTCTGAGACGCTACCTCATCGTTGGTGGGTCAGAGGCAACAAATGTGACAAAGAACCGCTGAGGAGCACCATTAGATACAACAATCTCTGGCAAGTTCAACTAGGGTAGTAGGATCAGTGGGAAAACTGAGTTGGCCAAGACCATCACACATCATACTGCCAACCTTCACTGGCCAAGTAGGACTAAGTTCCAGCCAAACTTCTCAGCATGACATATGCTTATGGAAGAGATTTTAACCCTGCAGGGGACTCCAAAATGCTGACGAAGAGGCTGATAAATTATCTAATATAACCCTGCCCCCCATTTTCTGTATATTGAAGCAGCAATGCCTCTTAATAACAAGGTCCTTTTATATAGAGCTTAAGCATCCCACAGAACTTTACAAACTTAACACATTGCACCATATTCTAGGATGAAACCCACCAATGCTTTAACACCTCTCAGTACCCAAGTAGTTTAGAGGCAGGAAATGAACACTATATCCAGTTGAAACTGGGGCATCGGTTCAGTACTGACTAATGGAAAGCAACATCCCCTACTGAATTACCCACACCACTTCTTAATAGTCGTCTGAGATCTCCAATCCAAGAACTCAAGTCTAACACTCCCTAGCTTGGTAGATCTAAGAGGATCCTAGCACGTAGGTACTAAAGGATGCATTTTTTTTGCAATTTAATATGGGAAGTACTGCATTAGGCACTTTTTAAAAGTGGATTATACTCTTATATTGCACTTTTAATCAGTAGATAACAAAATGCTGTGCAAAGGAGATCCAGTATCATTATTCCGTTTTACGGAGGAGAAACTGAAGTATGGCGAGAATGGTCATCAAAAAGGCCAGTGGCAAAACCAGGAAGAGCATCCAGTCCACTGCTCAATCCACTTGGCCACAGTGGCTCCTCTATTAGTTCTGAAGTTTGATACTGACTCACTTTCATTACGGGACATAAGCAGCTCTTACTTGATTTGCAAATATGGGTTTGAGACATAGCCGGGTACAATCCAAACTAATGAATAGTTGTGTCACTCCTGATGTAACAGGCACACAATTTACCACCCCAAATGAAGTTTCCCAAAGACTTCAATTTAAACACACTGGATTAGATAAAACAATACAACAAGTTTATTAACTAAAAAAAAGATACATTTTAAGTGAGTACAAGTAATGAGGCATAATAATCAGAAATTGTTACAAGAAAATAAAGTTAAAATGCTACTGGTGGGCCTAACTTAAAACTATAACAGATTCAGGCAAAGTTTCTCACCATATTCTTTCAACAGTCTTACTGACCAAACCCTTTAGGTCAGGACCCCTTTTTCCAGAATCCACTGAAGGCGTCCTTTGTTGCTTCAGGTATAGAGAATTCCATGGATGGGGAGGAGCAGGGTATCATGAGGTGTTTTCCCTTTTTATAGTTTCAGTACCCTTCTTGAAAAATATTTCCAGCTGGGTACCAGGAGACAAAACATCAATGGGGAAGGATGTTCCCTGCAGCTTTTTACTCACTTGTTTGAGTTTCCATTGTTTCCCTTCCTGCTTGATGACTCTGTTTACTGCTTAAATGCAAATTAAGCAGAGCACACATTCCTTTGTTTGAGACCAACCTGTGTGCCAATCTCAGTTTGGAACATGTGTTAATAACATCATACAGTGAAATCTTATAACTTCACATACAATGTAACCACACACATTTTATCAGGATGATACTGATCAGCAAATTATGAGTTTCCAAATGATACTTTACAAGGCATACTTTGTACAAAGGTATTGCAATAATGTATAAGGTGCAAATACAGGGGTACATTCTGTAACAGGGTTTAATAGACTGTAATGAATATCTATTTTATTAAAATGGCTGCTATTCCAACACTAAATGCTAAAAAGAAAGCAGAGTGATTACCTTTAAAAAGGTCAATTGTCTTGGTAACTTAATATAACCATTGTTGTATTTTCTCTACTAAAGATGTGAAATGCTACAAATACAATGAAAGCAAAGTTTTTAAAGAAACAACCTCTGTTGTAAATGAAAAAAAAAGTAAGTACACATATAAAATTAAGTAAATACTTATTTTCAGTTTTTTTAGGGCTCGTTGTAGCAGGAATAAGTGGTCAGTTTTCAGAATGGAGAGAGGCAAATAGTGGCGTTCCCTAGGAATTTGTACTGGGACCAGTGCTGTTCAACATATTCATAAACAATCTGGAAAAAGAGGCAACCAATGAGGTGGCAAAATTTGCAGTTGATACAAAATTACTCAAGATAGTTAAGTCCAAAGCAGAATGTGAAGAGTTACATAGGGATCTCACAAAACTGGATGACTGGGGAACAAAACGGAAGATGAAATTCAGTGTTGATAAATGCAAAGTAATATAACATATTATTATTATAAAGTAATATAACATTATATTGCTGTGGTGCTCTGTGCCTCGATGGAACACCCCACACTCCATGTTCATCCTTATAAAATGATTGTGTGGTATCCAATGCAAAATTTGTCATGTCGGGTGTCTTCAGAAGGTTCCTGATGCACTGAACATTGTTGTTATAGTAATGTTATAGGTTATAATTTCATGTACATAGTTATGAGGCTGCAAATGTGTCCTCGTGGCTTAAAACAGGCCCAGGCAAAACTCTTCAAGAGCAGAGGGGCAGTTCACACTTCATCAGGACATGTATGGGACAAACCAAGCCCAGCCTCACTCGTTATGCCCTTCCAGCATGACTGTAAACCACTAATAACTACTTTCTGGGAACAGTTTTCCAACCAGTTTTGCAGCCACCTTATAGTAGCTCCATCTAGATTGCATTTCCCAATTTGTTTATGAGAAGGTCATGTGAGATACTATCAAAAGCTTTACTAAAAAGTCAATATATACCATGTCTACTGCTTCCCCCCATCCACAAGGCTTGTTACCCCATCAAAGAAAGCTCTCAGGTTGGTTTTACATAATTTTTTCTTGACAAATCCATGGTGACTGTTACTTATCACATTATTATCGTCTAGAAAATAATTGCTAATGGCTCAGATATCCTATTTACTGGTATCTCCTCTAAAGTATGCAGCATCACAAATGGGAACACTGTCCCCTAAGTTTTCAAAGAGTTGCTTAGATTGAGCTGCATAAACTCCATTGACACAACTCCAAGTCTAAGCTTTGTAAATTACTTTACCTCAGAAGGAGCAGCATGGGGCCTGTACAACACAGTCCCAGAGCGCCACCTCATGACAGAATGGGGTGTTTCTGCAGCTCTGCCTCAATTTCCCTTTTGTCAGCTTGTGACCTGCTTATGTCATAGCAGTGATTTGACCCTCCAGTTAAGTTTCCTGAGAATGTTAAACCACTTCCAGGGTAATAGAGTCCACCTGATACAGTCCAATAAAACAAAATGTAACAGCAAGTGATTCTTCTGTGCCCAGCCCTCTACAAAGGTGGCCTCTGTCCTTAGCTATTGAACTCCCCTTTCCAGTCAGCCACTCCCAGATCCTCCTAACTGCAGTCTTTCCCTTCCTTGCCAGGCCACTCCCACCCATACCTAGCTGAAGTCTTTTCTCCCCTTGTGTCTCAGGGACTCCTGCAGGAGCCTATCCACTCTCTGCTACCCTTGCCACCCTCTACTGCTGGGCTTTCTTCCTTTTAAGTCCCATAGCCTGTCCAGGTGAAGCATGGTGGGACTAACTGAACAGGGCTGACTGACAAAAAAAGCCTCTTGCCCTTAAAGGGGCAGATCATCTTCTTTCACAGCTCTTCTGAAGCAAATGAAAACAATTATCTCTTACCTGAGGGCTATACTCTGTATGAAAAACTTCTGTGGGACTTCTCCTGTAAGGATGGGTTTTAGGCTCAAATCCTAAATTAATGGTACATTATAACAACAAATAAAAATTCAGAGTTTCTCTGATTTGGGATCACCTTGCATAATTATTGTGACCTGTTAACTTGCATTCCCCCATTTCAGTGTTACTTCACATTCCTCCGTCAACCCTCCACTGGGGCCCAACTGAGCTACCATTTCTGTCAGTGGACAATTTCCCATTCATTTCTACAGGCAATGGATTGGGCCCTCACAGTAGAGATGAGCATTGAAGCAGGCAAAAAGGACAACCCAACTTTTTACTCAAACCTCAACCTGAAACAACCTGTGAAATAGCATCACATCCTCTGACAACTCTTAATTACATTCAAGGCTATCCTGATTACATGCAGATCATCAAGAATGTAGTATGTGTTAATCAGAGTAATTCATAAAGAACTGAATGACTGAGGCAAGGAAAAATACAAAAACTATTTCTTCCTAAACTCAACCAAGTGAAATACACACTAAGGGCTTGGCTTCACTTGCAAGTTAGAGTGCATTAAATCAGCCCCAAGCGCCCTAACTCCTGAGGTGTCCACACTTACAGCACCTGGACTCTGCAGCTGGAGCACTCCTGGTAATCCGCCTCCACGAGAAGCATAAATCTTGCTGGCTGAAATGCCCGGGTGTCAGTGTGGATGACGTGTTGCATTACTGCGCTGTGACTGGCCTCTGGAAATGTCCCATAATCCCCTGAAGTCAAGTGGCCACTCTTGTCATTGTTTTGAACTCGGCTGCAGGCATGTAGATATCCCCTTTCAAAACTCCGTTTCTGACAGCCCAGCTGGCATGCTTATCTGCTCCGGGACAAATAAACCATTACTGTGGAATGCTGCTGCCCCCAGGCAGGCATGTGTGCGTAGCGGGGGGCATGGGGGAGGAGGAGGAGGCTGATGTCGGGGTTTCCCCCTGCTGCTATCTGAACTTACAAGGGCTTGGCTACATTCACAAATGTAGAGCGCTGGGAGTTAAACTAGCCTTTGGAGAGTGTAGCAGGGAAAACACTGCCGTGTTTACACAGTCAGCTGCAAGCGCAGTGGAGTGGCCACATTAGCAGCTCTTGCAAAGCCACAGAGAGCAGTGCTTATGGTAGCTATCCCAGTGTGCAAGTGGCTGCAGCATGCTTTTCAAATGGGGGGGAGTGGAGTGTGACAGGGAGTGTGTGTGTGTGGGGGGGGAGAGACAGTGTGTTTTGGGGGGCAGAGAGTGTGTCAGCATGCTGTCTTGTAAGTTCAGACAGCAGCAGGGGGAAACCCCGACATCAGCCCCCACCCTCTCTCTCACACACGCCTGTCTTGGGGGCAGCAGCATTCCACAGTAATGGTTTGCTTTTTCCCGGAGCAGATAAGCATGCTGGCTGAGTTGTCAGAAACGGAGCTTTGAAAGGGGATATCCGCATGTCTGCAGCTGAGTTCAAAACAATGACAAGAGTGGCTGCTTGACTTCAGGGGATTATGGATCATTTCTGGAGGCCAATCACAACACAGTGATGCAACATGTCGTCCACACTGACACTCGGGCGTTTCAGCCAGGGCGCAGCAAGCTTTGTGCTTCTTGTGCAGGTGGATAACCAGGAGCGCTCCAGCTGCAGAGTCCAGGCGCTCTATGTGCCTTGCCAGTGTGGACGCCTCAGGAGTTTGGGCACCTGGGGCTGATTTAATGCGCTCTAACTTGCAAGTGTAGCCAAGCCCTAAGCAATAGAAAATGACGATATTCTTGCCAATTTATATGCACAACCGATTGAGCTAGGACACCAATATAGTTAAAGAATAGAAGAAATATGGCTTAACTACATATTTATAGCTGGTCTTCATCTTTGCAGTTCGGAGCTGGAGTTTCTGTTCAAGTATAATTTAACACCCGGAAAAAATATAAGAAAGTTGCTATGAGAAATGAAACTCAATTTTTATGATTTCCAAGTATTTTCTCTCAGATTTTGTTTTGCAAGTTTGAGGGCCATATCTTCAACTGGTGTAAATCAGCTCAAGACAATGGAGCTACACTGATTTATACCAGCTGAGGATCTGGCCTTGAGAGTTTAAAACTTGGTTAGTCACTTAACAACACACAAAATCACTTTTTCTAGTCATAATGAATTTTTAGTATATTTGGATTTTCAAGTCAGCAGTACTGGAGTCATAATCACAGTACAGCATTCTAATAGAGTTAGAAGAGTCTCTATTTTTAATAAAGCCCTAGATAAAATATGTTAAAGAAAGTAATTTTTGTCCAACATTTTTTGCCAATTTCTTTTGTATTGAAAATGTTTCCAATGTATCTCCAAATCTATCTGCTGACTCTTCCTCCCCCCGCATTTTGAGCAAAGAGTTTTAGCCCTGGTCTACACTAGGACTTTAGGTCAAATTTAGCAGCATTAAATCGATGTAAACCTGCACCCGTCCACACGATGAAGCCCTTTATTTCGACTTAAAGGGCTCTTAAAATCCATTTCCTTACTCCACCCCTGACAAGTGGATTAGCGCTTAAATCGGCCTTGCCAGCTCGAATTTGGGGTACTGTGGACACAATTCAATGGTATTGGCCTCCGGGAGCTATCCCAGAGTGCTCCATTGTGACCCCTCTGGACAGCACTCTCAACTCAGATGCACTGGCCAGGTAGACAGGAAAAGAACCGCGCACTTTCAAATCTCATTTCCTGTTTGGCCAGCGTGGCAAGCTGCAGGTGACCATGCAGAGCTCATCAGCAGAGGTGACCATGATGGAGTCCCAGAATCGCAAAAGAGCTCCAGCATGGACCGAACGGGAGGTACGGGATCTGATCGCTGTTTGGGGAGAGGAATCCGTGCTATCAGAACTCCGTTCCAGTTTTCGAAATGCCAAAACCTTTGTCAAAATCTCCCAGGGCATGAAGGACAGAGGCCATAATAGGGACCCGAAGCAGTGCCGCGTGAAACTGAAGGAGCTGAGGCAAGCCTACCAGAAAACCAGAGAGGCGAACGGCCGCTCCGGGTCAGAGCCCCAAACATGCCGCTTCTATGATGAGCTGCATGCCATTTTAGGGGGTTCAGCCACCACTACCCCAGCCGTGTTGTTTGACTCCTTCAATGGAGATGGAGGCAATACGGAAGCAGGTTTTGGGGACGAAGAAGATGATGATGATGATGAGGTTGTAGATAGCTCACAACAAGCAAGCGGAGAAACCGGTTTTCCCGACAGCCAGGAACTGTTTCTCACCCTGGACCTGGAGCCAGTACCCCCCGAACCCACCCAAGGCTGCCTCCTGGACCCAGCAGGCGGAGAAGGGACCTCTGGTGAGTGTACCTTTTAAAATACTATACATGGTTTAAAAGCAAGCATGTGAAAGGATTACTTTGCCCTGGCATTCGCGGTTCTCCTAGATGTACTCCTAAAGCCTTTGCAAAAGGTTTCTGGGGAGGGCAGCCTTATTGCGTCCTTCATAGTAGGACACTTTACCACTCCAGGCCAGTAACATGTACTCGGGAATCATTGTAGAACAAAGCATTGCAGTGTATGTTTGCTGGCATTCAAACAACATCCGTTCTTTATCTCTCTGTGTTATCCTCAGGAGAGTGAGATATAATTCATGGTCACCTGGTTGAAATAGAGTGCTTTTCTTCAGGGGACACTTAGAGGAGCCTGCTGGGCTGTTTGCCTGTGGCTAAACAGAAATGTTCTCCGCTGTTAGCCACAGGGAGGGGGGAAGGTTGAGGGGGTAGCCACGCGGTGGGGGGAGGCAAAATGCGACCTTGTAACGAAAGCACATGTGCTATGTATGTAATGTTAACAGCAAGGTTTACCCTGAAAGAGTGTAGCCACTGTTTTATAAAATGTGTCTTTTTAAATACCGCTGTCACTTTTTTTTTCTCCACCAGCTGCATGTGTTTCAATTATCACAGGATCTTCTCCTTCCCAGAGGCTAGTGAAGCTTAGAAAGAAAAAATAACGCACTCGCGATGAAATGTTCTCCGAGCTCATGCTGTCCTCCCACACTGACAGAGCACAGACGAATGCGTGGAGGCAAATAATGTCAGAGTGCAGAAAAGCACAAAATGACCGGGAGGAGAGGTGGCGGGCTGAAGAGAGTAAGTGGTGGGCTGAAGAGATTAAGTGGCGGGCTGAAGAGAGGGCTGAAGCTCAAATGTGGCAGCAGCGTGATGAGAGGAGGCAGGATTCAATGCTGAGGCTGCTGGAGGACCAAACCAGTATGCTCCAGTGCATGGCTGAGCTGCAGCAAAGGCAGCTGGAGCACAGACTGCCACTACAGCCCCTGTGTAACCAACTGTCCTCCTCCCCAAGTTCCATAGCCTCCACACCCAGACTCCCAAGAACGCAGTGGGGGGGCCTCCGGCCAACCAGCCACTCCACCACAGAGGATTGCCCAAAAAAAAGAAGGCTGTCATTCAATAAATTTTAAAGTTGTAAACTTTTAAAGTGCTGTGCTTAAAGTGCTGTGTGGCATTTTCCTTCCCTCCTCCACCACCCCTCCTATTCCCTATTCATCCCCCTATTTGTGTGATGAATGAATAAAGAATGCATAAATGTGAAGCAACAATGACTTTATTGCCTCTGCAAGCGGTGACTGAAGGGAGGAGGGGCGGGTGGTTAGTTTACAGGGAAGTAGAGTGAACCAAGGGGCGGGGGGTTTCATCAAGGAGAAACAAACAGAACTTTCACACCGTAGCCTGGCCAGTCATGAAACTGGTTTTCAAAGCTTCTCTGATGCGTACCGCGCCCTCCTGTGCTCTTCTAACTGCCCTGGTGTCTGGCTGCGCGTAACCAGCAGCCAGGCGATTTGCCTCAACCTCCCACCCTGCCATAAACGTCTCCCCCTTACTCTCACAGATATTGTGGAGCACACAGCAAGCAGTAATAACAGTGGGAATATTGGTTTCGCTGAGGTCTAAGCGAGTCAGTAAACTGCGCCAGCGCGCCTTTAAACATCCAAATGCACATTCTACCACCATTCTGCACTTGCTCAGCCTGTAGTTGAACAGCTCCTGACTACTGTCCAGGCTGCCTGTGTACGGCTTCATGAGCCATGGCATTAAGAGGTAGGCTGGGTCCCCAAGGATACATATAGGCATTTCAACATCCCCAACAGTTATTTTCTGGTCTGGGAAAATAACTGCTGCATATACTGCTGGATAATGCGTGTGGTGTTTAATGTGCTCCTAATTGCCAAAGTGAGCTGAGCGGCCTCCATGCTTGCCTTGGTATGGCGTCCGCATAGAAAAAAGGCGCGGAATGATTGTCTGCCATTGCTCTGATGGAGGGAGGGGCGACTGACAACACGGCTTACAGGGTTGGCTTCAGGGAGCTAAAATCAACAAAGGGGGTGTCTTTACATCAAGGAGTATTTCAGGCAGGACTTCACGGAGGGTTCCAATAAGAAATGGTGAACCTAAGTTATTGTTCTTATTGGAACAAGGAGGTTAGCCTGGCCTCTGATTGATACATGGCTAGATTTACCTCACTGCACCTTCTCTGTGAGTGACTACAGTGTGACCTAGAGGAATGAGTCCCCTAGACAGGGGAGGAGGCAAATGAGTACAAAACAAATCTGGTCTATTTCTTGTTTTGATCCACTCCATCTATCTTTTACATCTTTGGCTGGCAGCATGGTGCAGAAGGACTGCATGCCATCCACATCTCATGGCTGCTCGGCAGAAGATGGTACAGTACGACTGCTAGCCATCCTCATCTCTTGCCTGCCTGGCAGAAGATGGTACAGTACGACTGCTAGCAATCCTTATCGCCTGCCTGCTCACCATAAGACGGTTCAATAGGACTGACTGCAGGACTAAAGGGAATGACCTGGTCAAGTCACTCCAAATTTAGTCCCTGCGCCCATGTCTGTCCAGGTGCTCCCAGCCGACATGGCCAGGAGCACCTCGGACATGACGATGACGGCTACCAGTCGTACTGTACCGTCTGCTGCCACAAGGCAAGGGGTTGCTGCTACTGTGTAGCAAAGCCGTACCGTGTCTGCCAGCACCCAGGAGACATAGGGTGACGGTTATCTGAGCGGGCTCCACGCTTGCCATGGTATGGCGTCTGCACAGGTAACTCAGGAAAAAAGGCGCGAAACGATTGTCTGCCCTTGCGTTCACGGAGGGAGGGAGGAAACGGGGGCCTGACGATATGTACCCAGAACCACCCACGACAATGTTTTAGCCCCATCAGGCATTGGGATCTCAACCCAGAATTCCAATGGGCAGCGGAGACTGCGGGAACTGTGGGATAGCTATCCACAATGCAACGCTCCGGAAGTCAACTCTAGCCTCGGTACTGTGGAAGCACTCCGCCGAGTTAATGCACTTAGAGCATTTTCTGTGGGGACACACACACTCGAATATATAAAACCGATTTCTAAAAAACCGACTTCTATAAATTCGACCTTATTCCGTAGTGTAGACATACCCTTAGAACCATATTTGTCCCTGTAAGAAGCTGTGTGGAGGCAGTGGGGATCCACACAAATGACCATGCCTTCTGCCTGGATTCCAAGAGCCAAAGGATCTTCCTGCAGATTTCAGGATCTGTGTGTGTTTGGTGGGTCTCACCTCTGCCTGCTATGCTGCAGAGCTAAGCCCTCCACACACCATAGAGAGAACAGAAACTCCACCTGAGCTTCCTCCTAACTGTGAGTCCAATTTTCCCATCCTTATGCACACTAAAGGAACACCTTACTTCTCAAGTAGTTCCTTTTATTCACTGAAATCGCTGGCACTACTCAAAACAGTAATACTCAATGTGCCTAAAGCAGGCAGAATTAGGCCCATAGTCTGTGGAAGCTTGTTATGTGTGTCTAGCTATTTATGACCACTCACACCATTTAATACGAAACCAGGGACAAATTTCTCTCTTATCCTTTGTGTGTGTCCCAAATTATAGCCTTACAAACTATTTTCTCTTCATCCATGGATGTGCCCTATGTTGACAGATTATGTAAATATATCAGAGCTTCTTGAAACACAGCAGTGAGGCTTAGGCTGATTACCCGTAATGAAGACAAACCACAGCCACTTGACAGGAAAACAGGCACTGACAGTTGAAAGGCTCAGGTCAAAGAAAGCTTGAGTGTGAAAAGTTAACAGAAAGGTGCCATGGGACCATACAAAAACACTACAGGAAGGAGGAACTTTTCTCCAAGGAGGACACCAGGGAAAAAAACCATTTGGAGTAGTCTAATATTCCACCTCTAAAGACTAGGGGGCAGATTTACAGTGGTATCTGGGTACAAAAAGATTTAAATAGGCACATAGTGAGATTTACAAAAACACCTAAGCAGGCCAAGCACTTAACTCCCATTGCCTTCCATTCTGACACCAATGGGAATTAGGCACCCAGCCTACTTAGGCAGTTGTATAAATCCCACTAGGCACCTAAATACATTTGTAAATCTTGATCCTGTTGCAGTCTTCACATGTGCCTATTTCCCCAAAATGCCAGTGGGGTGCCTTATGAATGCCATAAAGAATGAGAAAGGGAAAACCAGCATTTGAATGCCTCACGTGCTATGCCACAAAATTGGGAGGGGAAGTAGCCCACATTTTTTAAGAGTATATACCCAAGGTATATACTCATTTAGTAAGACATGGGGACTATTTCATGTGTTCATATGCACACTTAAAATGCCTTTCATCTCCAAGGATCCCGAAGTGCTTTAAGAACTGAACCAAATTCTGGCCAAATGACAAAAAGCCAGGAGCATCAGCAGGTGTCTGTTTACTAACAGAAATCCTGTCGGCAGAGGGTAGGATTCTATATTGGGACAGCCTAATGTGTTGCAGGGCACATGTTCTTTCATCTCTGCTCTGGATGGTGATTTGCACATACTATGGCAGTGTGAAGATAGCTGGTATTTTGGCCTGGCTATGCCTTTTTTCACACCCTCCCATTTGTGTTTTGTCCACAGCCAGAAGCATTAGCCACATGCGCTTCCGTGTGCACCTCTGTGGTGTAGTACTGTAGGATGTGCGAGAAGTTACTGATCTGTACAGTAACTGGAATTCAAGATGTTTTGTCCCTATCGAGGCTCAAGGTCTGCATGATCATGGTCTCATGAACTCAGCTTTTTGTCAGCACGGTCCACAGATCCGCACCTATGCCCTATACATTTTCATATTGGTATGCAGGTATATGGGAAGGGGCAGATGCACTGCCGCTCCAGTTCCTTCTCAAACACAAAGTCCAGAGGCAAGGACTCTGGATCAGAGGGGAAGGAGAGCGGGTGGTTGAGCACCCATAGGACAAAACATCTTGAAGAACTCCAGTTACTGTACATGTAAGAAAAACTGCTTCTTTGAGTTATTGTCCCTACAGATACTCCATGCCAGGAGTCTCTCAAGCAGTTCCTCAATACAGAGAAGGGTGCTGGGGAGATGCATTCAGTGTAGATAGGATCACAAAAGACTGCATCCTCTCCGGAAGCAGGCATGATAGCATAGTGCTGGGAAAATGTGTGAACAGATGGCTAGGTGGCAGCCCTGAAAATGTCTGTGATGGGTATGTTCTTAAGTCGGGCTATGGAGGTGGATTGGGCCTTAGCGGAATGGGCAGTCAACCTTAGCTGGGTGGTGAGCTGCAGAAGCTTAGCAGCATGTCAAAATGCATCCTGAAACCCATTATGATAGTCTGCATGTGGAACTCCGTCACCTCTTCATTCTTTCTGCAAAGGAGAAGCCCTGAAGGGTTTAGTCCTATCAAGATAGATGGCAAGAGCCCTTCTTACATCCAGAATATCAAGACTGGCTTTCTCTTTCAAAGAGTGAGGCTTGAGGTAAAATACTGACAGCTGAATATCCTGATTGATGTGGAATTCCGATGAGCCCTTAGGTAGAAATGAGAATGGGGATGTAAAGTCACTTGATCGTGGTAGACCAGGGGTCGGCAACCTTTCAGAAGTGGTGTGCCGATTCTTCATTTATTCACTCTAATTTAAGGTTTCATGTGCTGGTAATACATTTTATTGTTTTTAGAAGGTCTTGCTCTATAAGTCTATATTATATAACTAAACTATTGTTGTATGTAAAGTAAACAAGGTTTTTAAAATGTTTAAGAAGCTTCATTTAAAATTAAATTAAAATGCTGATCTTATCAGTTTAGTGCAGTGGTTCTTAACCTGGGGTGCACGTACCCCATGGGGGTGCAAGATGCCCTTTCTGGGGGTGCGAGACATGAGATTTTTTTAGAAGGTAAATCATCGAAAACACAAATTAAGCACAGGCACATAAGTACAACTACTTTGTTTCATCAAACCTATGTATTTATTAACAATATACATTTTTTAACCATTACCATAATATATAAAATTTTTAAGTTTTCAAGTTTTTAAGCTAATTGTAGTGTAATTTTTTGATAAGGGCTGCAGAGGGCTGGGCCCAGGCTGGGAGCAGAACCCTGGGCTGGCTGCCAGTACCCCAAGCTGGCAGGAGGGCTGAGCAGAGCTGGACGCCTGGACCCTAGCTGGCAGGGGGCTGGGCGACTGGAACCCCAGACCAGCAGCGAGGATAGCGGGGCTGGCGGCTGGTATCCCAGGCCGGCAGCAAGCCGAGTGGGGCCGATGGCCAGGACCCCAGCTGGCAAGGAGCCGGTAGCCAGAACCCCAGACCGTCAGCGGGCTGAGCTGGGTGGCGGACAGAATCCTAGACCAGCAGTGGCTCACCCGCTGCTGGTCTGGGGTTCTGCCGACTCCTGCCAGCCGTGATCCCAGCCACCGGCCCCACTCACCCTGCTGCTGGCCAGGGGTTCCGTTCACCCAGGCCGACAGTGGGCTGAGCAGAGCCGATGGCTGGGACCCCAGCTAGCAAGGGGCCAGCGGCTGGAACTCCAGACCGTCCGAGGGCTGAGCAGGGCCAGTGGACAGAACCCCAGACCGGTGGCGGGCTGAGCGGCTCAGCCCACTGCCGGTCTGGAGTTCCGTCCACCAGCTCCTGACAGCCAGGGTCCTGGCCACTGGCCCCGCTCAGCCCGCTGCCTGCCTGGGGTTCCGTTCACCCAGGCAGGCAGCGGGCTGAGTGGGGCCGGCAGCTGGGACCCCGGCTGGCAGCAGCGTGCCAGTAAAAATGGGCACGCGTGCCACAGGTTGTCAACCCCTGTGGTAGACTATCATGTACAGTGGGTCAGCCATAAGCACCCCTAGTTCTCCAACCATTCTGGATGAGATTATGGCTACAAGAAACAAAGTTTTGAAGGATACATGAAGAAATGAACAGCTTCACATAGGTTTGAATAAGGATTTTCTTAAGGCACTAAATTAACGTCTCAAGGGGGAGTAGATGAGGAAAGATTAGACTAACCCTTAAGGAATCTACCAGTGGTAATGTGTCTGAAAATTGAATTAACAGAGTTCAGTGACAACCCTGGTGTTTTTAAAATTTAGCAGCTAATTGAGTATGCTCGTAAGGAGAGAGTCAGAAGGAGACATGGACCGAAGAGCCCACAAGGCATGGAAACACTTCCACTTTTGGAGTACTTTTCCTCTTGGTGCATTTTCTGCTATTAAGCAGGACTCTGTAGCTCAAGAGCACAGTTTCATTCTATGCCTACCATCCATCAAGGAGCCAGGTCTCGGGATGCAGCAAAGAGAAGTTGAGGTGGATTATGGTGCCCAATTCCTGGGTAAGAAGATCCGCTGCCCAAGGAACGAGAAAAGGCAGTTGGAGAGAGAGGAAAAACAGATCCAGGAACCGTACCTGCCTCAGCCATGAGAGCACTATAAAGGATGGTTCCTGCTCTCTCTTGTTTTAATTTGTTCAGAACCTGGAGGAGAAATGGTGTTGGAGGATAAGTGTATGGCAGAATGTGAGGCCAAGGGTTAGGAAGACATGTCCCCATTGAGTGGTAATCACGCCCTCCCCTCAACCAGAAACATCGGCACTTCATGTTGGACAATGCTGCGAAGAGCTCTCTCTCTGGAAGACCCTGGGATTGACAAATCTCCTGAAAAACCCCAATTGCTGAGTTCCCTCGATGGTCCTAAAGGAAACGTCTGCTCAGGGAGTCGGCTATGATGTTTTGCAGATGCAGCAGATAAAAGGCTGAGATTTCTATATGGTGGGATATGCACCAGTTCCATAGCTTTCTGACTCTGCACATAAGGACTGGGATCTTGCTCTTCCTTGGTAATTTATATAGTACATGGCTGCTCTGTTGTCCAACATCACTTTGACGAGTGGCCCTGACGTTATGTAGGAAGTGTTGACAAGCGTAGCGGACTGCCCTGAGTTTGAGAAAATTGATATGGAGGGATGACTCCTCGGGAGTCCATTTGCACTGAGCTGTGAAGTCCTAGAGGTGGACACCCTAATCCAGCAGAAAGACACCTCTGGTGGGGGAGGGCACAAAAATCTTGCAAGGCTCCTTCCACCAGTTCAGGCATTCAAGAACCTTGAGGTATAGTCACACATTTGAAAAGTTTGTGCTTGTTATGAGTGTAAACAGACCTGATCCAGATTTCAGGACACAGAGAATGCAGTCTTGCATGGGCTGTTATGAATGTACAGCCTGCCATGGGGTCCAGTAGTTGAAGACAAGCCCTTTCTGTGGTTTGTGGGTTCTGTTGTAGCCTGGAAATGAGGCTGGATATTGTGGTGAACTTGTCTACGGGCAAGTACACTCTGTCAGTTGAGCTGTCCAGAATGGTTCTGATTAAGTCTATGTATTTTACAGATGTCCGGGTATAGACTTTTCCACATTGAGACGAAGGTCCAGGGAATGGAAGAGGGTTAGGGCCTGGTTGGTACCTGACTGCACCTCGAGAAAGGAACAACTCTTGAGCAGCCAGTTATTCAGATACGGAAAGATGGGATAACATGATTTTGGTAATTAATTGATCTTTAAATATTCATGGTAAATAGGCCTAATGGCCTGTGATGGGATGGAATCTGAGTTACCCAGGAAAGAATTTTCTGTAGTATCTGGCTGGTGAATCTTGCCCATATGCTCAGGATTTAGCTGAGAGCCATATTTGGGGTCAGGAAGAAATTTTCCTCCAGGGCAGATTGGAAGAGGCCCTGGAGGTTTTTCACCTTCCTCTGTAGCATGGGGCACAGGTCACTTGCTGGAGGATTCTCTGTACCTTGAAGTCTTTGAACCACGATTTGAGGACTTCAGTAGCTCAGACATAGGTGAGAGGTTTTTCGCATGAGTGGGTGGGTGAGATTCTGTGGCCTGCGTTGTGCAGGAGGTCAGACTTGATGATCATAATGGTCCCTTCTGACCTTAGTATCTATGAATCTATGTACTGCAATGACCACAAGGACCTTTGTGAACATTCTTGGGGCGGTCAAAAGGCCAAAGGGAAGATACTGGTAATGATCCATGCCAATGAGATGGGTGCATAGCTATATGAAAGTATGCACCCTGGAGGACTGGGCGAACCAGTAGCCCGGATCTAAAGATGGAATTAGTGTTACATAAAGGTTCAGGATGGTAACTTTGGCAAGGATAAAGGTATTCAGAGTGCTGAGGTCTCCAGCTTCCTTTTATTTTGGGATCCAAGAAGTACCAGAAGCAGAACCCTTTTCTGATCGGGTTGGGGAGAATGGCTTCAATTACTTCCAGAAGCAGGAAAGATTTACCCTCTGCCTTAGGAGACCCTTGTGAGAAGGGTCCCTAAATAGGAACAGAGGGAGGGAAGGAGGGGGTATGCAGCTGAATTGGATGGAATATCCCTTCTAGGATCCATCTGTCTGAAGTAATGAGCTCTCAGGTAGGTAGGAAATGGGAGAAACTATTTCCATAGGGTGGAAGGAGGGTGGTTGTGTGCAGCATGAGATCCAGATTCATAACCCCCAACCAACAGGTCAAAATCATCATTGACTGGGAGGTGACTGTAGATGAGGTCCCCTTACTAGGAATTTGGACCTCTTTCTGGGTGGTCCTACTGGCCTCACAGAGGTTTGGTGTTGGAATTGGCAAGATCATTGTGCCATATGTAACTTGCTATAATTTCATGTTGAACAACGTTCAGGAAAACATCAAGCAGAACCAGAGATGGTAGAGAAGAATCTTCTCTTATACTCTTTGTGACCAGGACCCAAGGAAGATGGTACCAAAGCCTGGGTCAAAGGTAATTTCTCTGAGGAGCGCTTGAAGTCCTTGTGCTTGCAGGGCTCTGATCCTGGCACCAACAACAGTGCCATGCAGACCTGCTTTCCAGAAGACTTTTCAGTGTGAAGCATGGCAGACATCTTTTTTGCAAGTACTGGTATCTCGGCACCAGGATGCAAGGTCTCCTTGTTCCCTGGCCATAGAGGTGGGTTTTTTCCCTTCTTTTAGAGTCTGCCTCTAGGAAATTGGGTCTTTTCCTTTTAGGAGATTTTGAAGTGTCTGAAGCTGCCCCATGGCCTCTGCTTACCAGGGCTGGAGAAATCATTGGAGTACTATGAGTGGCTGAGGCCAATATACCAGAGAGTTAGGTGGTGATGGACCCAACAGGTCTTAGGGAACATTCCATAAGAAGTGGCTTGAATCTATATTCCCTCAGCTTTGTAAATCTGCTCTTGAAACTGGAACTTAGATGGGATGTGGGGCTCTCCAAGGCAGCTGGAATGCCTGTCACTAAGGGAAGAAGACCCGCTGTTAAACCCAGGGATTTTGGCATAACCTGTGCCGGAAAGGCTGCAAACAAAACAGGGACCAAGGGCAAGGAGGACCTGACGGCACAGAAAAGGGGTGGGGAGGGGGGAAAGCTCCTAAAAGCACAAGCTTCTGCTAAAAAACAAAAAGCAATAAAACTAAACAAAAAGGAATACTAGTAAATAAAAGAATAAAACAAAGTAAGCCGTGTAGCTAACTCGCAGACACCACAATACTCTGTCTTGAGCTGCAGAGGGAGGGGTCCGCCCCTCCCTCTATACCAGTGGTTCTCAACCTATTTACCATTGTGTAGGCCACATCCAATACTACTTGAAGAGCCCTGAGATTGTCACATGGGCAGCAGCTGTGTACTGATTGGGCCGTAAGCGACCCATGGGCCGCAGGTTGAGAACCACTGCTCTATACCCTCATTCCAGAGTCGGAGGATGCATTGGGCACAGGTGTAGACCCACGGACACTGCTGACCAAAAAAAAAAAAAAAAAAAAAATCTCTGATCCAGAAGCCCGGTGTATGCACATCCTGATGTGGACCACCCATACAAACAAAACCATGAAGAACCACTCACAATACTGCCTGTTCATGCACTTTGCCTTCTTTACATTCATTCTGTTCCCACTAGTTAGGGCTTTTTCCTTCCCACCACCCACTTGCACCTTACTGGCTTTGGAGATTTACATGATCCACTTGCTTCAGCAGCAGAGCTAGTAAACTAGCCTGACGATGGCCTGGCAATTCTCTCCCCTGTGGTAATGATAGGCTCGGCAGGCTCCTGACCCTTGCTCTGGCCCCGGCCCCAGCTCCAATTAGAGCCATTTTTAACTCAGGCATAATTACCTGACTTTCTCAATTCCTTGTGATTGAGTGATCTGGCCTACATACTTAACCGGTAGAGTGTTATTACCCCAGGTATAGGACTGAAGGTTGAGGCCAAGCAGATGGTCCCTTAACGTTCTTATTTTAAAAGTCCTACTGTGCACTATAAAGTTATTGGCACAACTTTCATCAAAATTGGCTTGATTTTTAAGTCTCAAAACGGATTTGAAGAAAAAATTCAGCCTGGAGCAACTGGGGAAAGAGTATTTTTTTCTTCACTTGAATAACAAAAGCGCCTGAAATGATTTTGCTAACACCTTGGGTTGAGACCAAGCATGGAAAATGTCAGCACTAAAATGGATTTGTTAGGGAAAGTTATGAACAAGTAAAAACGGGGAGTTCGAACGGAAGCTGGAATTCAGCCTTACAATATAATACCACTATCAGCACCTTCTTTAATACACACATATTTAGGAATAATTTCACTAAACACTAAAAAGCAGCCATATCTCAGTGTAATGTGGCAGCTGCTTAAAAGCACACAGCAATGCCACACAACTGTTTAGGAGCCTGATTCTGCAAGCACACACATGAATAACCTTACTCATAAGTAGTTCCACTGAAGACAACTGGATTACTCACAATAGTAGACACTACTCCTGGGAGTAAAGTGTTTGCAGGACTGGGTCCTAAGGCAGCACAAGAAATTAAATACTATATCTACTTAAAACTAAGAAAGGAATTTAGTTGGGCATAATTAAACACCCAAACTGGAGGTTAGTCAGAACACTGGGGCTAACAACTCTACTCTTACCAAAAATGCCTTGTGAATCTTTAGAGACACAAAGTGGGTGAGGTAATATCTTTTATTGGACTAACTTCAGAAGTTGGTCCAATAAAAGATATTACCTCACCCACCTTGTCTCTCTAATATCTTGGGATCAACACAGCTACAACAATACTGCAAACAACATTGGGGCTCTCTAACAATCACAAATATAGAGTTGTATATTCACAATCACAGATATACGTCTCTCTATAACTTATGTCAAAGATGCCTAGGTTATTTTTTTAAATAAAGTGATAAGTTAGCTTGTGGGTGTGGATATGTATGTTTAATATATATACATACACACATATTTTACAGAGAAGCAGTACCGTTTCCATAGTAACGTTCCAACTTCCACTATAAAGATTCTTCTTTGTTTCTGCACAGTTTGAAAAAAAAAATCACTGGACTAATTCTGAATTATAGGTCATTTCAAATTATCCTGATTTGAAATTTTTGTTTTTTCCCCTACCACTTATTTTAATCCCCTCTTGCTTGAAAATGGCTGGTAATTTCTCCCTGAACTTCCCATATTGTTAAGTATCCTTGAAAGTTCATGCGTCAGTTATGTTTATAAAAAATAGGCTGCAATTAAGAAGGTTAACAATTTTGGTTGCTGAGAGTTTGAGTCCCAATCCTACTACCGTCAATGACAGAGTAACTGATTTCAGTTAAGCAAGACTGGGCACTATTGCCCCACTTCTGCTGGTTATTCTGCATGGGTGGACCCTTGCATGAGACACTGCTTCAGTATTAATTCAGGACCAGATTCTGATCTCAGATACTCCAATGTAAATCAGGCGTAGCTCCACCAAGCACTGGAATAATTGAGAAGAGAATCTTCCTTGAGGGGGCAGAGCTACTGTGATCTACTGAATGACCAACACAATTCTGTGTGTTTAATTCAATGGTCTCCCATACAAGTGATAAGCAGGATCAACCTACCTTAAAGTTTTTGAGATCAAAGTAGATTACTGCCTGGGTGAATAGAGTGGAGTGTAATTATCTATTTTGAAGTACATACCCAAGTAACTAATACATCAGCATTACACACACGCAATGACTGAATTGTTTACCTTTCTATATTTTCTACAACAGTGTAACTCCCCTGGTTACCTCTCACTTAGCATATACAGTAAAACAAAACAAAAATGGTGGCACACTTTCAAAAGAAGTAAAGAACAAAGGATCTTATTTAACTTCCAACACATTGTTTAACTTTCCTGCTTTTGATCAATAACATGAAAAGCTCTTCATAATTTTTCTCCCTCAACCAGCATAACATTGTTGTTCTTCCCACAGCTTGATCTGCACTTATGTATTTAATTTATAACAGTTTCCATGGAAGAGAAATATTTTTAAGAAGTGCTGACACAGCAAATGGATCTGTCTACCAAACCACAAATCTTTTCTAATGTTCATCTTAAACTGCAAGCAAATCTGGGAAACAAATTAATGATATAAATCATTATCATTACTTACATAAAAGGTACTCAATTGTAACCCTTTCAGAAAACTACAGCAGCCTAAAGTATTCTACAAGGAGAACATCTGCTTCCAATTAAATGTTCTAAAAATAGACTTGCACATACATTTAGGACAAAGCCATCCCAGTTCTCTCTCATAATATTTCACATGTTTTTATAGATTCACAACATCATCAGTCTTGTCAGGACAGACATTCAAATTCAAAAACGATACGACTATTCTTTCTTTCCAATTTAGGGGGTAAAAAAAAGGAAGCAAAATTTAAATATGAATTTTTTTTTAAAAGAAGTCTCGTCCATTGCTTTAAAATCTCTTCACAGCCACTTCTGTCAATTGCTAGTTAGCACAACTCAAAAGCAGTATCCCTCAAAAGGAGAACTCTTAAGGTAATTTAATACCATTTCGCTGTAAAAGGTTTTTAAATTACAAGACAACTCTGCTTTTTTTGTGTGCTAAGCTTCTGTTTAATTTTACACATTTTTTTCATACATGACTTTTGGAATAATTCAAAAAGTGAACTGGAACAAAACAAAAATTTGCATACAAAAGTTAGGGAGCAAGCTGGGCACTTGATCTATATGCTCATGCAGAAGACTAAGGGAGCATAAAAATGTCCTCTTACTCCTTTGTGTAGTCCAACATCACCAATATGTGCATGAGAGGGGAGAGAAAGCTCAGTGGGGCTGGTCCTCCTCTACCATGTAGGGGAGTGAAATTGGGTGGGGCTGGGAATGGGTAGTTGCTTGGCTCCACCTTCCTCTACAGTGCTGACCACCAGATCTGAGCCACCACTAAGGAGGAAGCAATCTAACTGGTTATAGCCAGTTGCAGATTTCCCCCCTGAAGCAAGGCAGGAAAGCAGGGAGCAACTGTGACTCAGGTCAGAATTCCTTCCCTTAGCTGCTCCTTGAGCAGCATGACTAGGTGGAAATTTCTCTATGGGCGATACGCAATGTCTTGAGCTAGCTCTAACAAGCAACATTACGGTAAGCAACAGGGAGCAGTCCTTGTCACAGAGTAGCTACATATATGTTCCAAGTTACTCCAGGGGTAAATGGTCTCAGGATTTGTAAGGGAGCGGGTGCGTAAAAGTAGCATATAGTCAGTTGCATACACTGACTTTTTACTAAGCCCAGTCTTGCCTTTTACAAAAAAATCTTCCCTAACCTTCCTAAAATCTTCCATTTCCCTAAGCGACCTCTCAAACTCCTTCCCTTCCAAAGTTATCCCTGTGTTTTCTTTCCCAGATTCCTATCTGAAGAACAAAAAACCCACAAATGTTTGTCAAAACTTGTCAATAGATTTCAAGCAATTAATGTTAGCCACAGTATTCCGAGAGAGGTTTCTTGAAATTTAACTTTTTTCTATCAAAAATAAAATGTCACTTTGAATTGAGGCAAATGTTCATTTTAACCACTCAAAGATCTCACTTTTTTTTTTTTTTTTAAAGATTTCATTCAAATCAGGCAAATAATCATGTCTAGCTGGCAGACATTTTATTGGTGACGTATATAGTCATTTGATTTCATGTAAAGTCTTTCAGTCATTGCACAATGTTGTACTATAATAGTTAGAAAAATGAAAACTAACCTTTGAATCAGTGCCATTTATTGGTTTCCATTGTTCTCCATTCAAAATGTAGGGAATTATTATCTCATAATGTTCTGACTGGGTCTTTGACATCTGTTGCCTGGAGGATTCCAATTTACTGGCCACATTCTCTCCTGGGATAGGAAAAAAAAGTTTTGTGTTAGTAGGAAATAGGATATGACAACATAATCCTTATTAAGGTGACTTGGCAGAATATTTCAAAACACAGTAAGTTCAAGGAAGAATGAAATATGAAAACATAACGGGCAGATTCTTCTTTCCATTGAAATCAATGGCAAAATCCTCATAGAATTCTAAGAGAACAGGAGACAGAACCCTCTGGCTGTTAAGGCTATTTCTACTTTTCAGCAAACTTTGCACTTCTGTAAAAAATGCAATGAAAATAGAGGCTGGATGGGAGAGTGAAAAGGAGGACTCAGTGGCTCAAGGTAGCAGAACAAGAGCAACAGTAGCTTGTGAGCAGTTGAAACCCCCCCAATCTTAAAACGAGATGTGTAGCCCTGGTGCCATCCCATAATATTTGCACCCCTACTCCATACTGCAAAGTAGAGTATTAATTAATAACAGTAGCCTCTATTTAATATGACACAGAGGTAGTATAGTAAATATTTGTATTACGGTAGCGTTCAAAGCTCCTGATCAGTTTTGAGGCCCTGTTGTGCTGGATGTTGTACAAACACAGAAAAGAGACAATCCCTACTCTAAAAGGCTTACAGTCTAAAGACACAGACAAAGGGCAGGACATGGAGATACAACATGAGGAGCAATGAACCTGGTAAAGCATTGACCCTGTTTTGTTAGTTACTTATACTGTACTTATTTTTTGTGTCTTTAAATTTGGGGTAGGAGAAGGAAAGAAGGGCAAGTGAAATAGCTGGTCTGTCTAGCCACAATCAACAAATTGGGTTCTGCAGACCTCATGGCTAAGGGGAGCCTTAAAGAGGGACGTGAAAGAGGATGAGCTAGTATAGCTCAGATTTTATCAGGATTATTATTCCATATTCAAGGTAAGAAGTTAACAGGGAGATGGATCATTGCCCTTCAGCTGCATGTTCGCATGATCAGACCTACCATGTACATAAAAATGTAGATAGGGTTTCTCTTCTGTGTAACCAGATCCCCGATTTCTCTTGGGTAATTTAAGCTTCCTACTATGCTTGTTACATAGTATTAGTTCCTAAAAGATAGATGATGATCACAGATTTCCTCTTATGTTCTTTCCATTTCTTTGGCTGAGTCAGTTGGTCCTCATAGTTTGAGCATTTGAGTCATTGCACAGACATAATGATACAGTTTTACGTTACTGAAGCCTCCAAGTTTATTGTGCATAAAGGGTTTAGCAATTTTAATCCTAGACTTTTTATTATTCCCCAAATACCTTTTAATCTACCCCATGTTATCCTTCTCCATGTGGAAATCTGCAGTTGTGCTCCACTTAACAAGTTAATATGAAATTTGTTCACCAAAAGCCTTAATACTCACTTATCTTAGCGGTCTCAAACTCCTCTATCTAAACACGCAAGCAAGTTACAAAGTATTTAGAATCCCTACATGTCCAGGATGCACATCAGTGAAGAAAATATCAGAGAGAGAGAACATAAGCCCTAACTGAGTTAATGCTCTACCTACACAGTCAGATTACTTAGGTTCATATTACAGTGTCAAAAAATAAAAAAAGCCATCTGCATGTAACATAATTTACTGGGCATTTTTCTATCCAAAAATACTAATGGTATTATGCTTGTCAAAGAGAACAGCTCTAAAAATCCCTGTCACAGGCTCTGGATTGGTGTTAAAAATAAATCTTAATTTATATAGGATGGGATGGTTCCCAAGTGGCATGGGGGGGGGAGGGAGGGAAGAAAGTCAAGGTTCTTATTACACTCCTGCCTCACACCATCCAGCCATGCCCCCTCTTTAGGATATGGAGCACCTCTAGCTGCAGTATCATTTCTCTGTACTTTGCAAAGTCTCTAAAATTTGGTCTATCCTTTACACAGCTGCATACAGGTGAAGGAAGAGAAACAGCTACCTTTGTCCCTCACAAGTAGTTCCTATTCTTGAAATATTGTACAAACAGAGTACACCTGTCAATGCAATGCTTTCACTACAAATCTACATACCCACTCATTGCTCAGTGGTACAGCAGTGTATAACTGATAAAAAATGTAAACACTCCAGGAAATAAAAGTTAAGTAGGCTGCAGGCTAAAAAGAGAAAGAGTTAAAATGAGACTTTGACTGCAATGCTTTAAAGTATGACCTGGAGAGACAAAAAAAGGATAATGAAGAAAATAGAGAGAGAGGAGGTATTAATATGATGAGAAAAGGTGTGGATATGAAAAGGAGCTATGGTGCCTATTCTGAATAAAGGGATATAGATATATGGTAGGGTGTCTGGTGGAGAGATAAGTAAATAGTAAGAAATTAAAAGAGAGTCCATAACAATCCAATTAAAAAGGGGGAATGCAAACAGAAGTCAAGCAGTCAAAAGAAGCCTGAAAGAAAGGGTGTCTAGAGTCAATGAACAGAAGGAAAAGGAACACAGAAATACAGCTTCGAACGGTGGACCCTATTTCGCCCTCAGACACAGCCATGCAATCCCATATCAGTGTCCAGCCTGAGTCGCTGAGCTGGACACTGGACAGATATGCTGGTGGTGAAGCAGAGCTAATTGGAGGAAGCATTAGATGGCTGAAGCAGTTCTCCTCCCTCAGCCTCCACCATAGTAATGAACACCAGGGAATCCTCACCACATAGAATGAGGCCCACCAGTATGGGACCCCAGAATCCTGCCTACATTCCTCCACAGTAGAACCCCCGATTCCACTGCGAGGGCTCCCTCCAGGGTATCTGAAATAAAGGCAATGAGCCATGATTTTCCTCCTAAAGGGAAAAGGCGGCCCAATGTGTATTTGAATCACAGAATCATAGAATATTAGGGTTGGAAGAGACCTCAGGAGGTCATCTAGTCCAATCCGCTGCTCAAAGCGGGAACAACACCAACTAAATCAATTTGAGCTCAATTAACATTTGGTGCTGATTTCACCATGAGTGGACTAATTAGAGAATCTGTGTATAAGAGTAACAAAAGTCATTAGCCAGCTTGAATAGAAAAAAAATTTCATGAGACGTGTCTGGTTTTTATGGATTTACCTGCTTTTCTCCTTAATCTATTAATTGCCTTCTCAACCCACACATATTGAGCCTGGTTTTACTGCCATGTTGTCAGGTTAAAACAGAAGTTAACTCCACTCAAGTGCGGGAAAATGATTTTATGATTAAGGCACTGGAATGAGACTCAGGAGACTGCTAAACACAGAGGATGGGGTGAAGATTAAAGAGAATCTAGGCATGGCTCAACATGGGATGATACCAGAGTCATTTCATATAGTTTCACATGGGAAATTATTAGCTAAATTGGAGAAGATGGGGATTAAGAGGAGAACTGAAAGGTGGATAAGGAACTGGTTAAAGGGGAGACTACAACTGGCCACACTGAAAGGTGAACTGTTCGGCTGGAGAGAGATTACTAGTGGAATTCCTAAGGGATCTTTCTTGGGAACAGTCTCATTTAACATTTTCATTAGTGACCTTGGCATAAAAAGTGAGACTCTGCTAATAAAATTTGAGAATGACACAAAATTGGGATATATAGCCAATACAGAGGAGGACCGCAATAAATACAAGAAGATCTGGAGGACCTTGAAAACTGGAGTAATAGAAACAGGATGAAATTTAGAACTGCAAAGTCACGCACTTACGGACTAACAACAAGAATTTTTGGTGTAAGCTGGGGATTTATGTGAGGAGAAAGACTTGGGTATATGGGTTGATCACAGGATGCTTATGAGCCACCAACGTGAGGCAGCTGTGAAAAAGGCTAAGTTGCAGTACTAGGATGCATCAGGCAAGGTATTTCCACTAAAGGTAGAAAACAATACACTCCGGATCTTAATCCGGCCAACACAAAACCAGAACCTGTAACAGTTCTAGACAAAGGACTGTATTCTTCTCTCCCAACATCAGTGGAGTTAAACTGGTGGATGGGTCATGAAGATCAGGCCTATAGTATTTTATAGACTCCAACACAGGTTATTTTTATATAGAATCATTCATATAAAGTTATCCCAGAACATTTCACAGCCAAATCCAGCCTTCGCATACAGATCTGAGCAAGGTGATTAGAATGTGGAAAAGATTCACAAATGTAGTATGCATTGATGTAATAGAGCCCTGGTAAGGACTCCAGCATGGAGCCATGAAATTGATATGAATGACAGCCAACAACCCATGTAAGTAACACAGTGTCTACATGGACACTGCGTCACCCTAACTATACTGACATAAGCCCTATGCCTCTTGTGGAGGCAGAGTTATTATAACAGTGTAGTAGGGCACTTACGCTGGCGGGAGCAAGGCTGTGGTGTGTACACCGAAACCGTTAGGTCGACATAAGCTGCCTTATGTCCACCTAACTATGGAGTGCGGACCAGGGCTAAGTCTCAAGTCCTCTACTTCTTTCACATTCTACTGAAGTGCTGTTGATCACATATGCTTTTAGAACACCTTGTTTTCCTTTTGCTTCTGTAATCCAGTCCCCTCACTGTTTTCTCTCTCTCTCTCTACTTCTCTTACCTCTTTTACTGCTTCCTTTGTTAGCTTTTCCTCATCTTCCCTCTCCTTTCTCCATAAAAGTAATACAGGGTTCTCTCCCTGCTTCTTCCTTTTCCCCACTCTACATCTTACTCCTTGGAGACTTCACCTGCTCCCATGGTTTCTACTATAGTGAGCTGTCAACATAGAGATAAAAGTCTACCTCTCTGAGCCTGTCCTGTTCTTCTGCACTCAGAGCCACACCTCTCTAACAGGTATTACCTTGGACAGCCACTGTCAGCGCATGCGCAATATGACCAAAATGCAACTTACTTTTATTCCCAATCCCTGTCACCACCATCCTCCTTGTCTCTTAGGCTCACAAACACAGCGTCATCTTTGACCTCTCCCTCGTCTCACACATGCATGAATATTGTTGCTACTTTTTCCACAATATTCCTTTCCACACTCAAAGGTAAAACACTGGTCCACCCTCCATGTCATCTCCCACTTGACTACTGCAACCTCTCTCTCTCTTGCCTCCCAGATACCAAGTTCACTCTCCTCCAATACTTCAAAATGTTACAAACAAAACCATGTCCTTGTCTATCAGTTACACCTTGTCACTCCTCCCACAGTTCAAATTGCTTCACTGGATTCCCCTTGACCATGAGAAGAAATTTTAAATTTCTTGCCCTCACCTTCATGGTCCTTCACAACTCAGCCCAGCCTGCTCTACATGTCTGGCTTGGTCTCCAGTTATGTTCCCTATCCTATTGGCTCTCCAGGGCTGACAAGTGTAGAAACTAGTAAAATGTTATTTTAATCACAGAAGTGAGCAGATATGATCCTGAATACACAAGGGAAAAAGTTCTGATTAGTAAAGAGGAGCCATTTTTATACAGTCACCTTTCAGAATAGAGTCACCCTTTGTCATAAATATAAAGGGAAGGGTAAACCCCTTTGAAATCCCTCCTGGCCAGGGGAAAGCTCCTCTCACCTGTAAAGGGTTAAGAAGCTAAAGGTAACCTCGCTGGCACCTGACCAAAATGACCAATGAGGAGACAAGATACTTTCAAAAGCTGGGAGGAGGGAGAGAAACAAAGGGTCTGTGTGTCTGTCTATATTCTTTCTTTGCCGGGGATAGACCAGGAATGGAGTCTTAGAACTTTTAGTAAGTAATCTAGCTAGGTATGTGTTAGATTATGATTTCTTTAAATGGCTGAGAAAAGAACTGTGCTGAATAGAATAACTATTTCTGTCTGTGTATCTTTTTTGTAACTTAAGGTTTTGCCTAGAGGGGTTCTCTATGTTTTGAATCTAATTACCCTGTAAGGTATCTACCATCCTGATTTTACAGGGGGATTTCTTTATTTCTATTTACTTCTATTTCTATTAAAAGTCTTCTTGTAAGAAAACTGAATGTTTTTTCATTGTTCTCAGATCCAAGGGTTTGGGTCTGTGGTCACCTATGCAAATTGGTGAGGCTTTTTATCCAACATTTCCCAGGAAAGGGGGGGTGCCAGTGTTGGGAGGATTGTTCATTGTTCTTAAGATCCAAGGGTCTGGGTCTGTAGTCACCTAGGCAAATTGGTGAGGCTTTTTACCAAACCTTGTCCAGGAAGTGGGGTGCAAGGTTTTGGGAAGTATTTTGGGGGGAAAGACGCGTCCAAACAGCTCTTCCCCAGTAACCAGTATTAGTTTGGTGGTGGTAGTGGCCAATCCAAGGACAAAGGGTGGAATATTTTGTACCTTGGGGAAATTTTGACCTAAGCTGGTAAAGATAAGCTTAGGAGGTTTTTCATGCAGGTCCCCACATCTGTACCCCAGAGTTCAGAGAGGGGGAGGAACCTTGACATGGTGTTAGCGGTGGGATAATCATCATAGACTGCGAAAGTCCACGTTCCTGACCAGCCCTTGTACTGGACAGGCAACTTGGCTGTAGGCAAATCGAAAGAGTTGGACTTGAAGGGTTGAATCGTCACTTGGATCTCTTGGTTGATTAAATTGGGGTCCACTAAGGAAGCATGGATAGCTGACACTTGTGCTCCGGTGTCCCTCCACGCGGTGACCTTCTTCCCGCCCACACTCACAGTTTCCCTCCGCTCCAAGGGTATCTGGGACGTATCTGGGCCTGTGGACCTCTGGTGTGATTCCGGTGCAATGAACTGTAATCTGTTGGGGTTCTTGGGGCAGTTGGCCTTTACATGCCCCAGCTCGTTACATTTAAAACATCGTCCAGCTGACGGGTCACTGGGGCGAGGTGGGTTGCTGGAGAATGGGGTGGTGGGACGATAAGGGGTCTGGAGGGTTCTTTGGGAGGTAGGTGGGGCTTTGGGCGGCCCCCGGTAATAGGGTGTGGTCTGGGGTTGTCCCTTCTGGTCTCCACTCCAACTGCGACCAGTTTTCTTCTTCTCTGCCACCTCCACCCATCTGGCTCCAATCTCTCCTGCCTCGATTACAGTTTTGGGCTTCCCATCTAGGATGTATCTTTCTATTTCCTCAGGAACCCCCTCTAAGAATTGTTCCATTTGCATTAGGAAGGGCAAATTTACTGGAGATTCAACACTTGCTCCTGATATCCAGGCATCCCAATGTTTCACAATGTGGTAGGCATGTCGGGTAAATGACACGTCTGGTTTCCACCTTAGGGCTCTGAACCTCCGACGAGACTGCTCGGGTGTTATCCCCATTCTGACTCTCGCCTGGGATTTAAACAGTTCATACTTGTTCATGTGTTCTTTAGGCATTTCAGCTGCCACCTCAGCTAAGGGTCTACTGAGCTGCGGCCTCAGCTCTACCATGTATTGGTCAGTAGAGATGTTGTACCCAAGGCAGGCCCTTTCGAAGTTTTCTAGGAAGGCCTCAGTATCATCGCCTGCCTTGTAGGTGGGGAACTTTTTGGGATGGGAAGTGGTACTTGGAGAAGGATTACTAGGGTTTGTTGGGATATTCTGCTGAGCCTTTATCTTCTCCATCTCCGCCACATACTTCCTCTCTTTTTCCTTCTCCTCCAGTTCTTTGTCCCTTGCTTCCATAGCTCTCCTGTGAGCAGCCGCTTGGTGTTGTTCTGCCTCTCTCGCTGCCTCCCTTTCTTGTTCCTTCTCCTCCTTCTTCAGCCGCATGAGTTCTATCTGTCTTTCATGTTCCCTTTGTCTTTCCGCAGCCTGAAATCTGGCTAATTCCAGCTTGTGTCGAGCCGTGGATTTTGTCATTCTAACCTCTCTGTTTTAACTAACCTTACACCCAAGGTTTAGAAATAAACAAAACTTGGCTGTAAAATTTTGCTGTGCTGAAATAGAATACCTATTCTCTGATAGTGATTGTCAGCCTACAGAAAAAGACAATTCCCTTGTCTCTGCTCTGGGCCCAAATCAAAGCAAAAAACCTCCAACTACTTGGAAACCTGCTTACCAGCAGCCCAAAGGAAAAAAAAATTTCCTTTTCAAACCTGTGCTCCTTGTAAAACAAAAAAATCAAAATCCTAAAAAAAAAAAACCTTGCCACTTTTGTCTCCAGGCAAAGGGGTAGAACACCCCCCTCCCTATTCACTTTTAGGGAAAAAAAAAAAGTCTGGGTTGGAAGACTGTGAATTTCCCTGCAGGAGTTAAGTACCCTGCCTCCAGGCAAAGAAAACCTGCAATTCACAAAGATAATCCCCTTTTGTCTCAGCTCTGGCTCCAAAGCAGAGAGAAAACAAGCTGCTTTTCTAGCAGCTCCAAAGGAAAAAAAAAATTCCTTTTTAAAATCTGTATTTCAAGTTCAAAAAATCTCAAATTGATCTCAAAAGGATTTCAGGTTAATCCCACCACTATGCCACCATGTCAAGCTTCCTCCCCCACTCTGAACTCTAGGGTACAGATGTGGGGACCTGCATGAAAAACCTCCTAAGCTTATCTTTACCAGCTTAGGTCAAAACTTCCCCAAGGTACAAAATATTCCACCCTTTGTCCTTGGATTGGCTGCTACCACCACCAAACTAATACTGGTTACTGGGGAAGAGCTGTTTGGACACGTCTTTCCCCCCAAAATACTTCCCAAAACCTTGCACCCCACTTCCTGGACAAGGTTTGGTAAAAAGCCTCACCAATTTGCCTAGGTGACTACAGACCCAGACCTTTGGATCTTAAGAACAACGAACAATCCTCCCAACACAGGCACCCCCCCTTTCCTGGGAAATGTTGGATAAAAAGCCTCACCAATTTGCATAGGTGACCACAGACCCAAACCCTTGGATCTGAGAACAATGAAAAAACATTCAGTTTTCTTACAAGAAGACTTTTAATAGAAATAGAAGTAAATAGAAATAAAGAAACCCCCCTGTAAAATCAGGATGGTAGATACCTTACAGGGTAATTAGATTCAAAACATAGAGAACCCCTCTAGGCAAAACCTTAAGTTACAAAAAAGATACACAGACAGAAATAGTTATTCTATTCAGCACAGTTCTTTTCTCAGCCATTTAAAGAAATCATAATCTAACACGTACCTAGCTAGATTACTTACTAAAAGTTCTAAGACTCCATTCCTGGTCTATCCCCGGCAAAGACAGAATATAGACAGACACACAGACCCTTTGTTTCTCTCCCTCCTCCCAGCTTCTGAAAGTATCTTGTCTCCTCATTGGTCATTTTGGTCAGGTGCCAGCGAGGTTACCTTTAGCTTCTTAACCCTTTACAGGTGAGAGGAGCTTTCCCCTGGCCAGGAGGGATTTCAAAGGGGTTTACCCTTCCCTTTATATTTATGACACCCTTTGATAATTAAGAGCCTGATTCTGATCTCACTTGCACTGCTTATAACTTCACTGACTTCAATGGAATTGCACAGTTTATTCTGGTGAGATCAGAATAAGGTCCTTATGGTTTTTGTGCTTGAGAAGATGACTCAGCCTTTTCATATTCGCTGTGTAGATTTTATGCTTTCCTGATATTAAGGCAGAACACAGTCCATGGTACATAAGAAAGGACTCGGCACCAGGATTTGTGATCACAACGTTACTATTAGCACTATGCTTAGTAAAATGTTGTGCCATTTGTAAAATATCCCTAAGTCATAGAGTGCATTAAGTGTATATACATAAAAATTTCACTGTGTCTTGAAATAAGAACCAAAAGGTCACCATGACAGATATGAAGAGTATTTCACAGATCAGCTTCAAAGGCTCTGAGAGAGAGGATCCACTGGACACTATTTTGTTGTACTGTATTGTAAGAATTCTTGCGCATATTTGTCTTGGCCGGTTTCAGAGGCACAAGTAAGAGTCAAATGATTGGTAGTTTGGCTTGGATTACAACTCATCTAGTATTTTGTTCTAACCACCAGCCCAAACACACACTGTTTACCTGGCTCAAACAATAGAGACCTACCAGTCTGCTGAGGTACTTCCCATTACCCTACTAACAGTATTCAGACACATTAAAAATAATCCCATCTACTACACACAGAATTGTATTAACTTGTAAAATTCTCTCACCCATTCCCCAAGGCATTTAAGCATTGCAAACCAACAACTCTTTCCTTCCCCCTGCAAAATAACTACTTTTGTATAAAATTTTGAAGAAGAGGGAAAAAAAAGTCAAACGCCTTTGATGAGCCTGAGGACAAGCAGTAGAGAGATGGACTCCATGCACTTCTGAATTTAATTTTCTGTTCCTTCTGCTTCTAATCAAAAAAGATCCTCTCTCTAAGTTGACAGGTCTGCCAACTTTGAACTAAGCTGCGTATGGTTTTGTAGCATGTCCACTTGATCTTTCACACTGCTCAGTTTCATGAGATTTGACTGCTCAGATGAGAAATAGGAGTTTAAGTCTTACTGATCCCTTTAACTAAGCAGCATTAAAAACGTACCCTTCAATATTTCAGTTTTCTAATTCTAAGAACTATTTCATGTCACCACTTGCTCTTCCTAAATTTAACTTTAGTTAATGAAATAGTCTGCAAAAGAGAACAGCCCCCAAAACAGTCCCATAAATTTTGTGGAAAATATATGTTAAAAAAATTAACATGAACGTGGGAATGAAAGCTTTAAAGTATGCTACTCTTCTAAGCTGAAGGTCACTGTGGTCAGTGTCACTGACAAGCCAGCTGAACAAACCAGTGACAGTTTAAAAGAGGGGGGGAAAATATCCTTACACAAAAATAAAATGTTCATTGTGGAACATGCCCCCTAAGACATTGGATCATCTTAATCTCCCAGCTTCTGTAATACAACAGTTGGAAGGCTCCAAGACTGTGCACAATAAAGTGCTTTATTCAGGGAACCATATGACTCCATCAGTCATTCAAGCACATGTTTGGCACAGACTGAAAGTGAAAAGCATAGTTAAGTCAAATATTTCAAAACTGAACTTGTCTTTCTAACACATATGGTTTATATATTGGTGTAATAGCTATATAACTTTTCAGTTCTCGTATCATGTCATTAAATTACAAAATGATCTCTCTTGCACGAGATTGCATGAAACTTTTTCGAAGTTAACACATGCCAAAAAATTAGGGCTGTCAATTAATCGCAGTTAATTCACGCAATTAACTCAAAAGAAATAATTGCAATTAATTGCAGTTTTAATCGCACTGTTAAACAGTAGAATACCAATTGATATTAAATATTTTGGATGTTTTTCTACATTTTCAAACATATTGATTTCAGTTAAAACACAGTGTACCGTGTTCACTTTATATTATTTTTATTACAAATATTTGTACTGTAAAAATGATAAAAGAAATTGTATATTTCAATTCACCTCATACAAGTACTACAGTACAATCCCTTTATGCTTCGGCCACCACTCCAGAGGACATGCTTCCATGCTGGTGACGCTCGTTAAAAAAAAATAATGTTTTAATTAAATTTGTGACTGAACTTCTGTGGGGAGAAACTGTATGTCTCCTGCTCTGTTTTATACCTGCATTCTGCAATGTATTTCATGTTATAGCAGTCTTGGATGATGACCCAGCATGTTGTTCATTTTAAGAACACTTTCACTGCAAATTTGACAAAACACAAAGAAGGTACCGATGTGAGATTTCTAAAGATAGCTGCAGCACTCAACCCAAGGTTTAAGAATCTGAAGTGCTTTCCAAAATCTGAGAGGGACGAGGCATGGTGCATGCTTTCAGAAGTCTTAAAAGAGCAACACTCCAATGAGGAAACTATAGAACTCAAACCACCAAAAAGGAAAATCAAACTTCTGCTGGTAGCATCTGATTCATGATGATGAAAATGAACATGCATCCGTCTACACTACTTTGAATCGTTATAGAGCATCAGCATGGACGCCTGTCCTTTGGAATGGTGGCTGAAGCACGAAGGGACATTCAAATCTTTACTGCATCTGGCACGTAAATATCTTGCGACTCCAGCTACAACAGTGCCATGAGAATGTCTGTTTTCACTTTCAGGTGACCTTGTAAACAAGAAGTGGGCAGCATTATTTCCCAAATATGTAAACAAACTTGTTTGTCTTAGCGATTGGCTGAACAAGAAGTAGGACTGAGTGGACTTGTAGGTTCTAAAGTTTTACATTGATTTGTTTTTGAGCGCAGTTATGGAACAAAAAAAAAACTTCAATTTGTAAATTGCGCTTTCATGAAAAAGATTGCACTACAGTACTTTTATGAAGTGAATTGAAAAATACTTTTTTTGTTTTTTTAGAGTGCAAATATTTGTAATCACAAATAAATATAAAGTGAGCACTGTACACTTTGTATTCTGTGTTGTAATTGAAATCAATATATTTGAAAATATGAAAACATCCAAAAATATTTAAATAAATGGTATTCTATTATTGTTTAATAGCATGATTAATCAGCATATACATTTTTTTAACCTTCCAATTAATTACTTTTTTTAACAACTTTAATAACAACTTTTGTTCACCCTACTGTCCCGATTCTGGAAAGTCTATTTGTTCCTCAAATCACAGTGCTGTAACATGGCTAATATTCAAATTTTGGTTCTCTGCTAGATGGCTCTATACTAAAACCAGGACAATTCTTAACTCTCAAGTTTCAGTTTTATACATGCTCATGGCACTGACTCTCTGCCTTGTTCTCAGACCAAACCCTCCTCGCCTTATACAATTAGTCCCACAGACTTCAGTATGATTAAATAAGGCAAACATGAGTGTTTGGGGTGATTAAAACAAAAGTAATGTGAGCCTGATTTGTATGCAGAATGGATACTGAAATGCACAAGAATCCTACTCTAATGCACTCAGACAGGAGTCTTGTATATTTCAATATCCTGCCTGTTCACCACAATGAACTGTGACAAGTGGAGTTTTGAAAATAAAATTTTGCCACTGATTTGTTTGGGGTCAGAAGTGTTATAGTGCATTTTAACAAGCAGGATCTATGCTTAGTTTCCTTGTATGGAATACACATATTTTATTTCTATATTTTTAAATAAATAAAATGCGTGTATTCCATACAATATAAATATATTCTGATGAGGAAAGTGTTGCCCATTCCTGTTTGCAGTTTGTTTGTGATTGAAAAAGGAATTCTGAATCAGGGTCAGTGAAAGAACAGAATTCTGGTTCTTTTTGGATTGAGCATTTCAGAATTCAGCGAGAGGGAAAGACTATAAAAAATTTGAAATAGAATACTTTTCAGTAAACCAAGCTATATTGTTTGTTAAGTGTTCCACATGTGCACAGTGCTTCCCATGACATGGAAAAAGTTAAGAGCCCAGCCTCCTGGAGTTCAGTCTGTCTCAGATGAATTTGAAGTACAAGATTCAAAACCAAGAAGGCTTGCAAAGAAAGCAGCATATGGCATCTTAGGCTTGGTCTATGTCGGATTTAGCAGCCTTAAATCCGAATTAACCCTGCACCCGTGCACACAACAAAGCCATTTTTTCGACATAAAGGGCTCTTAAAACTGATTTCTGTACTCCTCCCCAGTGAGGGGATTAGCACTGAAGTTGACATCGCCAGGTCGAATTTGAGGTAGTGTGGACGCAATTCGAAGGTATTGGCCTCTGGGAGCTGTCCCACAGTGCACCATTGTGGCCGCTCTGGACAGCACTCTGAACTCGGATGCACTAGCCAAGTGTACAGGAAAAGCCCCGGGAACTTTTGAATCTCATTTCCTGTTTCGCCAGGCGAGCTCATCAGCACAGGTGACCATGCAGTCCCAGAATCAAAAAAGAGCCCCAGCATGAACCAAACGGGAGGTACTGGATCTGACTGCTGTATGGGGAGAGGAATCCATGCTATCAGAACTACATTCCAAAAGACGAAATGCCAAAACATTTCAAAAAATCTCAGACGCCATGAGGGACTGAGGCTACATCAGGGATGCAACACAGTGCCGGGTGAAACTTAAGGAGCTCAGACAAGCGTACTAGAAAACCAAAGAATCAAACTGATGCTCTGGGACAGAGCGCCAGACATGCTGCTTCTACGCTGAGCTGCATGCAATTCTAGGGGGGGCCACCACCACTACCCCACCCCTGTCCGTGGTCTCTGATGATGGGGTACTCTCTGCCATGGCTGAGAATTTTGCAGATGGGGAAGATGAGGATGAGGAGGAGCTTGGAGAGAGCACACAGCACACCATTCTCCCCGACAGCCAGGATCTTTTTATCACCTTGACTGAAATACCTTCCCAACCCAACGAAGCCAGAGAAGGGACCTCTGGTGAGTGTACCTTTTAAAATATAATACATGTTGTTATAAAAGCAAGCATTTTTTAATGATTAAGTAGCCCTGAGGACTTGGGATGCATTCGTGGCCAGTACTGCTACTGGAAAAGTCTGTTAACGTGTCTGGGGATGGAGCAGAAATCCTCCAGGGGCAACTCCATGAAGCTCTCCTGGAAGTACTCTAAAAGCCTTTGCAGAAGGTTTCTGGGGAGAGCAGCCTTATTCCGTCCTGCATGGTAGGACACTTTACCACGCCATGCTAGTAGCAAGTAATCTGGTATCATTACATGACAAAACCTGGCAGCGTATGGTCCCGGTGTTTGCTGGCATTCAAGCAACATCCTTTTTTTATCTCTCTCCGTTATCTTCAGGAGAGTGATATCGTTCATGGTAACCTGGTTGAAATAGGGGAATTTGATTAAGGGAACATTCAGAGGTGCCCGTTCCTACTGGGCTGTTTGCCTGTGGCTGAAAAGAAATCCTCCCTGCAGTTAGCCACGCGGTGGGGTGGGCGGCTATTGGCGCTGAGCTGTTTGCGTTTGGCTAGCAGGGATCTTCCCTGATACCAGCCAGGCAGTGGGGTGAGGGGAAAAGTGGTCATCCCAGAAAATTGGATGAAGGGAGGAGGTTAGTTTGGTTTCTGCTGTTGCACGTCAACAGGAAAACTGCAGCACTAAATGGCCAACTCAACAGGCTTTGCTTGGTATTGAAAAGGAGGGGGCTGCTGTTATGAAGGTTGCAGAAGCTGAAAGACTACGACTTACCATGGCCGCCTGCAAGCCAAATTTTGTTGTCTGGCCCTGCTTGTATGATCTCTAACACCAAAGCCGCAAGCACTCAATATTAGATGCAAAATGCGACCTTGTACCAAAATCACATGTGCTATGTAATGTGAATAGCGTTGTTCACTGTGAAAGAGTATAGCCATTGTTCTGTAAAATATATCTTTTTAAATACTTCACTCCCTTTTTTTCCTCCAGCGGCTACAAATGTTTCAAGCCTCCCTCCTCCGTCCCAAAGGCTATCTCAGATAAGGCACGAAAAAAACACATGCGTGATAAAACGTTCTCTGAGCTCATGCAGTCGTCCGGCACCAACAGAGCTGTGTGGAGGGACACAATATCAGAGTACAGGATGGTGGCCGATGAACGTGAGGAGAGGTGACAGCAGGAAGACCAGAGGAGGCATGAGGAAACGCTGGGGCTACTGCGGGATAAAATGGACGTGCTCTGGCGTCTGGTGGAGGTTCATGAACGGCAGCAGGATCACAAACTGCCACTGCAGCCTCTGCTTAACTACCCTCCGTCCTCCCCAAGTTCCATAGCCTCCTCACCCAGACGCCCAAGAACGCGGGGTGCGGGGGGTGGGGGGAGGCTCCGGGCACCCAGCCACTCCACTCCAGTGGACAGCCCAAGCGACAGAAGGCTGAAATTCAACAAGTTTTAAAGTAGCCTTTTCCTTCCCTCCTACCCTCCTCCCACACCCCACCCGGGCTACCTTGTGAGTTATCTCCCTAGTTTTATAATCAATTAAGAAAGAATACATTTTTTTAAATGATAGTGACTTTATTTCCTTTGCAAGCAAGCTGTGATCGAAGGCAGGAGGGCAGGTGGCTTACAGAGAATTAGAGTCAACCAAGAGGCTGGGTTTTCATCAAGGAGAAACAAACAGAAGTGTCACATAGTACCCTGGCCAGTCATGAAACTGGTTTTCAAAGCTTCTCTGATGCGCACTGCTTCCTGCTGTGCTCTTCTAACTGCCCTGGTGTCTGGCTGCACATATTCAGCGGCCAGGCGATTTGCATCAACCTCCCACCCCACCATAAACGTCTCCCCCTTACTCTCACAGAGATTGTGGAGCACACAGCGAGCAGCAATAACAACGGGAATATTGGTTTTGCTGAGGTCTGAGCGAATCAGTAAACTGCGCCAGCGACCCTTTAAACGTCCAAATGCACACTCTACCACCATTCTGCACTTGCTCTGTCCTATAGTTGAACAGCTCCTTACTACTGTCCAGGTTGCCTGTGTATGGTTTCATGAGCCAGGGCATTAGGGGGTAGGCTGGGTCCCCAAGAATAACTATAGGCATTTCCCCAGACCAGAAAATAACTGTTGGGGATGTTAAGTAAATCCCTTCCTGCAGCTGTTTAAACAGACCAGAGTTCCTGAAGACGGGAGCGTCATGAACCTTTCCCGGCCATCCCACGTTGATGTCGGTGAATCGTTCCTTGTGATCCACCTCTGCTTGCAGCACCATTGAAAAGTACCCCTTGCGGTTTATGTACTGGCTGCCCTGGTGGTCCGGTCTCAAGATAGGGATATGCGTTCTGTCTATAGCCCCATCACAGTTAGGGAATCCCATTGAAGCAAAGCCATCTAGTATGACCTGCACATTTCCCAGAGTCACTAGCTTTGATAGCAGCAGCTCAATGACTGCATTGGCTACTTGCATTACAGCAACCCCCACAGTAGGTTTGCCCACTCCAAATTGCTCTCATCTTGGTATTCTTGCGCTTCAGGGCAGGGGAAAGCATGTCACAAAAGTTCCATGAAAGTGCCCTTATGCATGCAAAAGTTTCACAGCCACTGGGAATCATCCCAGACCTGCAACACTATGCGGTCCCACCACGCTGTGCTTGTTTCCCGGGCCCAGAATCAGTGGTCCATGGCATGAGCCTGCTCCATTCACACCATGATCTCCAAATTGCGGGGGAACGTGGTTTTAGAGAAAAGTGTGTTCATGCCCTCACCACTGGGCTGCTGTCGCCTCCTTGCCTGGTTTTTTGGGTGCTGCTTCTGCATACACTGCACGATAATGTGCGAGGTGTTTACAATGGTCATAACTGCTGCGGTGAGCTGAACAGTCTCCATGCTTGCTGTACTATGGCGTCTGCTCCTGCTTGGGCAATCCAGGGAAAAGGGCGCAAAACGATTGTTTGCCATTGCTCTGGCAGAGGGAGGGGCGACTGACAACATGGCTTACAGAGTTGACTTACAGGGAATTAAAATCAACAAAGGGGGTGGCTTTGCGAGAAACAGAATGGCCCCCTCAATGATAGAACTCAAAACCTCAAGGATAGAACTCAAAACTGGGTTTAGCAGGCTGTTGATTTCACGGAGGGAGGGAGGAGAAAATGAATACAAAACAAATATGGTCTATTTCTTGTTTTGATCCACTTCATCTATCTTTATAGATCTTGCTGGCAGCAGACTGTGCAGTACGACCGCTAGCCATCGTCATCTTTTGGGTGTTCGGCAGAAGATGGTGCAGCATGACTGCTGGCCATCATCTTCTGCTGGCTGCAGATTAAAAAACTGTCCCACAGTGCTCCATTGTGCACTGCCGGTAGGACTGAATCGCCATGAGACGAAACTTAAAAGCGAAATGACCTGGCTGAGTCACTCCCATGTTTGCCCAGGCGCCCCTGACCTCATCGGGATCGGTTAAAAGAGCATCCTGGACTATGTCGACGACGGCTGCCAGTCATACTGCACTGTCTGCTGCCAAAAGGCAATAAACTGCTGCTGTGTAGCAATGCAGTACAGCGTCTGCCAGCACCCAGGAGACATACGGTGACGGTTAGCTGAGCGGGCTCCATGCTTGCTGTGGTATGGCATCTGCACAGGTAACTCAAGAAAAAAGGCACAAAACAATTGTCTGCCCTTGCTTTCACAGAGGGAGGGAGGGAGGGAAGAGAGGCCTGACAATATGTACCCAGAACCACCCGCGACAATGTTTTAGCTCCATCAGGCACTGGGATTTCTACCCAGAATTCAAATGGGCAGCGGAGACTGCGGGAACTGTGGGATAGTTACCCACAGTGCAACGCTCCAGAAGTCGACGCTCTCCTCAGTCCTGTGGACGCACTCCGCCGACTACATGCATTTAGAGCATTTTTGTGGGGACACACACAATTGACTGTATAAAAACACTTTCTACAAAACCAACTTCTATAAATTCGACCTAATTTCGTAGTGTAGACAAGGCTTTAGAAAAAAAGTGAGTTGAAGACAGGATTTGACATAGGGGCAGGAGTGCTTCACACACACACACACGCAACGTGGACTACAATAATAATGTTCCCAGATGTCCCAGCCAATGAAAAAACTAGCAGGAAAAAGCTAAAGGGGAGGAAATCTCAGTGAGATTTTCCGTGAACGATACTGCCCTCTTCCCCAACTGCTTTGCTGGATGGAGGAAGTGAAGAGTTAGCCCACTCTCATGAAACCAGCCATGGGATTGCCACCTAAACCAGGCCCATAGGAGGCCAAGGCCAAGTGTAGGGGGTGCTGTGTCCCTACACCAGCACTGGGTCTCCAGCAGCCTCACTCCCTGGCAACATGATTCCAACCCTCACGGTTATGGGAAGCCACTGAAAGATACTACTGCCTAAGACTGTGTTGTCTTTTCCCCCTGAACTCTGAGGGTGGAGAACAATCCCACCTCACTTACCCCCACCCATACCCTATTCGGGCACATCTGTTTCTTCTACTTCAAATGCTCCCTCTCCGTAAGAAAATCCAAGCCTTCCTTCCGATTGCAGGCTCCATCCATCTCACAATCAAATCAATGGAAAGCAGCTCATTAATCTCAAAGGGGGGTTGATAGCATCCAACAGGAGGAACACTTACAGGGAAGAGAAATACCAAGTATCTTTTCAAAAAGAAAAGGAGTACTTGTGGCACCTTAGAGACTAACAAATTTATTTGAGCATAAACTTTCATGAGCTACAGCTCACTTAATCGGATGTAGCTCACGAAAGCTTATGCTCAAATAAATTTGTTAGTCTCTAAGGTGCCACAGTCCTCCTTTTCTTTTTGCAAATACAGACTAACATGACTGCTACTTTGAAACAAGTATCTTTTGTGATCAGTTAATCAGAAGTAATCCATACAGCTCCAACATTAAATAGCAAGCATCAAATATACTTAGATTTTTTTTGTGATCAATCTATTAGAAATTAGAAATCTATTAGACTTATTATTAAATTATATTTATAAATTAATTATATATAAATATTATAAATAAATTATATATTATTATTATTAGAATTAGAAAAAGAAAAATCAAACACCAAATAAATCAGAGACGGTCTATGAGCAGAAAAAGCAGTGAAGTATGTCAAGTAAAATATTAGCAGCAAATTATTTGCCCAGCCACAATAACCATAAAGCTTATTATATTAAACCACACGTCTCATTCTGCTACTATTATACCAACAGAAATCTGAAGTAATTCCATTTTAAATTAGTGACAGCATTTCCCACCCCCCCCTTGCAGGTGCTGAGATCCACGCAGAAGGAAAACATTAAAACTTTTCCTTTCTGGACCCTCAGAAAGAGACTGCTCAAAGATTTATTGGCTGGGTGCAGAGCTCAAATTTAAATGTTCTCTCAATCCTAGTTGTAGAAGGTGCAGTGAGATCATTTTCTGGATTATTCAATAGCCTCTGAGCCAGGGCTCTGGTGAGGGAAGTAGGAAACCCAGACCTCCGCTGTGTCAGGTAGTATTCCATCCCATATACCACTAGCAGTAAGGAATACCTTGAGTGTGAGCTTCAAATGTGCTTTTCACATACATTCGTGTGCATGAAAGTCATTTGTTCCAATGTTCCCAGAAAGCACATAGAAAGGAGGAGAGAATGTGACTGAAGCACATTCCAGCATTACTTCAAGTCAATGTTAAAAAGAAGCATTTTGTGGCATTTACCCATGTCTGGTGAATAGGATTCTAAGATGGGTAGTTATGTCCATAATGCACCTTTGTTTTTATGGCTATAGCTGCTACTGGTGCTACATGATAGAAACAGAAAATTTACTTCACCTGTACTAATAAAGTTACCAGTTAAGTCTTTTTGTTAAATTTATATATATAAGTCAAAAGTAAGGGTAACATTTCTAGTATAAAAGATTCTTTGACGCCTGGTGTCCTATCCGTGGATTTACATAGGGTCGGCCAAATCAATGGAGCTATGCCAATCTGCACCAGCTGGGGATCTGGCCCATTAATACACAAAATCCTCTCTTCTGTAACCTGAAAGGTACAGCAATGATTCTATTAGCACACCTAAAATGCATGCATTCGCCTCGGGGCTCTCCCCTTAGTGGGACTCAAAGGAACTGTGAAATACACTGATCTCCATTCAATCTTTTCCTATTTTATTTATACATTCTTTCAAAGATAACAAACGTTCCAGCCAAGAGAGATATCCGTCCTGTCCTCTAGGTGCCCTGGCAAAAATACAAGAAAAGAAAGATTCATTTGGAGGTTATAAATATGACCTCCAGTTCATAGAGAAGCACCAGTTACAAATGACATGGCTCAATACTTCTCAGTAGACTATATCTGAGGTCAAATTCTGCTCTCATCTACAGGTGTGCAATCTTAGCAGTTTTAATGGGTGAAACCAGTGACAGAATTTAGTCTCAGATAATGTAGATTAAATAATATTTGTCACAATACTCACTTTTTTTAATGAACTAGCAGGAGTACCTCAGAGAGTTAGGCACATTAAGAAATTAGTAAAAAGAACAGGAGTACTTGCGGCAAAAATAAATTGGTTAGTCTCTAAGGTGCCACAAGTACTCCTGTTCTTTTTGCGGATACAGACTAACATGGCTGCTACTCTAAAACCTAAGAAATTAGTGGATGCCCAGGAGCACACTTCTGTGACTACTGATGAATAATAGTACTCAGATGATGCCCAGCCCCACATCTATTTATGTGTGTATGTTCATTTCACTTGTTTAATGTGGCGTTAATACAAGGGAGCTGGAGGATTTTTCATGATTGTATTAAAAAAAAAAGGCACATCAACATTTGGGCCCAGGGAAGTTCATACCTAAATCTTTCAAGGATAGGCTGTCACGTGACCTTTTTCCCCTCCCGCTCCCCCTCCTCAATCAGCAGTTCTCTCTCTACAGAGTAACAAGAGATTTTAAAAACACACAGAAAATAGCAAACTGCTATCATATTGTCAGAAAAGACTTTTTCTCTTAATGTGTACACATAACTACAACATACTTTTAACGATGACAAATGTTAACTGTTAACAAATATCTTGTGGAATAAACGAGCTGATGACCCTTTTTTTTGCCAAGTTCTGCATCCAGCTTTTTTATGCGTCGTTGTAGAATAGCCAGCATGGTTAACAGGCCATGAAATGTTCCATTGTTGCCATATTAGATCATATATTTGGTACAAGAAAGAATGCATTTATCCAGTCTATGGATTCGTCATGTTGAACTTCTGGATGGGCAAACAAACAAAATCAACCCACAGCTCTCTCATATTTATTCAAGTTCCAAACCAGGGAGGGCACTTAAATTAAGTCATTTTTATGCATTTCTTGGCTTTGGAATTACTTGGAAAATTGGTCAAGGTTGCTTAAAGATTTTAAGTGAAACAGTGGACATAGTTTTTACAGACTGGATTCTGAAGTTGCTAAGTCACTCACTGAACCATTGACACTAATACTTCACATTACATAGCAACGTGTTTTCAAAGAGATGTGCAAACATTAGACAATTAGTTCTGACAACAGTCCTCCATGATAAGTATTACTGTGCTCATTTCACAAATGAGAAGCTGAGGCTAAAGTTAAGTGACTTAACTAAGGCCACAAAAGAAAGCAATGGCAGAGCAAGAATTAGAACTCCACCACTCGACTCCCATGATAACATTCGTTCCACTGGCAATGCTCTCTGTCAAATAAACGGCTTTCTTGTGCTATATAATGCAGACACTTACTGCAAAGTTTACCTGATGATTCTCAAAGTGATTTGTTATCTCTTTTCCAACCTCCTTAGGACCCTGATCCTGAAAGTACCAGCAAATGATTGTGTAGGGGCAAACCATTTTGTCAGGTAAGTGTAATTATTTCTTACATTTATTTAACAAAAAAAAGAAACTGCTACTAAAAATTAAAACTATGTCAAGTAACGTAAAAGTTGAGTTATCTGTACTAGAGTTTTTACCTCAAGTTACTTCACTAAAAGTTACCACATTTACAAAGGCTAGTCTGGAAACTGCCCAAATGGTTGTGGTTTATCCTGAGATCAATCTAGAGTAAACTACAAGCATTTGTTGTCTGGAACAGAAGTTTCTGGAATGGCAGACTAGCCTTTACTGATGTTAACTACTCTAGTCAATGGGAAGATAACTGAAAGTAAAGACTCTAGTGAAGGAAAACCCTTAACCTCCATCTGACTGATGACTTTAGTTTCTAGGCCAAAATGATCTCCTAAGATTGAGTACAAACATTAAAATTGAACCCTATAATTAAACGGGACCCCAAGAGAGAAGAAAGCCCAAACTTCAGTTTTTACCCTGTGACTAATAGAGGAGAAACTTGCTATTAGCCACACAAACAGGATTCCTATCAATTAACACTTTCTGCCTGAACAATAATTTTAGCACTCAGTAGAATTATATGGCCTTTCTCCACCAACAGAAAGATGCTTCACTTGTTACTTCCAATGAATAGTCCTAGAGTACCAGCCTATCACACAGCCCAATTCTTCACAGTAGATAAAAATCGCACAGGTCGGGTCCTACCAAATTCACAGCCATGAAAACACACATCACAGATTGTGAAATCTGGTCTTCCCCTGTGAAATCTGGTCTTCTACGTGCTTTTACCCTATACTATATAGATTTCATTGGGGACACCAGCGTTTCTCAAATTGGGAGTCTTAACCCAAAAAGGAGTTGCAGAGGGGGTTACAAGGTTATTTTAGGAGGAGGTCATGGCATTGCCACCCTTACTTCTGCGCTGCCTTGAGAGCTGGGTGGCCGGAGAGTGGCGGCTGTTGGCCAAGTGCCCAGCTCTTGTCCAACAGTGCCCTGCTAGCAGCTGCACAGAAGTAAGGGTGGCAATACCATGCCACTCTTACTTCTGAGCTGCTGCCTTCAGAACTGGGTGGCCGGAGAGTGCCAGCTGGTGACTGAGGGCTGATACCAGTCAGCTCTGTGTTCTTGGAGAACCAGGGCGCAGTATCTAGCCTGTCTGACTCATGAAAGACACCCCCCCCCCAGCCCCAGCTTCTGTTTAAACCAAAACCCATCAGAGAAAAGACTTAGAGAGAGCAATGAAGGGTGGATGGGAGACACACCTAGACCCCTCTTGACAAGGATGACAAGATTAAGACATCTTCATTAGCATACAGAATGGAAAACAGAGATAACTCCCCTAGCCTCATCTGCATGAAAGATGGGACAGGGAGACATTTCAATTTGCATACAGAATGGAGAACAGAGAACCACACTGAACTCTGGGATCAGAAAAGCAGGGAAGCACGGCATCCTGGGGGCTCTCTGCTCCAGATATTAATGAACCTACACCTGCACACACCCAGCTCAGCAATTATCAGACCAATTCTAGTATAAATCCGCAATTGATATCCAAAATACTGAAGCAGCCTAGTTGAACTGTGAGCTCCCTGGAAGAAAACACCACCCATAGCCAAGAGTGATCAGCTCCTATTGTCTAGCCTAAAGAAAACCCTTAAGTCATCAGTTGACTCATAAACAATTCTAGCATTCTCCCTTGAACCATTGTGTTTTTTCTACAAAAACCCCTACCTATGCCCAAGTAAATATTCTGATGCTTAGATCCAAACTATGCATCAGTTCCACTGGGACTCTATCTTCTCCTGACTGATTGTGCTGGGGGTTCTGCCTGTCTCCAGCACTCAGGACCCTGAACTACCACCATCACCTGGGGACCCCAACCAGTTCAAGCCTCATGGAGTTGGTGAGATCCCCTACTCATAGGGATAAAGACTAAGGCCCACATCCTCAAAAGGTATTGAGGCACTTAACTCCGATTGATTTAAATGGGAGTTTGGCACCTAATGGCTTTGAGGATCTGGACCTAAGTGCATCTCTGTCTCAGCAGCTGGTCCTGGACCTTGTCTGTGGTGGGTTTTAACTGCTGGTGTAAATTTCAAATATCTACAAGGAACCAGTCCTCAGCCAGTTTAAATTGTGCTTACATCACAATTTACAGGTTACATCATTAGAACTATGTTAATTCAGACCAGATGAGGATCTGGCCCATGATTTACATTGTTGCAACTTATCTCTGTTTGAAGCCTGAGTAAACTGCACCTGGACAATTCATGCCAGGCATATTTAATCCTAATTTAGCGCCAGGGCAAGGAGAGGGAAATGGACTAGATGATCTTGAGGTCCCTTCCTGCCCTACAGTAATATGGTTTTATATTAAATTAGTGTAAATCATATGTACATTAGGGTTTGCCCCAATACAGGTACACGGATCGTTACAAACCAAGTGTAGATTCACAGATTTTAAAGGCAGAAGGAACTACTGTGACCATCTAATCTAATTTCCTACAGAAAACAGGATATAGGATTTCCAATAATTCTGGCCCAAACTCAATTTAAGGTTGAGCTACACAAGGGCCCAGTCATCACAAGAAATGCTTATCAGCTAGCCTACCACACAAGATGATCACAAGCATTAGAACCTTCAAATAGCCATCACGAGAGTCTACAACTTCCAAGGGCTTTAATGCCCTTTTCAGTAATCTTTAATTTTTGTCATTATGAAATGCAGCTACTGCAGAGAAGAAAGGTATTCTGTTTCTGCTTATGATCAGGACAGATGCATTAATTATCACAATTACAGATATCACCAAACTGTTATATGCAGGACATTTTGCAGCTCAACTTCCTTGGTCAGTTTTCCTAAATGGAATCTGGGTCAACAACCCTGACCAACAGATTTGGATTCTCCTGAGAGAAGACGGCATTTTCCTAATTCCTTGTTGTCTTTTAAACAAAAGTTAATAATAATTAGTAACCAGCTATATTACACATAGGCTAGGAGCTAATCAGCATTCTATGCTTTAATCAGTTAACGTATCTGTAGCACTAAGGACTGACAGTTTCTAGGGAGACAGAATTACACTTTACTAAAAACCATTGAGTACGTGACACTGGTTTCTGAAAATGCAGTCTGGAAATAAATATAGCTGAAAGCTATATATTTATATGTGACACTGAGTGTATTTCCATTACCACCAGTACATCTCAGTTTCTACTTAAGGCCAGACTGTGGCCAGTCTCTGTCTGGGGGAGAAAGGAGCATACCTTTCCCACATTGTCACAACCACAATCTTTGCTCTCCTTTGGCCACTACAGCTAGCTGTACAAAGAAAGGAGTGCATGTTGCAACTTATTACAAGGCTGTACTAATCAACATACAGTAATCTGCCTGCACGCTTGTGGCACAATGTACCTAGTCCAAAATCCATTGAAGTCAATGGCAACACTCTCAGTGACTTCAGTAGGCTACAGTTTTGATGCAACACCTCCAATGTTGGAGGCTAACGGTATGTCTACGCTACAAAATTAGGTGAATGTTATAGAAATTTTTTAGAAATTGATTTTATACAGTCGATTGCGTATGTCCACACTAAGCGCATTAGTCCACCGTGGCTAGCATCGACTTACGGAGCGGTGCACTGTGGGCAGCTATCCCACAGCTCCCGCAGTCTCCACAACCCATTGGAATTCTGGGTTAAGCTCCCAATGCTTGATGGGGCAAAAACATTGTCACAGGTGGTTTTGGGTACATGTTGTCAGTCGCCCCTCCCTCTGGGAAAGCAGTGGAAGACAATCGTTTCACGCCTTTTTTCCGTGCGGACGCCATACTGCTTTCAGCAGACCGCTTTTGCTGCAACTCTGCTCTGCTGCTATTGTCTCAATAGTGAATTTCTCCATATTGTCTGTCATGGGCTCCCAGGTATATGTGTTCTTCCTTGGGAAATGTGCGATGCTAACGGTCGTCATCCACCGCTTCCGCTGCAACTCTGCTCTCATGAATCCACCTTGCAAGTCCTCTCATCATTCTCTATAAAGATCTATTCTCGCGGCATCCATCATCAGCCACCACTTCCACTGAAACTCTGCTCTCCTGCAGACGCCATGCCAAGGCAAGCATGGAGCCTGCTCAGATCACCGCAGCAGTTATGAGCATTGTAAACACCTCGCGCATTATTCTGCAGTAGGTGCAGAATCAGAACCTGTAAAAGCAGGTGAGGAGGCGACAGCAGCATGGTGACGAGAGTGATGAGGACATGGACATAGACTTCTATCAAAGTATGGGCCCCAGAAATATGGACATCTTGGTGGCAATGGGGCAGTCTCATGTCATGGAATGCCAATTCTTGGCCCGGGAAACAAGCACAGACTGGTGGGACTGCATAGTGTTGCAGTCTGGGATGATTCCCAGTGGCTGCAAAACTTTTGCATACGTAAGGGCACTTTCATGCAACTTTGTGACTTGGCTTCCCCTGCCCTGAAGCGCAAGAATACCAAGATGAGAGCAGCCCTCACAGTTCACAAGCGAGTGGCAATAGCCCTCTGGCAGCTTGCAACACCAGACAGCTACCAATCAGTCGGTAATCAATTTGGAGTGAGCAAATCTACTGTGGGGGCTGCTGTGATCCAAGTAGCGAATGCAATCACTGAGCTGCTGCTATCAAGGGTAGTGACTCTGGGAAATGTGCAGGTCATACTAGATGGCTTTGCTGCAATGGGATTCCCTAACTGTGGTGGGGCGATAGACGGAACGCATATCCCTATCTTGGGACTGGACCACCTTGGCAGCCAGTACATAAACCGCAAGGGGTACTTCTCAATGGTGCTGCAAGCAGTGGTGGATCACAAGGGACATTTCACCGACATCAACGTGGGATGGACGGGAAAGATACATGACACTCACATCGTCAGGAACTCTGGTCTGTTTGAACAGCTGCAGGAAGGGACTTACTTCCCAGACTAGAAAATAAGCACTGGGGATGTTGAAATGCCTATAGTTATCCTGGGGGACCCAGCCTACCCCTTGCTCCCATGGCACCTTACACGGGCAACCTGGACAGTAGTAAGGAGTAGTTCAACTATAGGCTGAGCAAGTGCAGAATGGTGGTAGAATGTGCATTTGGATGTTTAAAAGCTCACTGGCACTGTTTGCTGACTAGGTCAGACCTCAGTGAAACCAATATTCCCATTGTTACTGCTGCTTGCTGTGTGCTCCACAATATCTGTGAGAGTAAGGGGAAAGACATTTATGGCAGGGTGGGAGGTTGAGGCAAATCGCTTGGCCGCTGATTACACGCAGCCAGACACCAGGGCGATTAGAAGAGCACAGCAGGACGCGTTGTGCATCAGAGAAGCTTTGAAAACCAGTTTCATAACTGACCAGGCTATGGGGTGACAGTTTTGTTTCTTTCTCCTTGATGAAAACCAGCCCCCTTGGTTCACTCTACTTCCCTGTAAGCCAACCGTCCTTCCCCCTTTGATCACCACTTGCAGAGGCAATAAAGTCATTGTTGTTTTAAAATCATGCATTCTTTATTAATTCATCACACAAATAGGGGGACAACTGCCAAGGTAGCCCGGGAGGGGTGGGGGAGGAGGAAAGCACCAAGTGGGGTGGTGGATGAGGGGAGGAGGGAAGGACAAGGCCACAGTGTACTTCAAAACCTATTGAATGTCAGCCTTCTGTTGCTTGGGCAGTCTTCTGGGGTGGAGTGGTTGGGTGCTCGGAGCCCCCCCACCGCGTTCTTGGGTATCTGGGTGAGGAGGCTATGGAACTTGGGGAAGAGGACGGGCAGTTACACAGAGGCTGCAGCAGCGGTCTGTGCTCCTACTGCCTTTCCTGTAGCTCCATCAGATGCCCGAGGAGATCAGTTTGATCCCCCAGTAGCCTCAGCATTGCATCCTGCCTTCTCTCATCATGCTGCCACCACTTCTCCTCTTGCTCCCGCAACCTCTCACCTCGCTCTCCCCTCCTGTCCTCGCGTTCATTTTCTGCTTTCCTGGACTCTGCCTCCACGCATACTGCATGAGCTCAGAGAACATTTCATCGCGAGTGCATTTTTTCTGCCTTCATATCTGCGCTAGCCAGTGGGATGGAGATGATAGGGGGAGCGCTGAAACATTTGAAGCTGCGGGAGGAAAAAAAGGGAGAGTAGTATTTAAAAAGACACATTTTAGAGAACAATGGGTAGACTCGTTCACAGTGAACCAAGCTGCTAACATTACACAGCACATGTGCTTTCGGTACAAGGTCGCATTTTGCCTCTTATATTGAGGGCCTGCCCGTTTGGTGTGAGAGATCACGCACGCAGGGCCGGGCAACAGAATTCAGCTTGCAGGCAGCCATGGTAAGCCACAGTTTTTCGGCTTCTTCAACCTTCATAACATGTGAGAATGATTTCAAACAGCAGCACCCTCCTTTCCCATGCCAAGCGCCCACTGGGTTGGCCATTTAAAAGGAGGGGCTGTGGTTTTCGGGTTAACGTGCTGCACAAACCCAACTAACCCCCCTCCCCACACACACACCCCCAGTTCTCTGGGATGATCGCTTCACCCCTCCTCCCACCATGTAACTAGTATCAGGGAAGATCCCTGCCAGCCAAACACGAACAGTTCCGCGTGAACAGCCTCCCCACCCCCGCGTGGCTAAAAGCGGGGATGATTTCTTTTCAGCCACAGGCAAACAGCGCAGCAGGAATGGCCACCTCTGAATGTCCCCTTAATAATGTCCCTGGAGGATTTCCACTCCATCCCCAGACACATTAACAGACTTTTCCAGGAGCTGTACTGGCCCGCGAATGCATCCCAAGTCTTCAGGGCAAATCGATCATTAACCATGCTTGCTTTTAAACCATGTATTATATTTACAAAGGTATACTCACCAGAGGTGCCTTCTCCTGCTTCATGGTCCAGGAGCCCATCTTGGGAGAGTATTGGCTCCAGGGTGATAAACAGTTCCTGGCTGTTGGGGAGAACAGTTTCTCTGCTTGCCTGTTGTGTACTATCCTCCTCCTCATCTTCCTCGTCCCCAAAATCCTCATCCCTGTTGCATGAGACTCCCTTCTTGAAGGTGTCCATGGACAGGGGTGGGGTAGTGCTAGGGGCACCCCCTAGAATTACATGCAGCTCATCATAGAAGCAGCATGTCTGGGGCTCTGATCCGGAGCGGGCATTTGCCTCTTTGGTCGGCTTGCCTGAGCTCCTTAATTTTCACGTGGCACTGCTGCGGGTCCCTGTTATAGCCTCTGTCCATCATGCCCTTGGAGATTTTTTCAAATATATTGGCATTTTGTCTTTTGGAACAGAGTTCTGATAGAATGGATTCATCTCCCCATACAGCGATCAGATCCAGTACCTCCCGTTCAGTCCATGCTGGAGCTCTTTTGCTATTCTGGGACTACATGGTCTCCTGTGCTGATGAGCTCTGCATGGTCACCTCTGCTGATGAGCTCGCCACACTGGCCAAACAGGAAATGAAATTCAAAAGTTCCTGGTGCTTTTCCTGTATACCTGGCCTGTGCATCTGAGTTGAAAGTGCTGTCCAGAGCGGTCACAATGGAGCACTGTGGGATAGCTCCCGGAGGCCAATACCATCGAATTGCATCTACACTACCCCAAATTCGACCCGGCGATGTCGATTTCAGTGCTAATCCCCTCATCAGGGAGGAGTACACAAATCGATTTTAAGAGCCTTTAAGTCGACAAAAATGGCTTCATCACATGGACAGGTGCAGGGTTAAATTGATCTAACACTACTAAATTTGACCTAAACTTGTAGTGTAGACCAGAGCTTAGTAGTGCCCCAAATGAAAGTTTCTGCCTAGCAGGCACAATTCAGACCTTACTTAGTTCTTTTCATATTAGAGATTTCCTGTGATCAAGATTCCTTGTCATATGAATTTTAGAGATGTTGAATGTGATTTGAATGATACACCGCAACGTATAATGTATGTGTTTATATATGGTTGAATGTTAAACTTAAAAAAACCCAATATTTGAGGTAGCCTTCAGGAAAAAACGCGAAAACAGAATGAGAGAAAAATGGAAATGGAAAAAGGGATCAGAGCAAACAAGAGATCCCTCCAAAATGAATACCAACAAGAGAGTCATACCTTCTGAGCAGAATTGGTTATTGCAGGAGATAGAGAGCCAAGGAAAGTTTGCCCATGTAAACGGAGCGTGGCCTTGTAAACATTAGAATATTTCAAACCTAAACTGAACACACCCCTAAAAATGGCATTTTCCAGTTTATGACACCTTTCGCTGTGAAGAGCCAAGAACAAAATAATTCTCTCAGCCTGTAAGGGCCACAGGCTCTAATAATTAGATTCTCAGAACTCAGATGCAAGGCTTGGCAACAACAACAAGCAGCTCTGGGTTTTTCAGAGATACACATGTGCACATTGCTCCATTGCCCCTAGGGGCTCTGAACTAGCAGAGGATTGAAAGTGACACACGATCTGCTTGAAAAATAGATCTCACGGTTGTCAATTTGCATGTTACAATGAAGCCCTTTACTAGAAATGATACTGCCCAAAAGGAAGCATATGAATACTGAATAAAATGAAACCCTGGCAGGATCCATGGACAATTTACACTGGCAATTTGAGAAATGTTAGAAGCATAAGGGCCACTAGTGATAAAACTGTCAGGATTAGGAAATGTGAGATCTGAACCAGGCTGGTGAAGATCCAGATAAACTATTACAGGAATTCAGACTTTTTAAAACAGAATTTCATGATCAATAGTGTGTCAACTCCAGCTGACAGTTTCAGTAGGAATAACAGATAAACATAACCCTGATTTGTTACAGTCACTCACAGATCATTAGAGAGCTGCTATCAGGGCAGTCTCAGTGCAGTGAGCAGGATGACAAGTAGTCTGAAATGTATGCAGTAGATCATTACTTAGAAGTTGCTCTTCATAGCTAGGTAGCAACATTTCCAACAACCTTCAAGGGAAAAGGGAGATTAGAAACTTGGCAAAAACAAACAAATTGAATACCTCCCCCTGCAGGCAGGGGAAACAGACAAGATCAGCTGGAACAGAGCATTTTCAGGGCGGGGACAGAAGAGGTACATCCTTAGCTGGTGTAAGCTGGCACAGTTCCATCAAAGACAACGGAGCCATGCCTATGTACAGCAGTTACATATTTTACCCAGGGTGTCCAAAATATCTGTAGGAAAGTCAGTTTGGTCAACAGTCAAACAAGCTTAGACTCTGTACAACCATGTGCTCATCTCCCTCAACCTCAGCAACAGTTTCAAAATGACACTAAAAAGAGCTTTGAGAGTTACATGGGAATCAAGTAGGGCTCAATCTATTGACTCCAAAAAAACTCCAGAGGGAGCAATATGACAAAGTAACAGTGTTTAATTTTGCAGGTTGACTAAGGATGAAATCTATTCCTGTGCTGAGGACCAACACAAAAGGTAAATTTCATCCAAAGGTATCAGCAAAGAAGATGACATGACAAAAGAGAAAAGAAGAGAATGGGGGGGGGGAAGAGGGGGAAAAAGAGAAGGACACGTTCAACGGCAACTGTAAGAAAGGCAGGAGACTGGGAATTGTAAGAACTAATAGTTATTAACATAGAAGGTTTAGGATTGGAAATAGGAAGACACAAAGAAAGAGCCAAATCCAATAAGTGGCTCTTGACAGATGGTTGCCCCTTAAGAGAAGTTATAATTATCCATGATCTTAAACTCTCAGAGCCATTAACATTCATTGTATAAATATTTAGGCACTTAAACTCTCAAACTGTCCATGTGAAGTACTACTATGCAAGCACAGAAACCACTATATATGGTTTAATATCTCAGATGTATAAATCTTTCCATCTTCAAAATACAAAAATCAAGCAGATTATATTATGAACCCCGCATAGCAAGTTTTCAGGCCAGCTGCAACACTGCAGCTGCAAGTCATTGAAGAAGCTCTAGACATGCTTTGATCCCACAAGCTCATATGCATCGTTGTCCCCTGGGCCCACACAGAGTTCTACTGAAGACAAGGATTAGTTCTCACATCTGATGGGTTTGTATGCTACCAGTTGACCATGACCAGTTGATGTCTTCCTAGCTCACTATCTGGGGATGTCAGCTGACTAAAATAATGACCCCAGTTCACTCAGACACAATTACATAGAATATGCATGTTCTCAAATCAAGTGGATTATGAAGCTCTATTTGTGATAGGACTATGGCTCCGTCTTCACTAGGAAAATGATAACGGTATGTTAACTAACACGGGTTAAACCTTGTTAACTAGTGTGTTCATAAAGGTATGTTTTCTTAACCCGTTAGTTAACATGGGTTAATCCATGTTAGTAACCATAACGTTAATTTTCCTAACAAAGACAAAACAATAATCCCAGCGTAAATCTCCTGTGCATAAATTTAGGGACTAAACAAAAGCTAAATTTCAAATTGGAATAGTAGACACATGCAATCAGGTCTGTAGGAACAGGTACTTCTTTCATTGCTGTGCTATATATTTATGCAATTTAACAACTCTCTCTCTCTCTCTCATAAATTATACAGCGTCAGCTACTCGTTAAAGCAGGGGACAGAGTCAGACCTCTGTGTTTGATTCCTGACTCTGTCACTAACTTGCTGAGTGAACTGCGGACAAGATGACTCCAAATATATCTGTGAAACTGGCATAACAGAGCTAAGCCAATAATGTTAAACATTTTAAGCAAATATTTATTCAAATATTTAAATAAATTCTCTGTGTTCCCTTAGCATGAATATTCTAGCTAGAAAATAAAGCTTTCACTAATGAGGGGAAAAAAACAGATGTTAAACCCGAATTGCCCAGATACTCATCTAAAGTGGATTATGACTCACATCTGACTAACAGTTCAGATTTCAAATTCTGCACCAACATGCAATTCAAAATTCTTACTGTTGGTGGTTACTTACAGAAATTATCCACTCAGAGACCAGAAACAATACCACATGACCCAGGAAACTAATCAGCAAAGTACAAATATTCACTTTCAAATATTCATGTGGAACTGTCCTCCACTGAGTCTACAGACTCAGGATTAATAGCTGTATTCACAAGTGATTTTGAATGATACATCCATTTTCCCCAATTTATGTACAGAAAATTCATAAACAGAGAAGCAAAGCGTTTTTAATATATTACTCATTGTAAATTGTTGGCCCTTCCATAAATAGTTCTTACCAAATTCACTGGGGTGTTGTAAGGCTAAATTTTCCCTAAAGTTCTTTGGAATCTTCAACTGAACAATAAAGATATGCAAGCCTTTATTGTAAAATAAACAGGAACCAGGTGAATAGCCCAAAGCAACAGGTTTAAGGGGCAGGAGGGGGGGGGGGGGGAACAGTTGAAGATTCCCTACATACTGGAACAGGACCCAAAAGAAAGGCTATGGTGTGAATACTCTTTAGTCCTTGAGCTATTTATGCAGGTCTCAGAGCAGCAGCGGTGGTAGTCTGTATTCGCAAAAAGAAAAGGAGTACTTGTGGCACCTTAGAGAGTAACCAATTTATTTGAGCATAAGCTTTTTCGTGAGCTACAGCTCACTTCATTGGATGCAGGTCTGCATTTCAAGTTGCTAGGACAATGTAAATGATGTGAGATTTCAAAGCAATCTCGAGTGTAACTGGTATCTCGTTGAAACACATAACAAAATCCTTCATTCCTAAGAAAATAGAGAAACTTTAGAAAAAGGTCTCCCACGCTCCTTCAACCCCAAATGGGTGAGACTAGGTCTGATTTGTGCAATGAGCGGACAGATTTTGTCAAGGCAAAACTCGAAAGTAAAGACAACTTTTGTATGGCGTGTGTCCCTCCGTCCCCTGCATCAGCAACGAGAATCGCCTGCCACATTGCCCCGGCTGGGGGGGCGCGGGGGGGTCGGGAGGAGGCATGAGAAGCATCAGTGCAATGCAAGCTTGGGTGCTTTGCGGCTGGAGAGCTGGCCCTGCAGCTAAGCGGGCAGCAATCCTCCAGCCCGGCTCAGTGGGCTGCAATGAGCAGCCGACGCAGCGTGAATGCTTTCACTCCCAGGCGACAGCTAACTCCCCCTTACACGCAAACACAGCGGCGCAACCAGAGCGAAAGAGGAGCCGGGGAGGCTGGGGAACGCGGTGCGGCTGAACTGGATTTGCAGAGCAGATGGGACGGCTCGGTAACTGGAAGAGGAGGGCTGCAACGTTTGCAAAGCAGCCAGGAGAGGAGGGGAAGTTTGTTTGTTCTTTTTTTTTGTTTTGTTTGGGGGGGGGGGGAATGCAAATATGCAGAAGCCCCAGGGTGGTGGGGAAATGCCAAGGGAAACTCTGCTTCTTTCTAAACGCGTCGGCGCGGGTGAAGGGGTCCAAACTTGGCCATATGCTGGCTTGTGACCTGGCAGTGTGTGTGTGTGTGTATATATATAAAAGCATAATCAACTTACCTTGAGCCCTGGATGATGCTATAAAGAACCAGCTTAGGCTCAACAGCAGCATGAATATCTGGGCTGGGGGGTGAGGAGGAGGGAAGAGCCGCTGCTCTGCATGAAGACGCTTTGACATCTTAGCCCAGACTGAAAGAGACAAACTTTCATCAGCTAGGTCTGGAGAATAGCACCATAATATACAGTTACAGAGAGGAGCGAGCTGGGACTCAGGATGTGAGAGATTTCCTGCATGCAGTTAACTCCCAAACCCCTCCTGCTCCTGCATGGACTGCTGATGAGCTGGGCTTTGCTTTTATATATATAAATAACAAAAAAAAAAAAAGTTGTTTGGGGTTTGGCTTTTTTTTTTTGGCAAGAACTATCTGTTGACCGTTGCAATAAATGAGCAGACTGTCCGTGTTGGCTAGCAGGAGGCACTAAAGATCGTTGGTGAAAGAAGGCAGGCCTGCCTGGGAAATCTGCCCCTTGCCAACATTTACAGTTCTCATTACAATGGAACAAATTATTGTCCTCCTGCCTCGCCTCAGGGCGTCTCCGCGGGGTCCTACAGCCCTCCACTCCTGCTGTGCACACGGTAACAGTTACTCTGTTGAGGAGAGGTTACTCAGGCACGGTGGTATGTTCCTGAAAAGACACATCACCCCCATTCGCAGACCTGCCAAGTCTCCTTCAGTTGGAAGGAGACTCCCTCCTGTAGAATTAATTTTAAGGTTGGCTTTAAAGTCTCCCCCTCTTTTGCTGGTGTGATTGGTCTATGTGTTAGAAGTCTCCCCCTCTAGTGATAAGTGATCTGGATGAAGCTTCTCCTTGCTCATGGAGGGTTGTATAGTGTGTGTGCTAGTGATTTCTGTTACACACAGGGTGGTGGTGGCTTATTCTGAAAAAGAACTTGAACGTGTAATAAGAGTAGAGAAATTCTTTATTGGTTTCATAATATTGTAGGTTATTTCTGATGCTCAGGGCTATTACTTTACAGCTTTTAAAAGATTAACGAACAAAATTGGTTTTGTTTTGTTTTTTTAAAAGATATCTTCCTCATTCACATTGTCAACAGTTGTCTGGGAAACAAAAAAAACCCCACACAGTACATTATGCCCATCAAACCCCTGGCCTGCCACTGAAATACATATAAATGCAGCAATGGATGCATCTTAGGGCTTCTCCCAGGGAAGGGAGAAAGAAAGGCCCCGATCCTGGAAACACAAAGCTGCCTGCATTTTACACACACAGTTCTATTGAAATCAGGGGGAATACTCATAGGCATAAAGTAACTCGTATGTGTCAGGCCCTAATTCTGCAATTTTTTCCACTCACGATTCTTCTTCCAGGGAAGAATTTTCAGGATCAGGGCCTAAGCTTGGGCCTTTGCCAACAAAAAACAAAGACAAAACCACACTCACAAACCACACAGAGCTGTGCAAATTTGAATTTGTAAATAGTGACTGTTCTAGTGCAGGGGTTCCCAACCTTTTGCTTTTGAGGCCCTCCCTGCCCCTCTCCCCCCCCCCCCCCCCCCGACATGCTATAAAAAGTCCATGGCCCCCTGTGGTATAACAACTGCTTTTGTACATATAAAAGCCAGGGCCTGCGTTAGGAGATAGCAAGCCGGCCAATTGGCTGGGGAGCACTGCAAAGCTAAGTTGCTCAGGCTTCAGCCCTAAGTGGTGCAGCTTTAGGTTTCTGCCCTGGGCCCTAGTGAGTCTAATGTTGGCCATGCTTTGCAGACCCCCTGAACCCTGCTCACAGCCTCCCTACCCCCCAGGGGACTCCGCACTCCTGGTTGAGAGCCACTCTTCTTGAGGGTTTAAAGACAGTAGTTACATCATGAAGTAGGGGGACCAGATAGCAACTGTGAAAAAACAGGACAGGGGGTGGGGGGCAGTAGGCACCTATATAATAAAAAGTCCCCAAAAATGGGACTGTCCCTTTAAAAACAGGACATCTGGTCACCCTACCATGAAGGGTATCTTCAGATCACATATGGGTTTGAAAGATTTATACAGTCTGACTTGGAATGGGATAGGACAAATCCTTTTCGCCTCCTGCCTCTCCTCAGACTTAAGATATTCCCCCACCTCCACCAAAAGGTGTCAAAACATTCTCAGAACTCTGTTTCTCTCATTTCTCAGAGTTTTGATTTGCATTTCTCACCCCCACTAAAAAATTCTATGAATTGAGCTCTGTGGAGGACACACAGACAAGGAGAGCGTCTGAGAGGTGAGCAAGGATGTTTCTGATAAAATTTCACCAAATGGTAATATGGTTTCATTTTATCCAGATTTCACCTGCACAAAAGGAAGAAATGGACAAGTTTTAGATGAATCTAAACTGTATGTCTTTAATGGATACCTTATTCCAAGTTATACAGCTAGATAAAGCCCTTTGGGCAGGATCTCTCATTTTTGTGTACTGTACAGCACAAAGCACACTGAATGAGTTAATCCCAATAAGAGCAAAACAATTTTTTGAATTTGCAAATGATCACACTCCAAAATAGCCAGATTTTGTCTGGAAGCTGCTATCCAAAATGTAGGTCATCTCTAATGTAGAATGATTCATGCAGGGTTGTTTAAATGAAGTAGTAATTGGGAGAAAATGTATCCTAAAAACAGAGAAAACTTCTGATTGGAAATAACTCATTCTCTACCCTGCCTACATACAACTATAATTCTCAGGCAGGTGTTATGATTTTCCAGTATAACTTTAAATTGGTTTATGCTAGAATTATTCCTGATCCCACAGATCTGTTTTTTGGAACAGTTAAGTGTCAAGGTGTAAGGTTGCCAGTGCTCATTTTTATTGACCCACATAATTTCAACTTTTTAATTTTAAAATCTAGTTAGTGATGCCACTGACTTTTTTTAAGGGGTGATTTATTGTATGTATCCCAATACCTTCAACATGAAGGTTAAAAACAATCACCCGTTTGCGTCCAAAGAGCCAGAAGATTCTTCAGTAATGCCCCTTGATAACACTCAACTAAGTCAGGAGAGGCTGTCGCTTTTCTGGCCTTTGAAGGTCTATTTTCTTAAAACATAGGGTAAAAAATTAAAAAGCAACGAATGCTTTTAGACAGCTCCTCTTTATGCTCATGTAGACTACTGGCAATGCATTTCAATGTTGTGATTTGTATTAATTAAGTATTCACCAGTTGCCCTATTTTTTGTTAATTCACCAAGTCTGCTGGGGGGGGGGGAGGGGGAAGAGACCTGTGGATTTGCCCCCCCCCACCCAAAGCACACAAGTGAGGGAACCGAGAATACTATCATTCCTGTCCTACTACTTGGACTATACAATTCAAGTTATTTTCATGGGGTTTAAAGTGAATCTATTAACAGAGTTTTTATCACCAAGGAATCCAGAGTGCTTTGTTAACCATCTCGGGGTAGAGGACAGCGGCAAACTCTCAAAAATGCGGGATATACAATTCTGGCCAAAGATCTAAAACAAAACTCTCATTCATTAAAAACTAACTCATTACTGACCACGTAAAACAAAACAACCCTTGATTTCTTAAGGACTCATACTAAAAAACCCTCTTGCAATAAATTTTATGAAACTTAACTTATCTACCTTAGATGAATGAAAGAGTGAGTTGCTCCTGCAGCAAATCAAACTGCTGTTGCTAGGCGCCCTGGATATTTCAAAGTAGGCCCTGGTCCTCCAGATTTTTCCATATAAGCAAATGCCTGGCTAGTCATTTTTTTAATTTTTAAAAATCTTATCCACTTAAAGGTATCAGTGTTTTTTCTTGTTTGTGGTCCTTTATCAGTCATGTTTTATTCTTTCACCCCGATTTTACTCTTTCACCCTTCCCCCCACCCATTTTTGCCCCCCTTGCTTCCAATACTACTTATGTTTGGGACCCACACCCCTTCTATCTGGGGCACATGACATCCTGTAACAGTAGCAGCTCTTCAGGCAACTGCTGCTCGTGCAGCCCCTTGGTTTTCTCCTCCTGACAGTTGGGCCACTACTTCTCTTGGGCTGTGAGATGGGGGAGGGAAGAAGAGGAGACAAAAGGTAGGTAGCTGGTCTCCATGGCGTGTGGTAACATGACAGTAATCTGCATTAACACAATCACTAACTCACAACTGAATTGACAATTCAGCCTCATTTGGTGTCAAGCCTCAGATAGCTGCCCTGTCTCACTGGTATAATATGGACATGCTTGGATGGAATCTTCTAGACTGGTGTGACATTTTGACCCACCTGAGAGGCACTGTGAGCTAGAAAAAACAAAAACAGTGAAGGCTTAAGAGTCAAATGCTTCTGAGAGGTAATCTTGGCTCTGTTTTGGAAAAATCATGGAGCAGGTCCTCAAGGAAACCATTTTGAAGCACTTGGAGGAGAGGAAGGTGATCAGGAACAGTTAACATGGATTCATCAAGGGCAAGTCATGCCTGACCAACCTGACTGCCTTCTATGATGAAATAACTGGCTCTGTGGATATGGGAAAAGCAGTGGATAGGATATATCTTGACTTTAGCAAGGCTTTTGATATGGTCTCCCACAGTATACTTGCCAGCAAGTTAAAAAAAAATGGATTGGATGAATGGACTATAAGGTGGATAGAAAGCTAGCTAGATTGTCAGGTTCAATGGGTAGTGCTCAATGGCTCAATGTCTAGTTGGCAGCCGGTATCAAGCGGAGTGCCCCAGGGGTCAGTTTTGTTCAACATCTTTATTAATGATCTGGATGACAGGATGGATTGCACCTTCAGCAAGTTCACAGATGACACTAAGCTGGGGGGAGAGGTAGATACACTGGAGGGTAGGGATAGGGTCCAGAGTGACCTAGACAAATTGGAGGATTGGGCCAAAAGAAATCTGATGAGGTTCAACAAGGACAAGTGCAGAGTCCTGCACTTAGGACAGAAGAATCCCATGCACCGCTACAGGCTGGGGACCGACTGGCTAAGCAGCAATTCTGTAGAAAAGGACCTGGGGATTACAGTGGACCAGAAACTGGATATAAGTCAGTAGGGCGCCCTTGTTGCCAAGAAGGCTAACAGCACACTGGACTGCAGTAGTAGAAGTATTGCCAGCAGATCAAGGGAAGTGATTAGTCCCCTCTATTCGGCACTGGTGATGCCATATCTGGAGTACTGCATCCAGTTTTGGGCCCTCCACTACAGAAATTATGTGGGCAAATTGGAGACAGTCCAGCAGAGGGCAACGAAAATGATCGGGGGCTGGGGCACATGCCTTACAAGGCAAGGCAGAGGGAACTGGGCTTGTTTAGTTTGCAGAAAAGAAGAGTGGGGTGGGGGATTTGATAGCAGCTTTCAACTACCTGAAGGGGAGTTCCAAAGAGGATGGAGCTCGGCTGTTCTCAATGGTGACAGATGACAGAACAAGGAGAATGGTCTCAGGTTCAGCGTGGGAGGGCTAGATTGGATATTAGGAAACACTATTTCACTAGGAGGGTGGTAAAGCACTGGAATGTGTTACCTAAAGAGGTGGTGGAATCTCCATCCTTAGTTTTTAAGGCCCAGCTTGACAAAGCCCAGGCTGGGATGATTTAGTTGGTGTTGATCCTGTTTTGAGCAGGGGGTTGGACTAGATGACCTCCTGAGATCTCTTCCAACCCTAATCTTATATGATTGAGGTGAGGAAGTGAGGGGACTTGCCCAATCTTCACAATCTGTAAATTGGAGACGAATTCTTCCTCACAGAATTTTGAGAGAGTTCATTAGTTAACATCTGTACAGCACTTCAAAAAGGCTAAATCCGATATAAGTGCTTAGTATCATAATTGATCCATTTAATCCATTAATGCATTGGGGCCAGGAAAGTGTGCTTTGTTCTCCAGCTTCCCAACCACCTCTTACTGTATTGCATGGAACTGCCTATTACTGTATCAAATGAAAATTGACAGAGCTTTGTGTCCTCTGCTTTCAGATAAATTTGTTTTTAAATAAACACAGCTGCTAAAATATTTCCGAGTGCAGTGGTAAACCTGTGAAAGGGGATTTGTTTGTGGAATTAGTCCCTGTTCCTTGGCCTAGGCCTGATCTCTTTACTGAAAGAGAACTTAGGGTGACTGAGTGAAAACTTTGCCCAAGGAAGGTGTGCACTGTCACTATGACTGATTAATATACCAGTGGTTGAAAATAAGGCACAATGAAAAAATAAGCAGCACATCAGCTGTAACAGTAGGAATCTGAGAGGTTAAGAGATGCTTGTAACAACAGGGAGTATTACATTCAAGCCACAAGAACAGCACATGCTGTCATTCACAGCTGTAGACAACCTGTCTGTACCAGACAAGCATGTCCAGGGGACACTTGGTCTGAAATTTTATTCACGTATCAGTATAGGTCCACTTTGATTACCAGAATCCAAGCTAATTGAAATGCTTGGTTATCCAAAAGTTTGCATGTATTATTTTATAATAAATGCAACATGTTTGTATGTTCAGAAGCAGAAAAGGTAGATTTGAGAGTAGGCAGCAGAAAGATGCAAAGTGTGGCAGAAGTCACCCAAAGACAAGCATGGCCTAAAGAAAGCAGTGCACAAGGAATAGGTTATACTCATTAAGTGCTGTGATATCCTTAGATGGAAGGCACTATAATATGACTAGATCAAGCCTTACAACATCTGTGCAGTAGACAAGTATTATGCCCATTTGACAGTTGAGGAGAGTGAGAAAAAGAGGGATTAAAATGACTTTTCCAGGGTCACAAGGAAGAAAAACTGACGCAGACAGGATTCAGAATTAGAAAAAAAGAAAAAGAAAAAAAAAAGTTTCTTGCAAGCTGACACTCTCATCATAGATCTCTCCTCCACCATTGCAGCTGCTAAATAACAGCCTTCTTATCTATTGCAAACCACACCATTTCTGAAGTTTCTCCAGTAGGCAATGGAGAAGGACTATGAAATTAGGATATTTGCTTCCTTTGTAGAGTGCTTTGCAATCTGCTGATGAAAAGCATTGTGTCAGAGCTAGGCATTATTATACGTTGAGTCATGTTGGTCGACCTCTCCATGGAATTGGATATAGTCGCCTGTGCAATCTGTGCATTGCATCACAGATATATGGCAAGAGTTAGCACAATTGTGCTTGAGATCATGTCAATCATTCCTGTAAGGCTACACCCAAAGAGTCTTGATGACACTAACTCCTCGGCCTCCAGAATGCCCACCTGTGGGGTCCTACAGGAATTCATCATCCTCTCCTGCATTCCGCTCAACATCTGTGCAAAGCCACTAAGGTGGATTGTGAAACATTGATAGCAATATATAGGTGGTACCCAGCCCTACATCCCCTTCACATCAGATGGAAATGAACACCTGGGAAATGGTTCTACGTGTCTGGCTGAGATCAGCAACTGGAATAAGGGCAGCTGGCTGAACCTGAATTCCAGAAAGACAAAAGGTTTCTGGTGGAGAGATGGCACCTCCATAATAATACCCAACTCTTGTGTAGCATTTTTCATTCATAGATTTCAAACCACTTCACAAAAGGTAGTCAGTATCATCATCCCTAGTTTACAGATGGGGAAAAAGGACACACAGGGAGAGAAGTGACTAGCCCAAGGTTATAACATTGTCTTCCACTGAGGATGCTCTCAGATCACTAAGGATCAAACATAGACTTTGTTCTCCTAGATCCTCAACTTCTTCTAAATACCCGTAACAGCCCAAGGGACAAAAAAAATACCGCTGCCCATCTGTGTTTGGCAAGAAGTCCACATCCGCGCTTCTCACATTTTGACTGTTTCCGCAGGCATCTGTGTATTCATGGCCTAAAGGATTGACGATTAAGATTCTCTGTATTTTGGAATGAACTGCTTGTCCTTTATATAAAGCTTGACTCAATTCAGAACTCAAGCCAATGAGAGATCATGTCTCCCTCTCTTCATTGGCTCCCTATGGAATCAGGGATCCGTCAGATTGTTTTGCAATGTGTAGAATGTAAGTACAGTGGTAAAAAGAAAAGGAGTACTTGTGGCACCTTAGAGACTAACCAATTTATTTGAGCATGAGCTTTCGTGAGCTACAGCTCACTTCATCGGATGCATACCGTGGAAACTGCAGAAGACATTATATACACACAGAGACCATGAAACAATACCTCCTCCCACCCCACTGTCCTGCTGGTAATAGCTTATCTAAAGTGATCATCAAGTTGGGCCATTTCCAGCACAAATCCAGGTTCTCTCACCACCCCCTCCCCCATACACACACAAACTCACTCTCCTGCTGGTAATAGCTTATCTAAAGTGATCATCAAGTTGGGCCTCTGGTCACGCAATCACAGACATGAAGGTCGCTATCTTACAACAAAAAAAAATTCAAATCCAGACTCAATGATCTCTTCTTGCCTTATGATCTATGAATTACGCATGTGTTTGTCGTTATTGTAAAAAGCCTTGCTACTCCCAAGAGATCCTATATGATTAATATTTTCTTCAAGTCTCTAATGAATTTATTGTGCCAAATTCACATTCACTACTAGACATTGTATGTCCTCCACATTAGAGTGACTGGACTGTTAAGTATTTAAAAAAACCACCCGATTATTATTGTGGGGGTTTTTTTAGGAGACAACAGCATTCTCAGCTTCAGAGGGGAAATGTGCCAGGCCATAGTTTCTTATTAAAATCATAAAGCACTGTAAAATTATTTTCACATATAAATAAAACAGAGCCATCCTGAAGTTATTTATGCATTTATAACAAAATGAGATGCAGCAATTTTAATCTTTTGGCAGCAGCCTGTCTCAAAGCTAAGGCTTACTCTGAAAGAATAAACACCTTTCATTAAACAGCACTTATAAGTTGCTACCAAGCATAATTTCAAATCAGAACAGCCAGGACATGAGGTATAGCTCTTATAATACCTCATTCCCATCCCCCACCCCCCAAAAAAGTTGTTGAGCTTGATACTTCTTGCCTTTTCTCTAGGCTAACTCACCTTTAGCTATGAAGCAACACAATAAGCTAAATTTCTTAAAGCAGTTCTGATAAAGCTCTGTATGTTACCTAACAGGGAGGATATGTTAGAATTGTTATAGCTGAATGGAACAGAACCAGAGTCTGAGAAGCTGAAGAGAGAGTTTGCAGGAAACTATATTCTAACATAAGCAAACAAATAAACCCACCTCACTAGGACTTCAAAGCTATTTAAAACCAAAACAAAGAGACACCATGAGTTTTTCATATAATTAAAACACAAATCCAAACCTCACAAAATCTCCAACCACATCCTTTTCTTGTCGCATAAACCCTCACTCATAAAAAAAAAACACAGACATAAACAAGCCAGCACTTTTACCTCTAAAATTCCCTGCCACAGCCCCTAAACAACAACTCCTTTCTCTTCTCTATTACAGCAACCCAGTCTCTTAATACAATTCTGAGCCTAACTAGTTTCAGCTGCACCTAATCACTTCCCTGCTGAGAATTCTTCCTTGAGAAGACTGAAAAGCCCAGTGGGGATTTGACTCTCCCCTCCCTTCCAGCCCTGTAAAAAGCCCCAGTTTAGTAGTACCTCTTGCTAGGAGCACTCATGGGAGAGGGTGTATTGTAACTCCACAGTCCCTTGGCAGAGGTATCAAAAGACGCATACTCCTTCCTTGTCACAGTATCACTTTTACTCCAAGGAGTTGGGTATTTTATCATTCTCACAAGCTTAGCTACCAGCAGTGTAAGCCTGGAATCTTGGAGCCATTTTCCCCCATCAAGAAAAGGAGTACTCGTGGCACCTTAGAGACTAACCAATTTATTTGAGCATGAGCTTTCGTCTCACACTGTCTCTGTTGCCCTGTTCCACCTGGATATCTCTAACTACTGGACTTTAAAACTTTAAATCACTGCTGATCCTTCAAGTATAGCTCTCAATTTCATTATGTACACAATTAAAATCTTTGCAATATCACTTCCCTTCCTCTTCCAGCCTCTTGTGAAAAAGCAACAGATTTGTTTCAAAACATTTATACTGTCTTCTGTTTTAATATCCTGCTACACATCTGTATATTTATCTCCATAAATCTTTTGTCTCTCAAAGCCTATAAGGTGTCTCAATAAAATACTTATATGCTTCTCTAAATTCCCATCATTTTTTTCCTGTACTGCCATTTTCTTAATCAAATCTGTTATAATAATTGATAGACTCTCTTTTCAGCACAGTAGCCATGACATATGAGATACTGGGTAAATTCTGTCTCATCAGATTTGTCATAGTATTCTGGAAAATTGTTTGTTGCTTTGTATAACTTTATACTCTCTCAGACCTGTCCCTCTATTATACTGATGAGGGAAGACTGGTTTGCAGGAAGGAAAAAAAATTGTGATTGCTTTGTCCATCAACCTGCTACAAAACTGTATTTAGAAAAAAATCCAAAGGGCTATGTTTTGGCCAGAGAATCATGGGTTTTGACCTACCTACCTGTTCCTTTCTCTTTGCAGCTCCTTCCCCTCCAGTCAATCAAACAAACAAATCAGACCCACCTGAAGAGTTGCTAGTTATCCTCCTGCAGGAAAAGAGAGCCAGAAAACAGCACAGCTTGAACCCTGCTTTGCTTGCTGGAAGAGAGAGAACTGGGAGTTGTTAGGACAGGAAGTTAAGGAGGACACAGCATCCAACTGGCCCTGTTTCTAGAGTGGGCTGTTGCAGACAATAGGGTTATGCAATAGCCCAGCTCCCCCAGCCCTGATCACAATCTTCTCTGCCATGCAAAAGTTTGGCTTTAGTCCCCGCCTGCTATAGATTAGCTCCTCCTCTGTCCTATACCAAATTACCACTGCTAAAGAAAGCAGTTTTCAGAGTAACAGCCGTGTTAGTCTGTATTCGCAAAAAGAAAAGGAGTACTTGTGGCACCTTAGAGACTAACCAATTTATTTGAGCATGAGCTTTCGTGAGCTACAGCTCACTTCATCGATGAAGTGAGCTGTAGCTCACGAAAGCTCATGCTCAAATAAATTGGGATGAAGTGAGCTGTAGCTCACGAAAGCTCATGCTCAAATAAATTGGTTAGTCTCTAAGGTGCCACAAGTACTCCTTTTCTTTTTTTAAAGAAAGCAGTGACTCCCCCAAACCAAGGTTCTGTGGAGAAATGGGCTGGACCCTGAATGGATCAGGCCTGTCAATTTGTCTTCATCTGTTTTCTACTCTGTTTTCACACCAGTGCACTAATGTGGATTTTAAAACATGCAAGAATTATTTCCAACTCACACTATTAGTCCTAAACCAGGATCCCAAGTGTGTTTCCTCGACCTAGCCCCAGGGCTTTTGCAGCTTCTCCACTGCCTCCTTGGTTCCCTCAGTGCTTTGTTCCACCCCAGTGCTTTTCTGTCCTGGGATGGAGAAGCCCATGAAACTTGTTGCCATGGGTCAGGAACAGACTGTACTCACCACATAGTACCCCACTGGGGCAGTAGTGTCTGGTGGATAAAGCACTGGATTGTTACTCAGGAGTCTTGGGTTCTATTCCCACCTCTGTCATTGAATTGCTGGGAGACCTTAGACAAGTCACAGCATTGCCCTGTGCCTCAGTTTCCCTATCTGTAAAGTGGGGATAATAAGGCTGACCTTCTTGGTAAAGTGCTTTGAGATCTATAGATGAAAAAAGGCTATAAGAACTAGATATTATTATTTACTTTTATTAGACTGGCAGGGCAACAAATGTGCAGTTTGAGCCTATTGGGGTGCTGGGGAGAAGCGCTTTAAATTTTCCTATCCACTTGACAAGCCTACCTATCTAGAGGGAGGATGTTCTTCTCCAGGAGCCCTTTATTCAGACATTTCACTTTCAGATGCTTGCTGGTCCCCAAATAAGTAAGTCTCCTTATTTGACACCATTTAAAATTTTTTTTTAATTTTCCTTCCTTTAATCAGACTTTAAAAATTAACACTTTTAGTCTCTGTTATTTCCACTCATTTTAATGTTACTGTGTCTCTGATGATTTAAATAAAATTACTTTTTTTAAAGCTTTCTCAGGATAAGAGACAGTAGTATTAAGCCAGGTCAAAAGTATAATTAAAATCAGATTTTTTTTCTACTGTGCTCATGTAATCCTCTGCAGTGTACCATCAGAAAGCAATACAATAATTCATAACATGACCAAAAATTGGGACAATGAACAATGTTTTTCTAAAAATATTAAATCCCCTAGAGAAATTTGTCACTATAATGAAAAAGAAGAAATTACCCTTCATGCAGTACTCAGTAAAAAGCATTGCTGTGTATGTGATGTGAGTGTTAAGAAAAATGTCTATCTCCGGTTAGGGATAAAGTGAAGAGTAGGGTATCATTGTTTTTATTTTTGGTGGTATTAGTGGTTTCCTGAGGATTACTATCTGAATCAAACCTTTCTCTCACATCCTTCAGACCACAGACAAAACAAGTGAAATATGCAAAACTAAAAGCTGGAAAGTAAAAAGTTGGCTTTTTTGTAACATCAGCTGATAATATTTGATAGAACATTTAACCCATAATTGTATATCTTCCATGCGCTTTAACATGTGCCATTATATAATTACATTTAAGACCAGCTAGTACTCAAAATACTATTTTTACACAGTAACAAATACAAAAATTATATATGTGCTCTCAGTAGCATTACAAGTTAAGTATGTATTTGGCAACACTTTACACTAAGTGGGTATTCATTACTAATTCCTTTCGTATGCATTGTAATAACATTAGTCATGAAGAACTAATGTGGATATAATATTTAAATACTGGTTTATTTCTTTGTAAATCGTCAGCAGAGAACACACTGGTAATTCCCTTTCACTGACATCTTTGGAAGGCTGTAAAACCTCCCTGACCTCAATGGGGGGGTGGTAAGAATATCCTGTATTTTTAACATGAGTGAAAGGGTAATACCTTTTTAGTGATATCAGGCACAATACAATTTCAATTATTTCAGTGCACTAAAAAATCTAAAAGGTAAGAACAGCAAAGCCAAATGTGAAATAAAGCTATAAAATTGCAACTTTCTCCCCATTCTTTGCCTGCGTGGTTATTTCTTAAGCATGGACTTCAAAATAAATCTTCAGAGCTTTTCTCTTAAAAAGCATTACATATCATTACAACATTAGAGGGCCTAAGAAAGAATATAAGACTAAAATTCATTCAACAGACACATTGCCATTTTGTATTAGAGCTCTCTAAAGTGAATTGTAGCATTGTATTAAATCCAGGGCCATTTATTAGCATCTCTGTAATATCTGAATGCATAGGAATTATTTTTCAATTTCACATTAATGTCCAGTTGTTGTAAAATGTTGACAATAAAAGAATTGTAAAATATTTAAAAGATGAAGTTTCTTCATATAAATGTGTCTTAATTTATAAACTGAAAAAGGCCTCTGTAATTAGTGGATTCATTTTTTCTTGTTCCTATAAGGGAAACAGTGATATGAACAAGTAATTTATTTTGCTTCTCTAGTTACAGTAAAAGCTGGGTTATCCTTTACCAACCGGAAAGCTCTAGAAACCGGTATTTCTGATATCTCCCAATACAAATCTTCAATAGGGTTGCCAGGTGTGTCTGGCTTTCGATTGGAACGCCCAGTCAAAAAGGAACCCTGGCAGCTCTGGTCAGCACCACTGACCGGGCCATTAAAAGTCCAGGTGGCACGGCCAGTGGGAGCTGTCGGGGTGGCGCCTGTGGGCGAAGGCAGTGCACAGAGCCACCTGACTGCACCTCTGCCTAGGAGCAGCAGAAACATGTCGCCGCTTGCACGGAGCTGCCGGAGGTGAGCGCTGCCCAGATCTGGCACCCCAAAACCCTTCCTGCACCCCAACCCCCTACTCCAAGCCCCCTCTCCCAAACCCCCTCCCGCACCCAAACTCCCTCCCAGAGCCTGTGCCCCGCACCCCCTCTCACACCCAAACTCCCTCCCTACATTTGTAAGTATAACTCTTAGTTCACTGGAATTTTTGACTAACCCCCCATTCCACCAACATGCCAGATAACAAAGCTTTTACTATACTAACCTTAGAACAATTCTGTTTAGTGTTTTATATTGCATGTACGATGAGCACAGTGGCACATTTCCTTCTTCTCTTCTCATTCATCATCTGGTAGGCAGATGATACACATCATTATCTGATTTTGTAGGATATCGAAAATGGATATCAAGCAATTTTACCTCCTACAGCTTTGGTAAAGAGCCAAACAGAACTAGTGAAAAAGAGATTCAAGATTCTTGAGAAATAGGATTTGTTATTCCTCCAAAATAGAACAAGAGATGGTTCTACTTGGTATACTTCTTTCAACAGCCTTGTCATAGCCAAGCAGGTGTGAGCTGGAGGCTGGAGTCATGATCTCCTAAAACATGGAATATTTCCAGTAGGTTTGGTTGGTAAAGGATTTTCACTTACAAAATGGAATCAAATATTATTCTATTGTCAGCTAGTAGTGCTGCCATGACAGACAACCAAAATAGGCTTCTCTCTTTTAGAAAGAACGTCAGGCTATACAAAAAGGCAAGGTTGTGTTATGAAGCGAAATCCTATCTTCTCTTATGCACCATACTCTAAAAATATTTTGCAGGACTCATTGAACAATTATTTCAATATTAAATATGTATATTCTCCCATCAATATGAAGGATATTTGTACAAGTGACACTCTTTGGGCTAAATCATACTCTCAGGGACATGGATGCACTGAGGCTTCACTGAGAGCAGAATTTGGCCTGGTAACACTAACCAGGAGTAGTGGCATGTGACAATCCCTTGCCCATCAGGAAAATACTCCCGTATGGCCAAATTTCAGAATTATAGGGTCAGAAGGAACTACAAGGGTCATCTAGTCTAACCTCCTGTCAAGATGCAGAATTTGTTGCATCTAAAACTATCCAAGACAGATGGCTATCCAGCCTCCTTTTGAAAACCTCCAGTGAACAAGCTTTCACAACCTCCTGAGTCGGTCTGTTCTATTGTGCTATCGTTCTTACAGTTAGGAAGTTTTTCATGAGATTTAATCTAAATCTGCTATGCTGTAGTTTGAACCCGTTGCTGCTTGTCCTGCCCTCTGTGGCAAAAGAGAACAACTTTACTCTTATCTTTTTTTAAGGCAGCCTTTCAAGTATTTGAAGACTGCTATCATGTCCCCACTTAATCTCCTCTTTTCCAAACTAAACATCCCCAGTTCCTTCAGCCTTTGCTCATATGACTTTCATTCCATCCCTTTGATCATTTTTGTTGCTTGCCTCTGGATCCTTTCCAGTTTCTCTACATCCTTTCTGTACATTAGTGACCAAAATTGGACACAGTACTCCAGCTGAGGCCTAACGGGTGCTGAATAGAGCAGTACTATCACCTCCCGTGACTTGCATGCAATGCCTCTGTTAATGCAACCTAAAATTGCATTTGCTTTTTTTGCAACAGCATTGCTTTGCTGACTCATGTTGAGGCTGTGATCCACCACAACTCCCAGATCCTTCTCAGCAGTGCTGCTGCCAAGCCAGTTTTCCACCATTCTGTATTTGTGCATTTGGTTTTTCTTCCTTAAGTGTAGCTCCTTACATTTGTCTTTGTTGAATTTAATTTTGTTGTCTATAGCCCAGTTCTCCAATTTATCAAGATTCCTCTAAATTTTAGCTCTATTCTCCACAGTATTGGCAACCCTACCCTAGTTTTATCTCATTTGAAAACTTGATCAGTATCCTCTCTATACCTATATCCAGGTCATTAATAAAGATGTTAAACAACACCAGACATAGAACAGCTCCCTGTGGAACCCCACTTGAGACCTCCCTCCAATCCGACATCATTCCATTAATAGTTACTCTTTGTTTGCAGTTGTTTAACCAATTATGTATCCGCTCATTGGTAGCTCTGTCAAGCCCGCATTTCTCCAGCTTACTTATCAGAATGGCCAATGGGACTGTGTCAAAAGCCTTGGTGAAGTCCAGGTATACTATGTCTACTGCATTCCCCCATCCACCAAATCAGTTACCCCATCAAAGAAGGAAATCAAGCTGGTTTGGCATGATTTGTTCTTGGTAAATCCATGCTGGCTGCTAGCAATCACCCCTTCATCCTCCAGGTATTCACAAATTGAATGTTTTATTCATTGCTCTAGTAGCTTTCCAGGTATGGAAGTCAGGCTGACTAGTCTATAGTTCCCCAGCTCCTCCTTTCCCCCCTTTTTAAAGATGGGCACTATGGTAGCTCTTTTCCAGTCTTTTGGGACCTCTCATATCATCCATGAGTTTGTAAATATTATTGCCAGAGTCTCTGAGATTTCTTCAGCTAATTCCTTCAGTACCCTTAGGGGAATAGCATCCAGTCCCGCTGATTTGAATTCATTCAAATTGGTCAGAAGATCTCTGACATGTTTTTTACTTATCCCAATCTGCATCCCTTCCCCTTTATTGTCGATGGTAACTTCACTAGTCATCCAGTTATATGTTATTTTTTGTGAGAAGACTGAAACAAAGAAGAATTGAGCAGTTCTGCTTTCCTACCATCCTCTGTTACCAGTTCACCTTCTCCCTTGAGCAGCAGACCCACAACATCCTTGATCTTTCTTTTTGTCTGACATATTTGAAGAACCTAGGGTTGCCAACCTCGTTTTGCCGGGAGTCTCCCGGAATCAGCCTTATTTCCTGGAGGCTACTGCAGCCAAACCAGGAGATTTTGGGCGCTAACAGTCTAGCAGCCCAGCGGAGCTAAGGCAGACTTCCTGCCTGCCCTTGCCCGTGCCACTCCCATAAGTAGCCGGCACCATCCCTGCAGCCCCTGTGGGGGGACCAAGGAATCTCCGTGTGCTTCCCCCGCCCCGAGCGCCACCTCCACAGCTCCCATTAGCCAGGAACTGCAGCCAATGGGAGCTGCGAAGGCTGTGCCTGCGGGCAGGGGCAATGTGCGGCGCTCCCTCGCCCCTCCCGCCCACCTAGGAACCGGTGCCAGTCGCTTTTGGGAGCCACCCAAGGTAAGCACCACCCACCCTCACCCTCTTCTGCACCCCAACCCCCTGCACCCAAACTCCCTCCCAGATCCCACACCCCCTCCTGCACTCCAACCACCTGCCCCAGGCTCAACCCGGAGCCCCCTCCCACATTCAAACTCCATCCCAAAGCCCAGAGCCCCTCCTGAACCCCAACCCCCTTCCCTGGGCTTATTCCAGAGCCACCTTCTACACTCCGAATCCCTCAGCCCCACCCTCCAGCCCACACCGCAACCTCCTACCCCAGTCTGGTTAAAGTGTATGAGGGTAGGGGAGAGCGAGAGGTGGAGGGAGGGGAACTGGAGTGAGCGGAGACAGGGCCTGGGAGAAGGGGCAGGGCAGGGGCAGGGCTAGGGTGTTTGGGTTTGTGCCATTAGAAAGTTGGCAACCCTAGAGGAACCCCTTCATCTTGTCTCTAACATTTCTTGCCAGCTGTAACTCATTCCATGCCATGGCTTTCCTGATTTTGTCCCCACACACTCACGCTATTCCCATGTATACTTCCTTGGTGACATACTCCTCCTTTCATTTCCTGTATGTATCCCTTTTGTTTTTTAGATAGCTAAAAAGCTCTTTGTGCAGACACATTGGCCTCCTGTGGCTCTTCTTATCTTTCCTCTATGTCGAAATAGCATGATTTAGAGCCTATAGCATTACATCTTTTAAGAACTGCCAGTCCCCTTCTACGCCTTTTTTCCCTAATTGGTCTTTCCGTGGGCCGTTGCCTACTATTTCTCTGAGCCATTTGAAATCTGCCTTTCTGAAGTGAGGTGTCCTTGTTTTGCTGTTCTCATGTCCTCCTTTCCATTGGATCTTTAATTCTATCATATTATGATGATTTCCTCCCAAGTTCCCAACTACCTTTATATTTGCAACTAATTCATCCCTGTTGATCAAAGCCAGATCCAAAATGGATGACCCTATAGTTGTTTCCTCAACTTTCTCAATCAGCTCCCAGTAATTTTAATGATAGTTGCATATTTATGTCAAAGGGCAGAATTTGGCTTCTTAGTTTTTGCTTGTCCATAAATAGGAATATAGCTGACAGAGTTTGCATGTCTAATTTTATGTTGATTTTTTCCCTTGTACCAAACACTAAAGCATAGCTCTTGCATCTTATTTTGTCAGTTTTCAAACTGAAGAATGCCAAATGTGACAATAGCATTTAATATTTAAACCAATCACTTCTAAGGGTGGCTGCTATCTGAGAAACCTCCTGGTCTGTTTATCAATCACAAACAAGTCAAGACAGAGAGCAACAGAGGAAAAAACCCACCTCAAAAGCATTCAATCTGCCTGAAGAGAAGTCAACAAAAAGCTTATTGAGTAGTGAACGATGCAGGCTTATTTGCAGTGTTGTTGTAGCCGTGTTGGTCGCAGGATATGAGAGGGACAAGGTGAATGAGGCAATATCTTTTAACGGACCAATCTTGTCTCTCTCATATAGACTCATGTCACATAACTTGATACATTACATGAGAAATGACGTATTGTACATTGAGATACGTGTGTAACTATCTATTCTACCAGTGAACAAGTAGGTGGGAAATCCCTTTGAACACACGATTACCCACTCTATCAGAATAAGTGGAAGGTTTTATTTGTTATTGAAGTCATAGAGGTCAAACATCTTTATGCAAGCTTGCTGATCTTCAGCCCTGGTGTTCCTGTGACTACTGATGATGTAGCATGGAACAGCTTGCTATGAACAGAGTCACCAGAAAGATTCTCCCCCTTTGCCATTTTGTTTTGCTTGTAAATTGATTCCATAGCAGAATTCATTAGACTAATGTAACCAAATCGCAGATACTCAAGTAAGCAACAAAATTAATAGCAAGTCCTTTTATGCAGAGAGTCTACTGGTATATCAGACCAGCTAAGTAAATTCTAGTAAGTAACTATTGTCTTGCACAGACACATACAAGAAATTATTAGTTTAAAATACATGCCCAGAATACCATAACCCTTGGTGTCCTGTGGTGTCATGATTTTGGCCCTTACTGATGTATTCTTTTCAGATAAAACTGTTGGTGCCAGCATCATTGAGAGCCTTTATATCCTGCAAACCTAAAACATTGTGCAGCCTTAATTTTGTCCCCTTTCTGAATAACGTGAAAATTAAAAACCAGTGGAAAGTGGTCTGTTAAGACTCTGAGCTTCCTATTGAATAGGTAAGACCTTACATGCCTGATGGACCACACGAGTGCATAGCATTCTCTTTCTATTGTAGAGTAATGTTGTTCAGTGGGAATCACTTTTTTTTACTTCAGAAAGCAATAGGATGCTTTTTATTGCCTTTGCCTGCTTGCATTAACATGGCCCCCAGGCCTGCTTTAGAGGCACTAGTACAGAGTTCAAATACCTTATCAAAGTTTGGACTGCCTAGGACCAGTTTCTCTGACAGAATTCTTTTCACTTTATTAAAGCCCCCCCAACAGGCTGTAGACCAAACCATCTGTCAGGATTCCCTTCCCACTCTGAACTCTAGGGTACAGATGTGGGGACCTGCATGAAAGACGCACTAAGCTTATTTCTACCAGATTAGGTTAAAAACTTCCCCAAGGCATAAATCCTTCCTTATCCTTGGATGGGTACTGTTGCCACCACCAAGTGAGTTAGACAAAGATTCAGGAAAAGGACCACTTGGAGTTCCTGTTCCCTAAAATATCCTCCCCCAAGCCCCTTCACCCCCTTTCCTGGGGAGGCTTGAGAATAATATACCAACCAGTTAGGTAAACCAGATTCTTAAAAAAAAACAGAACTTTATTATAAAGAAAAAAAATTAAAAGAAGCACCTCTGTAAAATCAGGATGGAAGGTAACTTTATAGGGTAATCAGATTCAAAACACAGAGGATTCCCCTCTAGACAAAACTTTAAAGTTACAAAAAACAGGGATAAACTTGCCTCTTAGCACAGGGAAAATTCACAAGCTAAAAACAAAAGATAATCTAACATGCCTTGCCTTATTTACTTACTCTTTTTGCAATATTCAGACTCATTTTAGAATGATTTTAGAAGAAGGAGTTTTCTGCTCTGATGCTTCTCTGCTTCCCCAGAGAACACACAAAGAGCACAAACAAAGCCTTCCCTCTGCCCAGATTTGAAAGTATCTTCTTTCCCCATTGGTCCTTTTGGTCAGGTGCCAACCAGGTTATTTGAGCTTCTTAACCCCTTACAGGTAAGAAGGAATTCTAGGCTACCCTTAGCTGTACAGTTATGACACCACCTTTGTCAGAAGATCTTTTTGAAGAGGGCTTCTAATGGTGTCTACAAACCCCAAACTGAGCATAGACAGAAGGGGGAGGAAAGCCTCTCCTGTTTACAGACCACACCTCCATACAGCTGCCAAGCAAGGAGGCAGGCACCCACAGCTGCAGCCAATAGAGGAAAGGAGGCCTGCTCTAAAGGAGAGAGTTCAGCAAAGGAAGAGAAGGCAGAAATGCTCAGGATAGCAAAGACTGGATTTGCACTTTGGTTGGGGGTACAGACTAGTTAACAGTGGATTCTACTTTCAGTGGATCTGGGCAAATCTAGCTTCTTCCTACCCAGTGACATAGATTAAGGAGTTTTCCCTCCTGTTTACACTTACTCTATTTCTGAGTCTCGTTGGTTCCATCTCCACATGATCCTTCTGATCTTGCCAGGCACTGCTAAAGATTACAATATCATCAATGCTGGCCTGAGCAAAGTCCTATAACCTGACTAATATTTGATTAACCAGCCTCTGAAATGTATCTCCTGCATTAATTAATCCAAAAGGTAACACTTTAAACTCAAAGCATTGAATTAGTAATGAAGGTGGATTATTTTTTTGTGCTTCACTGTCTAAGGGGATTTCTAATACCCTTTTATTAAATCCAGGGTGCTTAGGAACTTTGCCCTGCCTAAAGCATCTAGCACATAATTGATTCTGGACATAAGGTATGCATCAGGAACTGTGCCAATGTTAAGCTTTCTGTAATTAATACAAAATCTTATGGTCCTGTCCTTTTTGGGGACCACAGCTACTGGAGAAACCCTGGGATTGTTTTGACTCCGTAATTATTCTCATGTCCAGCATGCTTGCTATTTCCTTACAAACTTGCTGCATCATTTTATCAGTTGTTTGGTGTGCTTTTCTGCGTGCAAAGGCTGTAAGCCGGAAATGTTATGGACCATTTAGGATTATTTTGTGAGCCTGACCTGCTGGAAAATATCTAAGGGTGACTTTTCAGCACAGCCATCATCTCACTCCTCAGTCCAGGTTAACATTTCATATAAATCCATGCTCTCTACGGGGGTATCATTATGACATTCAGTCATCAAATCAATAGAAGGGGCTGACTCTGTCCTCTGCTCAGCATATCCTGTTTAAATGGCTTTCCCCTCTGCTTCAGTGCCACCCTCCCAGGAGTCCCTTAAGCAATTCAGGAGACTTCTGACCTTTCTCCCATAGAGGATGCGAAATGGGGCAAAACTGGTGGACTCTTGGAGCACCTCCCAGTAAGCAAACAACAGATAGGGTAACATTATATCCCAGTCACTTCCCCTCTTGCTTGCATGCATTCTCAGCAGAAATGTTAGGGTCCAATTGAACATCTCAACTAATCTATTTCTTTCTGGGTGATATAGGACAGATTTTACCCTCCACAACTCACCAAATAGCTGAAATGTGAAATTTGACCCACAATCCGATAAGATCTCCTTTGGAAAACCTACTGTGCTGAATATAGAAAAAGGTGCTTTAACAACTGTTTCTGCTTCCACGTTTGACAGAGAAACAGCCTCTGGATACCTGTTGGAAAAATCCACCACCTCTAATATAAATCTTTTTCCTCTTTGGGCTGGCCTGGGTAATGGCCTATGATATCCATAGCAACCCTGATAAATGCTTCCTTGACTAATAATAAAGGATGCAAAGGAGCCTTGCAGAGACCTATATACTTTTTTTGCTTTTGACATAAGTTACAAGGCTTGCAGTATTCCTTTACCTCATTTTGAATATTGGGCCAACATACATCTTTCTTTAGCCTTTCATATGCCCTCTTCATCCCCAAGTGACCAGCAAAAGGGCTAGCATCATTAACTCAGCATGAAGCTTCTGTTCTTCCAAACCAGGAGCTCCATGTAAATCCTTCCCTCATCTGTAAAGAATCTCCCCTTGTGGTATCTTTCTCCGAGGCATTGCTGGGGTAGCCTCCCTTATGCTCTCCAAGGAGGTGTCTGCACTTTGTTCTGAAGCAAACTCCATTTGGCTTTTGCTTGCGCTGAGAGCTGTCTCAAGTAAGGGGGCCACCGCCTCCTTCGTCTCTTATTGCCGCTTTCTGTTGATAAAGTTGCAGAGGACTCCTCTCCTCTTGCAGCTGCCTCTTTCTCCCCAGACCTTACTTCTGGGAAGTTTTGGACATATTCCCTCTTGCTATGGGTCACAATGCTAACAGCTCTGGGGACTGAAGTCATTTCCCATCAATATATCACATGATAAATTCTTAAGACTCTCCACATTCAAAGTACCCCTTAAATCTTCCGACTCTAATTCAATGCTGCCTGAAAGCACCATGGTTCAAAATTGCCCCACGCAAAGGAGTTTTACCTCTTCCCTTGGGAGCATATCAATCTCATTAATCACCTCTCTCGACTAGAGATCTGCGCATCAGTGTGTCTCCACCCCAGGCACACTTTACCATTTACCTTGGCTTCTTTGATAAATTCTACCTCCACGAGGTCAACTAAGCCCTCTCTGCCATCACTGAAGTCTTTGACTCAAGGTTAGCTACATTAACCTCAATGGATAGGGCATTGTATTTGCATACCCCATACCTAGGACATTGTTTCTTCATGTGGTCAAGGGACCCACATAATAAGCACTTTCTTGGGCCCTCCCCGGCGACTGCAGTCTGATAATTAGGGTTACCAGTAAGGAATTGGTATTGGAGTGGTGTGCTCTTAGTCCCCTCCCCTTCCTCCTTTTCCCCAAGAACAGACCAGGGACACCCTTTTCTGCCAAGGTTTTTCTCTTCCCTTTGGGACCTGCACTCTATGAATGGTCTCACTTGCAGGTATAAGTCAGTGGTATCAACTGCCTCTTCCACAGTTGTGAGGACTTTCCCTACACTGTTGTTCTCACCTCATCAGAGCAGACATCAAAGAACTGCTCCTGGAGCAAACAGATCGACCAACTTGTCAAAATTTTCTGCTTCTTTACTTTTTATCTCTTTTCTCAAATAATCCCCCATTTTATAAACCTATTTTCCTGTGACTAATCAAGTGGTTTTTTTAAGTTTCTAAATGTCAGGCAATATGTCTCTGAAATAATTTGAAACCTTTTTAACACAGACCCCTTAAACAGATCACACAACATAGCATAATTTATATCCATGTCATGAAACACTTGTAAAGTTTTACCAGTCAGTTTTGAAGTAAGACAGTCATTCTCTGGTCATCAGGGATTGTGTATATCCTGCATACGCTTTTAAAGGTGGTCAGATATTCATTGATGCAATACATCTCCCTTTCTTGGGCTTCTGCCACCACATTCACTCCTCTGATTCAAGATTTCATTTTTCTTCAGGCTTTGCGCTTTCAGTCTTCCAGTTCCACTAATCCTTGATAGGCCTCCTCTTGCACTGCTTTCTCTGCCTCCCACTTTTTACTTCTCCGCTAGCATCTCCCTTTTCTGGGCTTTCTCTTTTGCTTCCTGCTCTCTACCTCTCTCCACAATTTCCAGATTTTGGAGCTGAATTCTGCCCAACTCTAACCGCATGGCTGCAGCATTGGAATCTATACGAGGCTAGTTTCCTGAGCCTGCATCCTCTTCGGCCTCCAATACTATCAGTAGATTAAACAGGTTTTTTCCTGATGCTCATCATAGTCTATGAGTAATGCTCTGATCCCCTCTCCCATTTCCCCTGAAGTTTCCAAGCCACAGTCTATATAGTTTTTCCAAATGCAATTTGGTATATATTTAGCACAGGTCTCCAGCTTACTCATCCTGTCCTTTCCTTGTTTTATTTCCCTTACCCAAAATAAACAGAAAATAACAAATCATCATCTTTTTCTTTTCCTGTTTCCAGCCTTCTCACATTTGAATCTATATCTACCTTATTGGGTAGATAAGTTCCTGGAGCGTGACCCTTGGTTAACCGGCAAATGGGGTTCAGGTACTGCAAACGTCACCGTGACACTTCCTAGGGGTACCCACTCTTGTGAGGCACTGCACTACCACCTGCCCTTAGTGTGAGGAAGCCTTGTCCGTATCTCCTGGGGGTCAACTCCCCAACTCCACCAGCCATGGGCAACGCAAGCCCTTCCCTCTAGGTCTGTGCAGGCGCCACTGTCTCGCTACAGGTTAGCAATAGGTACACACCAACTCCCAAGCCCTCTGAGGGTCTCCCTGGAACGTCCAGCCCCTGGTCCACTGGACACTAACAGTATTGACAGATTCACTCTTTCCAAAGAAAAGGTACACCGTAGCTTACCAGTTCCACCTCAGCTCACCACTTCGCTTACCGCGCTGCACTTAATAAAATCAAACATAGGGTTATTTAACAAAGCATAGAGATTCAAGTAATAGCAAGCAGAAGTAATGGAAACAGTTACATATAAAATCATAACATGCATTCTGGACCCTTGACTTAATTAACAAGGTACAGTCATGTCAAATAAAGTAGTGCTCACCAGTGCTTTACAGCCACTGTGACCCTCTTTTCATGAGACAACCATGCTATCAGCATGCTTCCTCAGTAGAGTTGCCAGGTGTCCAGTGTTTGACCAGAACACCCAGTTGAAAACCAACCCTGGCGGCTCTAGTCAGCACCGCTGACAGGGCTGTTAAAGGTCCAGTCGGCGGTGCAGCGGGATTAAGGCAGGCTGTCTGCCTGCCATGGTTCCGCAAGGCTCCTGGAAGCAGCGGCATGTCGTCCCTCCAGTTCCTACGTGTGGGGCATCCAAAGGGGCTTCGCGCGCTGCTCCCACCCCAAGCACCAGCTCTGCAGCTCCCATTGCCCAAACCACAGCCAATGGGAGCTGCGGGGGTGGCGCCTGCGGACAAGGCAGCACACAGAACCGCCTGGACGTGCCTTCCTGTAGGAACAAGAGGGGGGACATGCCCCTACTTCCTGGAGCAGCCTGAGGTAAGCACTGCATGGAACCTGCACTCCTTACCCCCTGCCTCAGCCCTGATTTCCCCCTCCTGCCCTCCGAACACACCAGCCCAGAGCACCCTCCTTCACCCCAAACTCCCCATCCCAAACCCCCTCCTGAGCCCAAACCCCCAGCAGGAGCACTCTCACACCCCAGCACCCTAACCCCCTTCCCCAGCCCGGAGCCACCTCCCAGACTCCAAACCCCTCAATCCCAGCATGGAGCACCCTCCTAAACCCTCATCCCCAGCTGGCACCCTCATCCCTCCCCCACACCACAACCCCCTACCCCAGCCCGGAGCTCCCTCCTGCACTCCAAATCCCGCACCCACAGCTGGAGCCCACACCCCAACTCTCTGCCCCATCCCAGAACCTACACCCACTGCCCATACCCCTTGCCTCAGCCCAGAGCCCCCTCCCATGCTCCAAAATGCTTCAGATCCACCCTCCAGCCCAGAACCCCCTCCTACACCCCAAATTCTTCATTCTTGGCTGTGCCCCCAGCCGGAGCCCTCACCCCCCCACACACACCCCAAGCCCCTGAGTCAGCCCAGTGAAAATCAGTGAGTGAGGGTGGGGAGAGCAAGCGACAGAGGGAGGGGGGATAGAGTGAGCAGGGGTGGGGCCTCGGAGAAGAGGGGGGCAGATCCAGGACAAGGGTGTTCATTTTTGTGTGAGTAGGAAGTTGACAACCCTATTTAATCCTCAGTGAAGGATAAAATCTTGTCCTCCCTCTTTTTTAAAAATAAAAAATAAAAAAAAAAATGCAGTTACATACTATTGTTTCTTACCTCAGGAGGTCCGCTCTTCAAAGACTTACCCTTGTGGTTCCTTTGTCTCTGTAAATCCTCTGGCCCATACTTGTCCCAGCCTATAAGCATAGCCTGTCTCCACAGATGTCCATTGTTCTGTGTGCTGACTGAGTTAGCCCTCATGCTTGCCTCAATTTAGGTGACAAACTTTACTTCAACAGTTTTGGAACATAATATTTTGCATATCTCAAACTATTTCTTGTACAAACATCTTGCAATAATTATGATGACCAGTGGAACTCTGGCTTGTGGTAGGAACATCACATGCCACCCTTTGGTGAACTATTAGGTAGATATCAGACCCTGGGGATCCCTGTAAAACTCTATGCATCAACTGTGAACCAGGGACTTCTATCTGCCAACTGGCAGAGGGCACAATATTGTTCTGCTGGAGCTCACATATTAGGACTAAAAAGATGGATTAAGTTATACACAGAAATTGGTCTGGCCTAGTCAAAACTGAGGAACAAATCGTAATATCTAATATTCAGCGATAAAATGAGTGTCCTTACTTAAGTTATAAGGGTTTGGGCATACAGACTTAGGCACCGGTGTGACTGAGTTAATTCTATTTAAGTCAGTGGAACTATAGTAGTATAGAACTACTGAAATCAGAATCAGGCCTGTGAATTTTCCATGTTGAATAATATCAAATGGCAAAATTTCTCTTTTATTGTAAAGCAGGTGCAAATTTAAAATGGAATTGTGCAAACTTTGGCAGTAATTCTAAACTTTATTCTTTGGTTACAAAGACTCTAAACCTATACAGCTTTTTCAGGTGGTTTGAAATTTTATCAAGTAGCATTTTTCCATGAAGGCCTATGACTTATTACAATAACCTGACTGTAAAACTGAAATGAGTGTCAGAACTGTTTGGATATAATGTAGGATATTCTGTTCTCACAAGATTAGAATGAGAAATTAGGTCTGCCACAGAGAGAATTTTTGTTGTCTTAAAGCACGGCTTCATATCATAGAATCATAGAATATCAGGGTTGGAAGGGACCTCAGGAGGTCATCTCGTCCAACCCCCTGCTCAAAGCAGGACCAATCCCCAACTAAATCATCCCAGCCAGGGCTTTGTCAAGCCTGACCTTAAAAATATCTAAGGAAGGAGATTCCACCACCTCCTTAGGTAACACATTCCAGTGTTTCACCACCCTCCTAGTGAAAAGTTTTTCCTAATATCCAACCTAAACCTCCCCCACTGCAACTTGAGACCATTACTCCTTGTTCTGTCATCAGCTACCACTGAGAACAGTCTAGATCCATCCTCTTTGGAACCCCCTTTCAGGTAGTTGAAAGCAGCTATCAAATCCCCCCTCATTCTTCTCTTCCGCAGACTAAAAAATCCCAGTTCCCTCAGCCTCCCCTCATAAGTCATGTGTTCCAGTCCCCTAATCATTTTTGTTGCCCTCCACTGGACTCTTTCCAATTTTTCCACATCCTTCTTGTAGTGTGGGGCCCAAAACTGGACACAGTACTCCAGATGAGGCCTCACCAATGACGAATAGAGGGGAATGATCAAGTCCCTCGATCTGCTGGCAATGCCCCTACTTATACACCCCAAAATGCCATTGGCCTTCTTGGCAACAAGGGCACACTGTTGACTCATATCCAGCTTCTCGTCCACTGTCACCCCTAGGTCCTTCTCTGCAGAACTGCTGCCGAGCCATTCAGTCCCTAGTCTGTAGCGGTGCATAGGATTCTTCCGTCCTAAGTACAGGACTCTGCACTTGTCCTTGTTGAACCTCATCAGATTTCTTTTGGCCCAATCCTCTAATTTGTCTAGGCCCTCTGCATCCTATCCCTACCCTCCAGCGTATCTATCTCTCCTCCCAGTTTAGTGTCATCTGCAAACTTGCTGAGGCTGCAATCCACACCATCCTCCAAATCATTTATGAAGATATTGAACAAAACGGGCCCGAGGACCGACCCTTGGGCACTCCACTTGATACCGGCTGCCAACTAGACATGGAGCCATTGATCACTACCCGTTGAGTCCGACAATCTAGCCAACTTTCTACCCACCTTATCGTCCATTCATCCAGCCCATACTTCTTTAACTTGCTGGCAAGAATACTGTGGGAGACCGTGTCAAAAACTTTGCTAAAGTCAAGGAACAACACGTCCACTGCTTTCCCCTCATCCACAGAGCCAGTTATCTCATCATAGAAGGTAATTAGATTAGTCAGGTATGACTTGCCCTTGGTGAATCCATGCTGACTGTTCCTGATCACTTTCCTCTCCTCTAAGTGCTTCAGAATTGATTCCTTGAGGACCTGCTCCATGATTTTTCTAGGGACTGAGATGAGGCTGACTGGCCTGTAATTCCCAGGATCCTCCTTCTTCCCTTTTTTAAAGATGGGCACTACATTAGCCTTTTTCCAGTCGTCCGGAACTTCCCCCGATCGCCATGAGTTTTCAGAGATAATGGCCAATGGCTCTGCAATCACATCCTCCAACTCCTTTAGCACTCTCGGCAGCATCCTTTAGCACACTGCAGCGCATCCGGCCCCATGGACTTGTGCTCGTCCAGCTTTTCTAAATAGTCCCGAACCACTTCTTTCTCCACAGAGGGCTGGTCACCTCCTCCCTATGCTGTGCTGCCGAGTGCAGTAGTCTGGGAGCTGACCTTGTTCGTGAAGACAGAGGCAAAAAAAGCATTGAGTACATTAGCTTTTTCCACATCCTCTGTCACTAAGTTGCCTCCCTCATTCAGTAAGGGGCCCACACTTTCCTTGGCTTTCTTCTTGTTGCTAACATACCTGAAGAAACCCTTCTTGTTACTCTTAAGATATCTTGCTAGCTGCAACTCCAGGTGTGATTTGGCCTTCCTGATTTCACTCCTGCATGCCCGAGCAATATTTTTATACTCTTCCCTGGTCATTTGTCCAATCTTCCACTTCTTGTAAGCTTCTTTTTTGAGTTCAAGATCAGCAAGGATTTCACTGTTAAGCCAAGCTGGTCGCCTGCCATATTTACTATTCTTTCTACACATCGGGATGGTTTGTCCCTGTAACCTCAATAAGGATTCTTTAAAATACAGCCAGCTCTCCTGGACTCCTTTCCCCCTCATGTTATTCTCCCAGGGGATCCTGCCCATCAGTTCCCTGAGGGAGTCAAAGTCTGCTTTTCTGAAGTCCAGGGTCTGTATTCTGCTGCTCTCCTTTCTTCCCTGTGTCAGGATCCTGAACTCGACCATCTCATGGTCACTGCCTCCCAGGTTCCCATCCACTTTAGCTTCCCCTACTAATTCTTCCCTGTTTGGGAGCAGCAGGGCGAGAACAGCTCTGCCCCTAGTTGGTTCCTCCAGCACTTGCACCAGGAAATTGTCCCCTAAACTTTCCAAAAACTTCCTGGATTGTCTGTGCACCGCTGTATTGCTCTCCCAGCGGATATCAGGGTGATAGAAGTCTCCCATGAGAACCAGGGCAAATATAACTCCATGGTGGGGGGGCACAAAGTCAAACCAAGAAATCACAGAGCAGTGTATTTAAGACTGTATGATCATAAGGGTGAAAAATAATAGGATCGGAATTTCAAACCTAAAAAGTTAATGGAAATTTTGCCATTGACTTCAATACGATTAGGATTTCATCCTTGGAAACTCCCTGAATGGAATTGACCTGAGAAAACTAGGAAAGAACAATTTTGAAAGATATTTTATGTGGGATTCAGTCAGTGGGAGACCAAGCACATGGGTGCATTGAAGACTAGATTCCTTTACCCTTTCTCACAATGAGTAGTAACTTACTTCAGTTAGTTCCATAGATTGCAATGAGACTGCTTGTGAACTAAGTTACTATTGTTCCACATGAGCAAGGCTGGAGGATATCTAAATGGCCTATACAAATAAATGCTCTTGCGAAAAGGGAGGATGCTTTTTAAAAAAATCTAGTCCTAAATCTCAATCTAAATTAGGAGTTTAGAAGCTAAGGGTCAAATTCTGATCTCCTTCACATGAATACAAATCAGCAATTTACTCCACTGAGGTTAATGGAGTTACTTCTGATTTACATTGGTATACATAAAATGAGAATTTTGCCCAATGTATAATAATCCTATTATATAGTTTGTTCTCACAGTAGAATTTATGGCACAATGAAGACTTCTTTATTAATACTAAGCCATGATTTTATAAATGCTCTGAAATAAGAATATAAAAATCGCATTTGGATTATTATATTTGTTTATTCCATTTGATTTGAAAATTGGTAGATTTGACTTCCAAAATGTACAAATAAAGATTTAAATATTGTTGGAGGAAACATTACAGATGTTTTTAATTATGTAATCTTTACACACACTTATTTCTTGGTGGAAAACATTGCCTGGGTCTGCGCCACTTCTTAATATGCTATTTCTTTAAATACTTTATGCTCATATAAGCAAGCAGAATTATATGTAATAGTGAAGAACATGTAAAAAGTATTATTACTGAGGTTCTAAATATTGCTTTCTACAAGGTAACCCTGCTATTTGGGTTCACTACATAAACAGGAATGAACTCCCTTCAGAGCACTAAAATATTGGTCCCTTTTGGTATGTTAACCATTAATTTAAAACTGCTGCTCATATGACTGTGGTAACGCCATTTCAGCTAGTTTCTACGCATAACAAATAATGATATTCATTTTTCTAGGATTTTACTCCCAGAAAATCAATGAGTAGAATACTTTGGAAACATAATTTTCCTAGGTCTTGTAAACCCAGTTCTATTGCTAAAAGGGGGTATATATATTTAAAAGGTGAAAATAAATACCATTGTAATCCAATGTTTGCATAAAAGTTTCTTAAAATTATTTTCCCTGGGTAAACCAACTATAAGATGATAGTCCTAAAGCAGTTTTCTCATTTATAGGTTCTCTCTTGGTTATTTGGAACTTTCATTCAAATCCTACTGAAGAACAAATTATCTTCCTTTACATAGAGAGTTAAAGGTAAGAAAGATGTTTCCAGGTAATTAAGATAATGCTAAATTTTATGTCTTATCTAATAGTCAAAGACATTCAAGATCCAATGGCCTCCTTTGTCACTCCGTATTTCTTTGAAGAAGCTGGTCCAGTAGTTGCTAGAGGGTAAAAATAAGAACAAACCCTTAGGTCACAATTTGGATGCATGGTTGGGACGCATAGCAGAAGCCACAGTCACCACTATAATTAAGGGTTGCATTAACAGTTTCCATTCTAACCTACTGACCTCAGTCACTCAAAACTTTCTGAAACTTTCACCCTTCAGCCACATATGTTCCTGGTTTGGTCTCTCCTCAACAGGGGTGTGTGTGTGTGTGTGTGTAAAACTGTTGATATTTGAGTATGACAGCAGTGAATAAACAATACCTTCCTATTATAAAAAAAATTATTGTGACTCCATGTTTGAAAAGTTCTAGTGTCAAAATAGTTAGGGGTAGAGAACTGAAAGATACAACTGTGCACATCATCTGTACGAACCATCTCATCTCTGGTTCTCCCATTGCACCATGTCCACATGCAGCAGTGCTCACAAACATTTTAGGGCTTTCGGAGTGTTGCATCTATCTATCCCACAGTTCCCAGCAAAGCTCCCTGGAACAGGTTGGGATGTCTATGGCATATAATCTCTATTTGCACCTGCTGATATTTTTTCATTTCTTCCATTGGATACTTGATCTCTCTGCAGGACAGAGGCATCACACGAACCATGAGGCTATACCCTGCTAAATCCTTGGTTTTGCAAATTCATGGCAGAGAGTCACCAGTTTCCCCATAAACACCTGCCAGAGCAACTCTGGATCTGGAGGTTTGGGGATCATGAACTCTGACATCTTTGACTAGTGGCTCTTGAGGAGGTAAGGAATTTGGATTCATTATTTCATAAATTTACTCATTTTATTATCATTTAACATGTATATTGCACTGTTTTAGTTTTGTTTTTTCTTCCTCTTTTTCTTTGTTTTGTAACCTCACTAATTTTTCCTCCTCTCTTGCATTTCCTTCTACTAGCCAGAGATGGGAGCCAGATGCTCTGGACCTGGGTGTAGAGACAGGGTTTCCCTTTGAGCCCACCATCCAGGGGAGAAAAGGGTGTGACCAGTAGTATTGGAATACAATGGTGAAATGGAATGGTCCAGTGGTTAGGGAACTGGCATGGGACTCAGACCCAGATTCACGTCCATGTGTGACCTTGGGCAAGTCACTTAAACCCAGGTCTTCAAAATGTATTTAGAAGCCTAACTCCCATTGATTTCTCCTTTGAGGATCTGGGTCTTAGTCTCTCTGGCAATGTTTACCTACACTGCAATAAAACACCTGTGACTGTCCTTTGTCAGCTGACTCGGGTTTGGGCTGCAAGGTTATAAAACCACAATGTAAATGTTCAGGCTCAGGGTGGAGCCTGGGCTCCTGGACTCACCCCTCACAGAGTCCCTGAGCCCAAACGTCTACACTACAATTTTATAGGCCTGTAGCCTGAGCCGTACAAGCCTGAGGCAAGTGACATGGTCCTGCCATGTGTGTTTTGTTGCAGTGTCGACATAACCACTGTGCTTCCATTCCCTGTCCATATAATGGAAATAATAGCACTTCCCTACCTCACAAAGGTGTTATGAGGATAAATACATTAAAGACTGTGAGGTGCTTACTATAGAAATGCAGAAGATAGATAGGTGAGTGGGGTTTCTTGGAGGTTATGGGACCATTTTAATGCAGTAGGGCACATTTATAACCAAATTATGCCTATTCACAATGGAACCATTACCTTTTTGAAGACCTCCACACGTAGTCTGTTGCTTTGTATGATTATTCGTTTCTGTTTTTCTTCTTCTTTCTTTTTCACTTCAGGCAAGTTGTTATAAATCCTGGCATAAATTCAGAATATAAAGTTATAATCATTCTACAGTGTCACCACTAACTTAATTTTTCAAAGTGGAAAAAATTCTTCTAGGTGATCACTGGTGGTATTATGCATTTGTAAATATCTGAATTTGATTTCATACAGGTATATGTTAGCAATAACACTGGTATCACAATGAAAGATTTTGAACTGAGAAACTTGAGAAATGGTCTTTATTCTGAAATGATTAACCGTAAGTAGAGGGCTAGGTTATCTCAGTTATGTCTGTGCAATTCTGGAGTAATTTCACTGAGCTCAGTGGAGATAATCTAGATTTATAGCAGTGTAACTGAGACAAGAATCTGTCCCATAAGCTTCTTGTAAGTATATCACAATACAGATTCCAAGCAATAACCTTCAGTGATTGCTCAAAAATGTGTAAGAAAAATAAAATGATAATTATATTAACTGATAAGATTTTTCTCACTGTCACTGTGACCCTTTCACCAGAAAACAAAATAGTCAATTCTTAATGTAATTGCAGTTCTTGGTTACAATCATAAAAGTAACTTTGGGTCTGATCTTTTTACCATTGCAGTCAATAGCAAAATTCCCACTGACTCAAGTGGGAGCAGGATTAGGCTCTCTGTAACAAATATCTTCCTACTCAACAGTTCTGCTCTTTGTGTATATTCTGATCTAAATCACAAGTATTCAGACTTAATTAGTTTAGTGGACTATAAAACTTTCCTTTCCCCCCAACCTATTTTGCACTACAGAGTCCATATAGCAGTCTATTCTGACTTATACATTATGAGAAGTGTTTTATTTTTAAGGACAGTGGGACAGATTCTGATCTCTGTGACATTAGGTTACATTCAGAAAAACTCCTTGACATAACTTTTTGCATTTTTTGTAGTTGTAAATGACTATATAAGGTGCAAGGCAATGGAGGATCAGACCCCGAAGTATCTAATAAATTGCAGTCTTTGCTGGGATATGTGCTGTGGTCAAGATTTTAAAAAATTAGTGACTCTGCCTTCAACTTTTGGGTGCACAACTTAATACACCTTAAAGAGGCCTAGTTTTCACAGGATGAATAAGTGAAAATCAGGTACTTCTAAGGTGCCTCAAATTGGGCCTCCAAAATCACTAGTCACTATTAAATCTTGACCTATACTCCTCTGCAGAAAGACAGTTCTCACTACTGGAGAAAAAAGATTCCTTATTCACATTCAATGCTTATCTAAGAAGTTAACTTCTGCTGTTAACAAGAAAATGCACTGGATTTTTTATGGTAGATGAATAACAACAAGTATGGCAGAAGATGGAGAAAACAGCCTGCAGAATAAGAGCCCTCAAAGGAATATTCGGAAGGATGTGGTGCAAACTTCATTGTGATTTTGGACTTTCCACATAGGTGGGATTGTGAGAAGTGAAATTATGTATTACAGAGCTGAAACTTCTGGTATATTTTGAGAGCTACAATTAATGCACAATATTATCACAAATCTCTAAAATGTTGTTAATGAATAGATTTGAAGAAATAACATTTAGTAAATTACTAAAGATCGATACATGTAAGAGCAAGTGGAGCATTATGGGCCACAAAACGAAGACAGAAGCCTCCCAAATTATACCCCTCCACAGAGGCCAGCCATAAATGCACCCCCTGTGCTCTCTGAGTGCAGGGATGCTCCCTGCCATCACCCCCAGGGCACTAGATACCCCAAAAAGGGGTGTGAGGAGGCAGAACCAAGACCTACACACACTGGGCAGAAGAACTGGTGTCCATCCAAGGCAATGTAAGCTGCACTCCATAAAGGGGGCTAGTAGGGGGTGTGTTCTCTCTTCCCTCTCCCTCAGTGCTCATAACAGCCCCCAGAAGCATTGTTTCTCCCTGCAGGGGAGAGCCTCCTGTTGCTTCTGCTAGGACAGTACAGCTCCAGACCATTCACTAAGTAGGGCTACAGCCCCTATTCACTCAAGTCATTTTAGGGGGAAGAACATTGTCCATGTTTGTGCATATTGCACAAGGCATGATGTACCACAAACTCAATATTATGATGCTAATTAGGAAGTGCAAAGTCTTGGCACTGGATCCCAGGGAATCAGTGAATTCTAAACTGAAATGTGTTGTACCTTTTAGATCTCATGTGCATCTCCTTCTCCGAAATGAACCTTTCCTTTGGTTTGAACAGGTTATCTCAATAAAAGAAACATATAGTTAATTTCTGAGGAATCTTTATTTAGCATGTTTTAATGAAACAATAACAGCACTGCTTTCCCTAAATTAATTCACATGGTGGTATTTCTGATTAAATCATTGCTGACCTACTGCCTGATCCAGCTTGCATTGAAGTCTAAGGAAAGACTCCTGATGACTTCACCTGGAGTTGAATCAGACCCTTAAGCTGCCCTTTAGAGTGGGAAGGATGGATAAGACCTCTTGCCACCAGTCTCATTACATGGTTCATTTATTTTAAATGCATATAACTTTTGTCACTGTCACAAGCAGCAGTGCATACCTCCAATTCAAGCCATGAACCAGCTGATGATTACTCTGGCATAAGATGACCTATTTTTCTGTCATTCTTTCCTGCCATTGGAGAGCACAAGTGACTGATTCTCCACTGCCTTGCATCTTCTGTAGTAAATAACTTTTTTGCAAAGTGGGTGAGATCCTCTGCCAGTGTCAACTGATTTACACCTGCAGAAACTTGGCCCAGTGGGTGCAATTCTGATTTGAGAGAATTTTACACCCACTTTGCACAGATGTAAATAACTGCACAAGGCAGTGGAGAATCAGGCTCAGTAGTCTTTGCCGACAAGATATGAAGACACTCTCACAACAACCTCAGCCAGCACTTCCTTGGCCAAGGGGAAATAATTATGGATCAAAATGGTTAGTTTGATTCCTAAGATAGGTAATTTTTATATTCTTCTTTCATAAACTCTTATTAATGCAAAGTAAAGGTAGACAATTTAACCCAGACACCTTCCCTGCTCCTGAGTCCTGCCGGTTGACAGCAACTTTAAATTCTGCCCTGTTGTACATATGTGTTACAATTTTATAATAACTCTGCTATCACCTAGGCTTTTAGTAGCAGGGTGGATGAGTAGTCATCCCACTTGTATCAGGAATTGGTTCATGATTTGAGGGTGAAGACCTTACACCTGTTGCAGGAGTGTGAATGTGTTTACAGGGGAATGAGAGGAAGGACTGCAGTGGGAATGCATTTTAAGGATTGTATTGGAAGAGTGGATGGGTCAGGAGAAAAGGCAAACATTACACAAGACTATTATAAAAGTACAGGACACAGTAAACAAAGCAGAGTATAATCCAAATAATTGGTTAAAATTGAAAACCCAATATTTTACAAATTATCATCAGAAAACATTGCTACATATCACTGAAAAGCTGGGTCCTCATATCATGAGTTTCTAGATCCTCACTGGGCCTTAGACCTATGTATTTTTTTGTTTGTTTTTTTAAAAAAAGACCATCACAGGGTATTTACTAGCAAGGTCATGGCAGGTGGATTTGATTTAAATCACTAGTCAGGAAGACTCAATTAATCATGGTTTTCTACACAAAAGTGCATTCTTGTTGGTTGTTATAGCCTTTAATACATATTCTTCACAACTCAGAGACAGATGTAGGTTTCATTTTTAGAAGGTGTACACTATACATTTTTAAACAGTGATTCATTTTGAAAACTTTTTTCAGATTAGTTTTACAGCTATATCAGAAAATGAATGATTGTTTGGTTATTTCATTTACCAAAGGTAATTGAAGCAGATATTTATGAAGTCATTGGGAAGTGAACTATCTCCCTCCAATTAAACAGGTTAAAAATTAATATTTGGAGGATTTTCTTGCCATGCTGTATTAGAAGGAGAACATCAGCAGACATTTAAATTGTTTTATTTAACTAAAACAACAGTGTTAAGTATTCTGGATTTTTTTTCTTCAACAGCAAACATATAATATTTTAACAAAACAAGCATATGTCCCTCGCTTCTCACATTTATCTCCAGATTTCTTCTCCTTGTCCAGATCTATTCCATCCCCAACAATCTTCTACTCATTTAACTTTTTGAAACTTTGCATTTTTAGAGAGAGGTAAGGGATTGACTCTCTGTACACAAATTTGCAGAGGGACAATAGAGTTGAGGTCTGTTATTTCTCACCGCTCTATTATTTTAAAACATTTTTGCTGTTAACAAGCACGTTACCTCTGGAGCCACACATCCACAGTCTGACAACTGCAAAACTAAGCATCTCTGATGGTATCTTCTTGACTGAGCACTGAGTCCCAGTGGTTAGATAGAAAGATTAACCTAAATAATCTATACAGAAGCCTGTGGACCCCCATAAGATTGAGTCCCTAATCCATGAACTATTGGAACTCATTTACAAAACTTTTCTTAAACATTACATGAATATATTGTCTCATACTGTAGAATTGGAATTTATAATCCATATTCCATGATGAGATATCTTTGAGCAATAATGTATCTTAATTAAAACTATCTTTAGGTTTTTTCCTCAAAAAGCATTTTATCAAAAAAATCCAATATAAATAAAAAAAATCACTGATTTTTATCCACCCTGGGTCAGAGTGGTTTCAGTAATGCAAGTTTACTGGACCACTTAGAGGGATACGGATCAAGGGCCCTATGTTCTCAGTGTTTTGTCATCAAAGCTAGCTTTATTTTTTATGATAAACACATGCATATTACTTAATACCACTGCATATCAAAGGAATGTAGAAGACATTATATTTCACAGTAAGTGACAAATGTGCCTCTCTTTTGTCTCACTACAAATAAGAGAAAATAATATTGAAGATGAAGAAATAAATATTAAGTTCCAGAACTACTTGACACACAGGTCAGCTCAGAGCTGAGCCTGTATCCACTGCCCGGAGTACAGACCTTCCCCCTTCACATTCTGCTCCTAGCTTTTTAAGACACCACATATGTTTCACTGGTATTTATGGAGGTTGCCCCTGGCAACCAAACAGCCTAGAGCCATTTAAAGGGGCCACACCCAGCATCTCAATTACACTCAGTTTACTGAGGAAAAAAGGAACTTGTCTTTAAGAACACTGTCATTCACATATTTGAGTTACAATGGATGGAACCGTTCAGCAATTTCCCTCCTGAGCTGATACAGTTTTCAGAATGAAAGCTGTGCAAAAAGAAACTCCTCTATGCTTGAGGATTAACCCTTTTTCAAATGCTTTATAACTGGCAAAGAAACCTATAATTTAGCCAAATTTTAACTAAACTTAATCATATTGTATTACAAATTTTAAACAAACAATATCCCCCCATACATATGAGGACACATTGTCTGGTATGACCAAGCAAAGCTTGGCACAGGATGGAGGCTGCAAAGTTAAGTGGGGCCACTTCGGCTCCTCATGTACCTTAGAGCTGCCTCACTGATGCTCTAAAATGCATCCAGCTGCCTAAAGTCACAAGAGGCCAGTTCTGGCAGCCAGGGATCCCTAAAGCTGCCTCTCCTCCTTTCCCTAAGCCACATCCTCTAACCTGCAGAAGGTCACATGAATCCTCTGGGGTCTTGTTAAGTCAGCTTAACAGCCCCTTTGCAATGGAAGGGTGCAAAGGAACACAGCAGAACTAAGAATTTGGCTGATCAGATATTTAAAAATAAAGGACAAACTCCCCTCCTCTGTGGTTGCACAGAACTAAGATGTGGGGATCCAGTATATAGGAATCATACCCCTGCCCAGCACAGAGTCCAGCTCCAGGAGTATTCCTTCCACATTCCTGTGCAGAGCAGGAGACAGCCGGGGAGGAGTGAGGGTGAGCCAGTAGCCCCTGCAGTGGCCTTGATTGTCCTACACTGAGCCTTCCTGAACTCAAATTCGGCTTGGGGCAAGCAGTGGATTTGGACGGATAAGATGAATAATGTAATTTGTGTGCACAGAGCATTTGCTCACATAACTCCCTATACATCAAGATTAACATTTGCGGAAACCTCTAATTTTTTGTCTGGAGAGCAGTGATTTTTTCACAGCTGGGACAAAAATAATCTCTTAAAAGGTTTTACTTTTTTAATAAAAAGCTATGTTGGTGACATTTCCAGCCAGCAAGCTGGAAGGGCTTCCCTCCAGATTCCCACTCATGGAACACAGTGAAGAAACGTCAACTGGCTTCAGACTAATCAGACTCCTGCCACAAGCTTTGGGCTCCCCGCCCTGGAGTGCAGTGAAGACAACAGCAGCTGGCTTCATCTCTTCCGAAAGCAGTTAATCTCCAGGTAGGTTTCACTTGAGGACTAGCTAATTTCCAAGGGGTGGTTGGTCAATAATTGCAAGAAGAGGAAGGAGAATTTCCTGCAGCTGGGAAATGGGGTTAGGCTGGGACTCATATTTATGTGTCTAGTCCAGCCACACATGTCCCCCAGCCTACATAAGATTTCTCCGCAAATGCTATTTACATACTATTCCCTCCGGTTATGAAATGGCAGAAGAGCTGCAGCTTGAACTGGGAGGTCAAGCCAGCACCAAGCTGCTTCTTTGCAGAGAAGCAGGGCCACCAGCAGGGCAGAGATGGACATGGAGAATAAGGCTGCCCACCTGCTCAAGTAGTGGGGGATAAGACATCTTCTTCAGGGACTCTTGAGGAAAGGAGTAAACTGTTCCTCAGTGCCTCAGCACATAATGCTGGGAATAAACAGGGTACAAGAGGGTGTGCTCTGAAATGCAGGGCCATGACTTTTCTGTGACTTCTTAATAATAGGTTGAGACTATTCTCTAATTTTACCACAAGTCAATGTGACAAAATGGCCTCCATGTTTGAATTACAGAGAATTACCACAGAGGCAGGAAGCAGGACGCATATGCCTTCTATTGCTCTAGAGCAATAATTCCAGCTGACCTAGGAGCTGTCTTGAAGGGCACTGGAACAAGACACAGCCAGCACACCTTGGCAGGAAAGAGAGGTTGCCATGGTAGAGGCTTCTAGAGGAAAAATAAAAGGGTGAATCCTGAAAAATCTTCCCTGGAAATTAAAAAAAAAAATATCTTGCTTATAAAAAATATCTGCTGTATAAGACAACAGCCGTAAGACTTATAATTCAATGTCATAGGCAAACCATGCAATACCCAGTCACATAGCATCTCTCAACTAACTCTCAGGGCAATACTCAAGATAAAACAATAACTTAAAATATGGCTTTACAAAAAGGTGAAACCTTGGGGGATTGCACCAGGAGAAAATCTTAAAATCGTTTAAAAAGGAAATGAAAAGCCAATGCAAATTATAGAGTAAAAATAATATGTGCATAGTACTTAATTATTGTTAACATCCAAGCAGCAAAATACAGTTCCAAGTGGAAGTCTGCCATGCTGGCTCTTCAAAAGGGCCACCATGCTAAGAATTATAATAGCGGACCAAATGCATAATCAAAACCTGAATTAACATCCCTATTGAGCGAAGATCAGACTAAGGCATAAAGTAGACAATGCACCAAGATGACAATAGCCCAACTTCTAAATTACATTTGTTAGATTATTACAATTCAGCATCAAATTCATAGCTTTGATTTTTAATGTGAAAAATATTCGAAGCAGGGAAAAGTACTGAGTTCTAAGATTGACAGCTACTCAGGGTTTTTGCTGAGAAATTCCACAGAAAAAAAAGTTACTATGAGATGTTTCATCCATGTTTTATTCAAATCCTGTAAGGCTGCTGAGATACTGGTATTTATAACAATACCATGCATAGCAGTGATTTATTTGTGACATTCCTTTAATGGGGTGAGGAAGCCACACCAAGGTCTTGAAGTTGCTAACCAAGATAAATAGCTCATCATCATCAATATATTTTTAACACATGCTAATGCTAACCCCAGAGATGGTTTAGAAGAAAAATACATTTCCTGGCTGGAAAGCTATTAAATGTTTAGACAGAGGACAGATAGCTTAGGAATGAGAAGAGAAGGAATAGGTTCCTTGGCTTCCGACGTAGAAATAAATCACGGAGCCACTGAAATAAAGAGAGACAAAATGTACGGTGGGCTAGTTTCTGCCAACTGGTACATGGATGTGCCTTCCACTTATGAGTGGGAGCCCTAAAAATGGGAACACAGCTAGAACGTGACCCTGCATTGTATCTTGCCAGCCACGAGAAAGAGAAGCACTTGCACTTTTGGTGTTGCACTTGCAGGTAGTTATACTCATGGGCTTCTCTCCCGTTCAACTAAAACAGGAATCCACCAAAAGCACAAACTGACTGACAAATTAGCCAATTACTTCCCCCAGTTCAGTGGTTTGACTTTCTTTAAAACTTCAGCAGCAAACATGCACTGCAGAATATTTGTTTTAATGTCTGGCACTGCACTATGCTGTCTATTGCAGAGATGCCGTTGAGTACATACAGACTTCATGGCTACTGCATTTTTAAATCATTAGTCTGTGTGTCCATTTTAAAAAGAAAATTAACCCTGAACATAAACTGAATACATGGGCCAAATTCTGCTTAGTGACACCCATGCCACGCTGCTAACTGAGGGAAGAATTTTTCCCTGTGGTGTTTTCAGAGTAGCCAAATTCAGATGTGCTGTATGTTATATGCCGGTCAGCTGTACAAGGGAGTTAAAGGGTTTTTTCTTGACCAGGATTTAAAGGAGTGTTGTTAGTTAATGCATGCTAACTAACACATTCTAAAGGTCTAGTGTGGACAACATGGTGGATACATTAACACGAGCTCCTGCTTAAGTTTCAACTCAACCAGCTACCTCATGTTTAAGTCTACACTGCCTAGTGTATACTACACCCTTAGAACACATTCTACCAGCACACTTTTTATCCTAGTCAAAACAAACCCTAAAGAAGTAGAAGAGAGTCTAAGGGCCTGATTATCCTCTGTTGTGCAGCCTGTGTGGTCATTTACATCAGTGCAGAATGGATGAAGTGTAGGAGTAACATGCTACCATTTTGATCTGGTGACAGTGGAGAATCTGTCCTAAATTGGTGTAACTTATATGGCAAAGGGCCAGAAGAAGGTGTAAGTTAAAGTGTGTAAGCCTGATTCTCTGCTTCTTCACCCCTTGTTAATCATTTCCCCCTGTACAAATTTGATCTGTGCTCTGGATATCCATCCTCACGGGCCTTTCTTAACATGACAGGTCCAACAATGGGAGACTTCACCAGTTATCCCATAAAACCTAAAAAGAAAAGGAGTACTAGTGGCACCTTAGCGACTAACCAATTTATTTGAGCATAAGCTTTCGTGATGCATCCGATAAAGTGAGCTGTAGCTCATGAAACCTTATGCTCAAATAAATTGGTTAGTCTCTAAGGTGCCACTTGTACTCCTTTTCTTTTTGCGAATACAGACTAACGCGGCTGCTACTCTGAAACCTATAAAACCTGACAAGTTTGTTTATGAAATCCAGATAGTGCCAGTGTAAGGCTAAAAGCTTCTGGACCAAATTCATCCCTAGTGTAACTTCAGTGAAGTCACACCAGGGATGAATTCAGTCCCTTGTCCAAATTTACTTTTCTGTCATTCAAGATCTTCTGGAGGGCTTAGCCCATAGGTCAGAAAACTTTGGAATAACAATTGTCTTGTACAGTATAGCACTCTGGGGCACTAGGACCCAAGCATGTCTCTCTCCTCCTCCCCCCATGTGGGGCTGAGGAGAAACTGCAGAGAGGAACAAGCCAGAAGGAGCCAAAGCAGGGATCTTTGGACATTCAGAGAACTTTCTACAGTTTTGACTGGACTTTCTCTGACCTGTGCTGATTGGCTGTTTGCTCCAACCCTCTCCCTTCCCCTCCCTCACAGCCTTTTCACCTTAGCCCATCTGCCCCTCTTACTCTCATCTCCCCTGCCCTGTCCCTCTCACCCACTCCCTTCAATCCCCTCTACCTTCACTTGTCTTTTCATGTAGCTTATCCCCTCTTCCCTCCCCTAAATGTGGAACTAACGTGTGTCACCATCCCATTGTTCACTCTGCTTGTGTGTTCTACCCCCTCCCGTACTCTGTGTCTGCCTTGTCTATTTACATTGTTAGCTCTTGGGGGCTGTGTTTGTACAGTGCCTAGCACAATGGAGCCCTAGTCTTGCTTGGCCCACAGGCATTACCATAATAAACATGGTTAATAAAATAATAACAGAAATAGGTGGCTGCTGTTCTCAATTAGATTTTCCTGAGCATACCCTCATCTGTATTCATCACTTTTGGCTCCAAACTACTAGCAAGGTGCCAACAGTGTGAGTGATGCTGTTGCTAGCAATGAATAATGTCTGGGGGGAAAAAATCAGAGTCTTGTCAAAATGAGAGTAATATACAACTTGCAATGGAAATGTGGCTGCAAACATTTAATCAACCACCAAGGCCACCTGAAGGCAGGCAGACTGCATTATAACAGCTGTGTAATTGCTTGGTTGTGGGTTTGTTTGTTTTTTGGTCCATATTCTCTGATTGCCATTGTCCACATTCCCTATTAAACCTATAATCTAAACGAGAATCAGGTCTACACAGTTCTTCTCAGGACAGCCCAAAGGAAAAAGCCTGTTTTCTACAGTCACTTTGAGCACAGTTCAGGAGGTGTTCCATGCATTTGCTTCCAAAATACTTTTGAAGATAGAGAATTTGAGGCTGACTGCTGGATATTAATATACATCAGGAGAAATCAGCAGACATCTATTGAGGGGGTGGATGGTAACTTTATGATTTCCTATATTGCTGTTTCCAGTAAACAGTCTCCCAAAAGGAAAGGAAAATAGAGGGTATACAAATATGTTCTTGTGAATTAAAAAAAAAAAACCTCTAAAAGTGCTTATGTACACTATGATCACAAAGCTGTTCATTAGGAGGATTTAAAGGCCTATAAACAGCTGGTCGTCTAGTCACTAAAGTAATTACATCATGGTTTTTGAGATTTAAATCCAGTTATTTGAACATTGTTTCCATTCAGTTCGTCACAGTGGGATCTCTAATTTGTTTGACATAGTCAACAGCAGAATAGTGTTTCTTGGAATAATTAGCACTCTAGAAATTTAACAGTACACAGTGCACAGTACAAAGGCTAGTAAAAGAGTTGTAGGTTGTTTGCCTCAGAAATGTGCTTGTAATGATAAAATCTTCTGATGGATAAACAGTCACATTTTTGTAACATTACTTCGGGCATTTTGTGAAATTCTGTTCATGAATTACAATTCGAAATCGGAAACAACTTGTTTTTGAAGATGAGAAGGTACAGGGAAGCTGCACAGATGTTAGTATTTATATGGAAATGATATTGGATACCAATTATCTTTCTCCTTTGCGAGAAACAGTAAAGTTATAACAACATGGGCAAAATGGTTTGAAGATTATGTGGGATCTAACAATCCGATATTCTCAATAAACACACTTCATTCTGTTAAAGTGATGTTAAAGAGCGGTCTCTAAATGCCCATGTTTCTTTTTCACAGTAACATTAAGATAAAAAGTATGTGTTCTTCATGATGAAATAGGTGTAGACCCTGCTTATCTAGGAGCAATTTCAGTGCAACAGCATACAGATTTGTTCAAGCCAACAGGACAAACAGCATCTCAATCACAGTTTTTAAAACCTTTCTGATAAAATCATCTGTCAAATTACTAGAAGCTAGATGTGAATTAGAAGGAGAAAAAAAGATTGATGAAGTAGTGGCTGCTGGGATTTGCAGTGGATAGACTAAAGAGACTCACAGACTTTAGGGACAGAATGGACCATCATGATCATCTAGTCTGACCTCCAGTAACACAGTATTCCACACAAGGTCTCACTAGTGCCTTGTATAATATTACTAACCCTGGAAATATCTCTCCTGATGCACCCTACGTTTGCATTAGCCTTTTTCATGGCGCCTCACCTTGGCAGCTCGTAGTTATCCTGTGATCAGCCAATACACCCAGGTCTTTTTCCTCCTCTGTCACTTCCGACTGATAAGTTCCCAGCTTAGAGCAAAAATTCTTGTTGTTGGTCCTTAAGTGCAAGACTTTGCACTATTACATTTCATCCCATTTCTATTACTCCAGTTTACAAGGTCACCCAGATCTTCTTCTATGATATTCCAGTCCTCCTCTGTACTGGCTATACCTCCCAACTTTGTGCCATCCTCAAATTTTATTAGCACACTCCCACTTTTTGTGCCAAGGTCATTAATAAAAATGTTAAATAAGGTTGATCCCAAGACAAATCCTTGTGGAATTCTACTACAGCATGACAGTTCACCTCTCAGTATGACCTGTTGTAGTCCCCCCTTTAACCAGTTCCTTATCCACCTTTCAATTCTCCTATTAATCCCCATCTTCTCCAATTTCACTAATAATTTCCCATGCAGAACTGTATCAAATGCCTTACTGAAATCCAGGTAGATTAGACCTACTGCATTTCCTTTGTCTAAAAAAAAATCAGTTATCTCAAAGGAGGTGGTTAGGTTGGTCTGGCATCATCTACCTTTTGTAAAACGATGATGTATTTTTTCCCAATTACCTCTATGTCCTTAACTACTTTCTCTTTCAAAATTTGTTCCAAAACCTTGCATACAACCGAGAGCAAACTAACAGGCCTGTAATTTCCCGCATCACTTTTCCCCCTTTCTTAAAAATAGGAACTATGCTAACAATTCTCCAGTCATAGGGTAACACCTGCAAGTTTACTCACTGTAAGTAGCCCAGGAGTATAATAAGGATGCTGTGCTGCCCAGCCAGAGAGAGTTTCAGAACCTATCCCCGGGGTCACTTATGTCCTGGCCAGTGGAAGTCATGCCTGGTAGTCAAGTTGCCCTTACAAAAACTGTTGCTGGCAAATGCATGAATTACCATTGATGATATGCTGAAAAGGAGCTGTGTGTTTGACATGGTTACAAAGACCCCAGGAAAGGAGGAAAGAGTGTAAATCATCATTCTCAGACTAAAGAGGCAATCAAAAGACCATACTCTGAAGCCTATGGACCCTATTAAAAAAATACAGTATATGCTTTAACCTGGTTTCCATCTCATCATTCTATTCTCTAGGGTTCTCTGTTTTTCTAATGCTGTTTTTATGTCTATTGTTTTGAAAGAACATACTGTTCCCCAGAGACCAAGAAACGTGCGGACAAGCTGGATTTGGCAGAGTCCCTGCAGTTTTCCCTCAGCTGTTGCGAAAATGGCCCCAGAAGATGCTAGTTTAGAGGTTAAGAATTAGCTGTTTAACCCTTGCCATGTTATTTTCTTTATTCCAATAGTTCTTAGTGTTTGATAATGGCACTGCCCTTGCTAAGTGCCCTGTGGACTTCAGGGTAATGAACACTTGCATGGATACTAATTTAACCTGTTTCACAGTTCAGGTATATCAAGGTATGGAATTTTTGCAGCAGGATATTCATTCTCATCTCCGGTGATACGGGGAGAAGAAGCTTAAAGGCTGTAGCATTCCTTTTAGATCAGCAGAGAGAATGGAAGTGAGGTTACAAGGCTACTGGCCTTTGCTAACCTAATGGAGCAGCCAGTGCTAATATAAAAGAACGGAGCAGCCGTCCAAAGGACTTGTGCACTAAAAAGGAAATTCAGTGCATTTGTTAAAAAAAAAAAAAAAAAAAAGACAAACAAAAAAACACTTTAACGTCCCAGCTTTTTAACAGAATATATCGGATTAGACTAAGAAATTTTTGAAGTCAAAATCTCAGTTAAGTGCACAATTCTCATTAACTTTTAATGACCATTGGGCACATAATTGTCATTTTTGCCTTTTAAAATCTCTCCCACAGAATCAGACTTTCAAAGAACTTAGCACTTTTGAAAATATGGCCCATAAATAACAAGTAATAATAATAAATAATAAACTAACAGTTATATTGTGATAGTGCAGAGAGGCCTCAAAGCAGGTTAGGTTCCTATGGTGACGGGGGCCATACAAAGATGCAACAACGAGGAGTCCTTGTGGCACCGAATGAAGTGGGTTCTAGCCCACGAAAGCTTATGCCCAAATAAATTTGTTAGTCTCTAAGGTACCACAAGGACTCCTCATTGTTTTTGCTGATACAGACTAACAGAGCTACCACTCTGAAACCATACAAAGATATAGTAAATGACCATCCTTGCCCCCAATGAGCTTACAACCCTAAAATGAGTTTACAATCTGAAACAAGCACACTTACATTTTAATACAAAATAATTGGAAAATTTTTCTTCCCTTACTTACCTGTCAAGACCTAAGTTCACAATAAATATTCCCATTGCTAGGGTATATTATTCTTTACGTAGGATCAGATTTCTGCATGATGCTTTGCAGGTAACTAAGATGACTTAGTGTTATCTGAGCAGCTTGCATTTTGGGTTGGCCTCAGGCTCATGAGCACGTAAAGGGGAAAGCCAGCTTTATGTATTAGTCATACGATGTCACCTTTTCTGAACTGACTGACTTCCAGGCATTCTGTTGCAAAGTGACATCATTTGAGCACACTGTACTAGTAGCATGAGAGAACTGTGTTGGAGACTACAGCTGGGATTTCTGAAGCTACCTAGGGGATACAGATGCCATTTCCCACTAAAATGAATGTGAATTGGTTGAAATCCCCAAAGCAGCCTATGGATCCATCTCCATTCTATTTTAATATTCTATTAAATATCTTTAAAAAGCCTCAAATTGTTTTAAAAGCAAACCTTTAAACTTTCATATACATCTGCTAGATTATATAGTATTAATGCAGGACAATAACTCTTCCACAACCTTCTAAATAAGGATCCTGCACTCAAAGGCTACTCAAGACAAGCTGATGCACTATGCAAAACTTCAGTGTGCTGCTCCTCTGCCTACCGCAGACTATCAAATCTTATTGCAGCACAGCCATGGAACAGAAGTGTGGAATGGAACCAGGCATGCACGCGTGCGCACACACACACACAAATGCACTCCGACAGGCTGCTGGAATCTGGGGCCATTTGTTACCAATGCAGCCTGCACTCCGTAGTCATTTGTTACCAATGCGGTCTCACTGAGAGGCTCCTCCCTCATGCTCGGGAGTGTACAGCTGGCTTAGCCCTTCAGCACAAGTGTACTTAATTCTGAGTCAAGTTGTTCTATAATTTATCAGCAGGGATACGCACCGCAGGCTGCTCCCACATAGAACAATTGGCCCATGCTCCTGTGCGGGGTACAAAGAGGCAGCCATTTTTGCCCAACACTGGACCTAGGACTGAGTGGAGGGCTGGAGCGATCAGAATTTGGGGGCTCTGCCAAATGACAGTGGAGCTGAAGACTTTGAGCCAGGCTGACCCCCTTATTGCCTGCTTTGAGGAACAGTTCACCAGCAGGGATCACACTCCCGCCCTCTGGTGGTTTAGGCTCAGTGCGGTCAGGATTCAGCACTGGGGACGCACTGCCCTGCACAGCCCCTCCACCCAACTCCTGGACCACCCGCCTTCCCCTGGTAGCCCTAGGTCTTTCCCTCCCAACCCCCCAGATAGCCTGCTTTGCCCTGCCCTTTGTCTCTGCCAGCTATATATACCCTGTGTAGTTGGGCAGGTCCTGGAGATGCCTTACCTGCCCCAGTCACCCACTCCAGTCAGCTCAGCTGGTCACCAATTCACACTCGGGCTGAGGGCAGGGACAGACTAGCCCTCAACACACTGGTGGCCATGCCCACACTTCCAGGCTCTGATGACAGGCATGCATCAGCCTTAACTTTCTGCTTGTTCCACAGTTGGCCCTTGGCAGCCTGGGCTCCATGCCTTGGGAACACTGGCCTGCCTGGTTGGCAGTACGTTTGATTCTAGGGGGTATGAGGTGCTGTGCAAGCATTTGCCTGCTGCGGAGCTGGCAGCACCAGCCAACTGGGATGAATGGGTGAGCAAGGAATGATCACAAGGTGAGGAACGAGGGGCTGGAGGTGACAGGAGAGAGGCAGGGGAAGAAAGAGAAGTATAGGGAAGTTGCAAGGCAAAAGGGGTAGGTGGAAAAGCTGGAAGGGGAGCTGGCGGGTTCCTAGCTGGCGGGCTCTGTCTCATGCAGCATTCAGTGCTCAGCCATAGTCACCAGGAATTAAAATATTTATTTTTAAATAAAATATTCATTGGTGGGGCCCTGGCAGTATGGAGTCAGCAAGAGTCCCAAGTCCACATGGGGGACAGTTCCCCACCTCCCCTGGCCACCTGCCCAGGGCATTTGCCTTTGGATGGATTTGGTGCTACCATTTCAATTTACTTTTACACACACACACACGTGCCTGAACACAAACAAACTTGCACACACATTCATCTTCATTTTCAGACACACATCCCACTACCCTCCAGGCAATGAATCACTCCTGAGTAACAGGTGTCACCACCTCAGGGTTTAGTCTTTTGCATCTGCGGCCATTGGTGGGAACCCTGCTCCCTGTTACTCCCCTCCACTGGGACCCGCTGTCCCTCCCAGCCAGTGGTATGAGGAGCTTGGTGCTTACAAACAGGTAGCAAACTGTGGAGCTTAAACTGAGCTCAGGGGTTTCAGAGTAGCAGCCGTGTTAGTCTGTATCCGCAAAAAGAAAAGGAGGACTTGTGGCACCTTAGAGACTAACCAATTTATTTGAGCATAAGCTTTCGTGAGCTACAGCTCACTTCATCGAAAGCTTACAAGTACTCCTTTTCTTTTTGAGCTAAGGGGGTTAGTCAGCAGCTCTCTCCTCTCCTGCCAATAGGAGCAAGATTGGGTCTCCTATGATATCCCAGAGTCAGACTGCTGCAGGACTCCCCTTTTCCTCTCTGCTCCAGGTCACCCCAGCTCCGGGGGGGCATGTTTTGTCATTTTAGCCTATCATTTAAAGGCCTGGTCCCAGGCTCCCCCGTTTGACTCGAGCACATCAGAACCTCCCTTTCTTCCCATCCCCAGATGGATGGTAATTTACAGCTCCAGACAGCTGCCTGCTTTTTTCAACATTTGAGTACAGAACAGTACTCAGATTTGTGTCCAGAAGCAAAAAGGGGAAAGGGGAGATGATAGGATCAGGGAGAGGTGAGAGACACAGTGCCACACTGGCCGCTTTGTGCTACAGTTCTCCAGCCCCTGTACTTCTCACCCAGAGGCCCCTCTTGCTATAGGCAAACTAAGTAGCTATTTCCTAAGGAGGCAACTGCCTAGAGGCAGGGTCTGTGGGGGTGTGAATTGCAAAGCACTCTAATGTGTAGTGCTCTAACTGGCCTATGTGTACCCTGCTGCAGTGAACTAAAAGGTATCTAGTACACATTGATATAGTCCTGTGGACTATATGAGCAGGCAGTAGGTACCTTTTAGTTAGTGCCAGCCAGGTCCACACAGACCAGTTAGATCGTTCTGCAATTCACTCCACCCTAATCTATCTCCTCCAATAAACCAGTCTGCTGTGCTGCTTCTACCAGAAATCTGCTGCCCCTGGACAGCTGCAAAGTTTGCCTGTTACTAGAAAGGCCTCTGCCTGCACTGCTAATACTATTAACGACAGGAGGCTCTGCCTAATAGCCGCCATCAGTAGAAGGTTCAAAATGCCTATGGTCACAACTCAGTACAGATTAAGTATGCTCAGTGTATTTGTATACTTCCCAATTTCTCTTTTTTGTTGTGGCTGTGTTTAATTGAATAAGTAAACAGAGTCATTTTTTAAAAGTTTTACTTAGTCATTACCAATTTAGTAAACCATTTCTTATCTGTAGCCTACATATTTATGCTTAGTCAGACACCTAAAATTTACTATTTATCCATACGCTAATTTACTATGGTAGATATGTGACTATTTCTGTCATGATAAGAATGACAAGATATCACAAATAGAAAATCCAATGAGACTTTCTATGAGTAACAAGTTGTGGCAGATGAGTTATGGGAACAAAAGCTCCTCTTTAGACACATTTATCTTTAATAACTAACCAATAAGAGATGGAAACAGCCATTTACTTGAGCCATTAATGAATGTTTTTCAATATTCCGTTTTTCTCATTGAACAAGCATATAAATTAATATTTAATAATCATTCAAGGAGAAAGAGGTTAAATTTTTCATTTTTATTTCAGAAAATCTTTGTATAGTTGGACTTGGGGACCTTTAACATGACCTAAAAAAAGGAAAAAAAGTTGTGTCTTTTTTTTTTTTTTGCTTATTCTCCAAGATGTATGACAAAAACCTGATATCCCACATCCTATGTTCCCCTCCAATACCATCCAAATACTGCCTCCCCAAACAAATACAACCAACCAAACAAAAACCCATACAGCCACAACCATGTAATTGATTCTTGTTTTTTACATTACAAATCCAGGTCTTGCCTTCCTGCCTTCCTTGGACTGGGAAACCAGTAGGTTTATGGCATAACAATCTCCAAGGGTGAATTTCTGGGAGTTTTGCCATTGACTTCAATGGGGTCAGGATTTTGCAACAAGTAAATACATGAACCTGATTAATTGGATCGGGGAATTAATTTTATTCACCTTTTTAAAGTATTCTTTGGCTTTTGTTTTTACATCTATTGAACTGTGAAGCAATAATCTATATACCAGTTTTACAGCCAAGGTAGAATGGACTGTATTATACTATACATTAAATAGCACCAGGAATTAGGATTCCCCAAAGCAATGATCCAAAATGCATTAGCACTAACAATGTCACTTGGGGTTGAGGATAGAATAGCTGTAACCTTGAAAACTACAGACACCCTAAATTTTGTTTTAAAGCTTTATTGTTGTGCATTTAAGGCATCAGGAGTCTGAGAACAGGTTCAATACTCCAACTACCAAGAGACGGCGGGAGAAGAGGAGAAAAAGCTGAGCCATGGAAATCTACTAATTTCTACTTGGCCTGCAAAGTGAAAACTTTAGTGGCAGCTGTGTTCAGATGAAAGTCAACTCCCCCTAAGGCTTCTGCCAATCTGGGACTGAACGAGTGAGCACCTTGCAACTATCTTTCTGGGAATTTCATCTCGCCACTACTCCATCAAAACTTGAATTAAACCTCCTGCTAATTCTCAGTGCAGGATTTTGCCTCTTTTTGGAGAACCAGAACTTGCCATCTCTTCCAAGGCCTCTCATTCATAAGCAATTGGGAGGAAACATCTAATTTCCTCCCTGTCACACCATTTGAGTATCAAGCATGTCATTCCTGGAATGAGTTTGGTATTCAGTAGCTGGGGAGCAGAGGACTGGAGGTTACATACCTGAGCCTCTGCTGGCCCAGCGCAGAGCACTGCTGCCAACATACTGGTCCAACTATAACTTTAAAAGAAAACAGAGTCCCTTTCAAAACAGTGGCATGAACACTACAGTAAGAGATCATTCAAGCATGTGGTCTACTAGCTAATTTAGCATGTAAGAAAAACAACTGCATTTTTGCTTTTTAATGCTTTGTCAGCAGAATAGCTGAGGACAAGCTTCTTATGGTGTACTTGTTTAATGAGGCCTTCCATTGTTTTGGTTTTTTGGTACAAACCTGTGGTTTCAGAAGCCTGCAGATTTAACTGAACTTAAAAATGTAAAGAGGAATGCTATCCATGTAAATAAATCTGAAATTTAAGCACACACTTTTCTTTTGTGAATGGTATTAATAAAGAAAAACATGGATGATGAAGCTAAGAAAGTCCAAAAGTAAAAGTTTTACGTAATGTGGTTTGGTGTCATTTATCTGGACACCTCTGTGATCTGAGCAATGAGGTCTATCAGGCGTACAGCTACTGCACACACCAAAACAATTCAGTATGTTACTCACTAGGGCTAAGAACCTCTCCACTTCTCTTGCATATCCAGGTTTATTCTTAGGAAAGTGGCCAGTTTTAAGGTGTATTGATCCACCAGTCTGTCTCCCATGTGCTCATCTCTGTAGCATCTGAGTAGCACCATGGTATAACCTCATAACTGGTTAATTTCCAAGGTTTTGATAAGGCCACGGGTGATTTCAATGGGAGTCAGGTGCCTAAATAATCTGTGTAACTGTCCCTAAAACTGTTCTCTCTCTCCCTCTGCATCCTAGCACAGCTTCTGATTAGAACATTAGAATAGAGGTTGGCGTGTTGACAGTTGTGTCTGATTCTCACCAAAGTAAATGTAGAAATACTGCATTCATGCTGAGATTTCAAATCCAGTTACAAACCTGATGTTGATGCAACAATCACAATTCATCTTACCACTGAGAGGGTGAGGAACGGTATATTGCTTCTTTTTGTTAGAAATGGATGCTGAGGAAAGTTTGCGAGGAAGAAGAGCTCCTTCTTGCTTTTCTGGAGTGTCACTCTGCTGGGTTTTCCTCAGTTGTGCCATGTGTTCAAGTTTTTTCAACCGTTCTTGTGAACGAGAAATAAACTGAGGTTTATGGACTTCCAGAGCCTCCTAAATAAAACAGTCAAAACATTTCATTTTAGAATATGGAATACAAAACATTGAGATGCTCATCAAATATGATTTAGTAAAGGATTATCATGGAGAAGTCAATGCATCTCAACAGTTAAGGTAACAACATTGTATTTGCTCCCCTCTAACTTTAGTTTGGAAAACTGATTTGGCTTGAATATTGCCAGATTTATTCTAAAGGCAAAGGGGAATATTGCTGCCAAATTTGAAGTAAGTGTATTAAACTGTTTTTGAGTTTCAGATTTTTATGAAATTATCCTGATTTAAGATTCTGACTTTTTGTTCAATATTTCTCAAAAAAAACAACAGCTCAGAAACAGCTTGTCACTAGCAGCTCACAAACTTTCCTTATATTTAAATCTTCTTGAAAACTCATTCACAGATGGAAAAGGAGTACTTCCTTTTCTTTTTGCGAATACAGACTAACACGGCTGTTACTCTGAAACCATTCACAGATGATACACGAAGAAAATAAACTGCTGTCAGTGACATGTTTAGGAAGCACCATAGCCTAAGCAGCCCTGCTCAACCAATAAGACTGAGTCATGGGGGAGAAAGGGGGCTGGTGTAGCTTATTGCAATAGATGAGACAGTTTTCAGGGCCTGGTGGGAGTCTGGGCAGGAGTTCACTCCCTGTTACCCTTCCTGACATGGCTGCTGCCTCTGCCCAAGCACTGCATCTTCCTGAATGCCAATAAGAATTTACATTACAGCTAGCATGTACTAATAATTACTGCTAAGAGTTGTGCTTGAGTAGTGTCATTATAGGATTTGTGTAAATTATGCCCAGGCTCATTGAGGGTTGAGGAGCAGATCTAGAGCATATGGAAACTGTCTCTTTATGAACACTGAGCTCCCAGCTCTTATCATCACTCCATTGGCTTCTGAAGCAGTGGAGATGGCATTTGTTCTAGATGCAAACAGTTGTACTGCGTATCTTTTGCAGTCAGACAAGATGGTCCTGTGAATAATTCAACAGCAGATGCAAGTGACAAACACTTGAGTGAAAAAGGAACACAGAACAAATGGTGAACTTCTGCCCTTGGTGAGTTCCCAGGAAGGAACCAGCATTCATGAAAAATCAGTCCCAGAATTAACAGTAGAGAAACATTTGATATTTTACCCTTAGAGACAGTAGGCTGGATGGAATTTTCTCAGGCACAGCACAGATTTCTGGCTGTGTGAATGCTTCTTGTTTCTCATGAGTAACATCTGGTGAGTGAGCTGCAGAGGTTGTTACCCTGCTGGCCGTCTCTTGTTTGTCGCTCTTCTTACAATCCTTTATTTTGTCAACTGAACCACAGAATTTGTAATCACCTTAGAGAGATTTAAAAGTTCATTAAGGGTGCGTGGTTAATTTTTGATTGGATTCCGTACATCATTAGAAATGGAGGACAATTTCTGAAATAAGAATGCCAAGGTGTTAATAATAGGCCTCATTAATCATAGGTGCTAGTCACTGCCCTGTGACACAGAAGTATCTTTCATATTAAGCAAGTCTTCACAATTAAGTGTAAATATACCATTTTGATATTTAGATCCGTTTGGTGTTTGCTTCCTGAAAAGCAAGATACCTCCATAACACACTGACTTTATATGAAGCAATATTATTGCACTGCAATTCACAGACTTTGAGATCGTTTAAAATTATTGCACTGACAATGGAAAATAATAAACTGCTATGGAACTTAATCACATATCACTTCTCTCTGACCAAACTGAGGTTTTAATGAGAATTGGTATTGTTTTTTAATTTCGAATATATTGGTTTTCCTTCTTTGTATTGTTCCTGGGCATTCATTAGGCCTATTTTGGTGTGATTATATGAAATGCTAATAAAGAAAAGGTAAAACACATTACAGCAATTCATTATAACTGGACTTAATCCAATAGGTCATGTAATCAGACTTTTAAAAAGATTTTCCTCATTTATGATCATGCTCTATTGCTCTTTTATAATCAATATTTCCTGCATAATGTAGATCCAAAAGAAGACCTGTGCCCAAAATGTAAAAGACACCTTTTCAAAATAGTTCACATGCCTCTGATTTAAAATGTAAATTAGTCCAGACTAACAAATTAACTTCTGAACAATCCCCATATGCACTGCTCTAAAACAGCAACACTAACTGCATCTCTCATGCCAAACAGTACGATTTCTGAGATTTTTATATCTGGAAATAAAGTCCATTGCTGTTTGCTTCAATTGGGCTATTACCAGCAGGAGAGTGAGTTTGTGTGTTGGGGGGCGGAGGGTGAGAAAACCTGGATTTGTGCTGGAAATGGCCCAACTTGATGATCACTTTAGATAAGCTATTACCAGCAGGAGAGTGGGGTGGGAGGAGGTATTGTTTCATGGTCTCTGTGTATATAATGTCTTCTGCCGTTTCCACAGTATGCATCCGATGAAGTGAGCTGTAGCTCACGAAAGCTCATGCTCAAATAAATTGGTTAGTCTTTAAGGTGCCACAAGTACTCCTTTTCTTTTTGCAAATTCAACTCTGGTGTCTCTCCCAGGGTGATTTTGGCCCCTTGGGGTAATCTCAGTTATAGATATATGAATGTGTATGGAGGTAAAACCTTTGTGCGGGAACTGAACCCTAAGAAAATATGTGTTTTAATATAATGACATGAAAAGGATGTATTTACATTTTGAAAAACAGAAAATACATAGATATATTCTGTAAGATGGCAGTATTTTAGGCATGGCATGTAGTGCTGCATATCGTTAAGGTTGCCCATCACTTCCCACTATAAAACCCTGTTTTCAGTTTCTTATACCTTTTGCCAGACTTAGAAACATAGAATATTAGGACTGGAAGAGTCTCAGGAGGTCATCTTGTCCAATCCCCTGCTCAAAGCAGGACCAACACCAACTAAATCATCCCAGCCTGGGCCTTAAAAACCTCTAAGGATGGAGATTCCACCACCTCCTTAGGTAACCCATTCCAGTGCTTTACCTCCCTCCCAGCGAAATAGTGCTTCCTAATATCCAACCTAGACCTCCCCCACAGCAACGTGAGACCATTGCTCCTTGTTCTGTCATCTGCCACCACTGTGAACAGCCGAGCTCCATCCTCTTTGGAACCCCCGCTTCAGGTAGTTGAAGGCTGCTATCAAATCCCCCCTCACTCTTCTCTTCTGCAGACTAAATAACCCCAGTTCCCTCAACCTCGTCTTGTAAGTCATATGCCCAGCCCCCTAATCATTTTCGTTGCCCTCCGCTAGACTCTCTCCAGTTTGTCCACATCCTTTCTGTAGCGGGGGGTCCAAAACTGGATGCAATACACCAGATGTGGCCTCACCAGTGCCGAATAGAGGGGACTAATCACTTCCCTCGATCTCCTGGCAATGCTCCTACTAATGCAGCCCAATATGCCATTAGCCTTCTTGGCAACAAGGGCACATCCCTGACTCATATCCAGCTTCTGGTCCACTGTAATCCCCAGGTCCTTTTCTGCAGAACTGCTGCTTAGCCAGTCGGTCCCCAGCCTGTAGCGGTGCATGGGATTCTTCTGTCCTAAGTGCAGGACTTTGCACTCGTCCTTGTTGAACCTCATCAGATTTCTTTTGGCCCAATCCTCCAATTTGTCTAGGTCACTCTGGACCCTATCCCTACCCTCCAGCATATCTATCTCTTCCACCAGCTTAGTGTCATCTGTGAACTTGCTGAGGGTGCAATCCATCGCATCATCCAGATCATTAAAAAAAGATGTTGAACAAAAGTGGCCCCAGGACTGACCCTTGTGGCACTCCGCTTGATACCGGCCTAGCTTGAGAACAGTCTAGCTCCATCCTCTTTGGAACCCCCCTTCAGGTAGTTGAAGGTGGCTATCAAATCCCCCCCTCACTCTTCTCTTCTGCAGACTAAATAACCCAAGTTCCCTCAGCCTCTCCTCCTAAATCGTGTGCCCCAGCCCCCTAATCATTTTCGTTGCCCTCCGCTGGACTCTCTCCAATTTGTCCACATCTCTTCTGTACTGTGGGGACCAAACTGGACACAGTACTCCAGGTATGGCCTCACCAGTGCCAAATGCAGGGAAATAATCACTTCCCTTGATCTGCTGGCAATGTTCCTACTTCAGCTACTTGGGCTGAAATTTTCTAGGCAGTGTTTCCATGCTGAGATTGCATACTGAATGAGGCCAGGGTCCTGTGGAAAAAACAGTATGTGACCATGTAATTAAAACAAGGGGGCCAAATCAAGATTGCAAGGACAACCTGAATTCTGGCATTTCCTTTTCAGTGCTTGACTCTACGATTGTAACATTTTTAAGGTAGTTATTTGTGTGTGTAATCTATTTATAAAGGCACTGGCTTTTCCTTTTCCTTTTTGGTCTCTGTAGACCTCAGCAATGTACAGTGTTTATACAGATCAATTATGTGAAGTGACCTGTCACCAAATAACTCTTATACAGTTTTGAAAACTAGACAACTATGGATAGACTTTGTATTATTTCACTTATACCTTTAAGTCTCACCTGGTTTGAACACTGAAATTGCATTCCTAAGATCCAAGACGAGATTTACAGCTTACCTTTTGGGAACTGATTTTTCCTGTGGATATCATTTTCTTCCAGTGCAGTTTTTGATAAGGCCTTTATATCACATACACAATCAGACACAGAGATTTTTGGTTTCAGAAAGCTTTGTGCTCGACTCTCTTTGGACTTTGAAGTGCCTTTGGATGGATCTCTGTCTTTCAAAGAGCCATCAACATCAGCCCTGAATTCATCTTTGGGAGCTCGCTCCATAAGGGAAGCAGGAGCAGTTGCATTGTACTTGTCTTTAGTGTACTGCCTCCTGTGGTTTCCAGAAAAAGTTTGCATTCCTATAAAAAAATGAAATAAAAGCAAATGGAAGAAGCACCTGGGGAAAAGAGCCCATTTCACACTAACAGCTACTGAAAACAATATTTTTGCGAGCTTCTTTTTAATGCAGTTTGCTGCTTCACAAGTAATGTTTTCATCAAATTAATAATTCATTAATTAATAATATAATAATTAACATCACCATATAACTTTGCAACAGGGATGATGTACCATGGCCATAAGAAAGCAGTGTGTAAGATCATTAGCTTCCTCAGTTCCCTGTTCCATAAATTGCATTTCAGCATGTTATCCTTATTCCTAATACAACTGCCTGCAATTATAAATTAGAAACTTCAGATCTGATACAAATACCAATGCATTACTGCCACTGGGATGCAGATTGTTTGGAATGCAATGTTATCTGTGTCTTAAAAAAAACTGTGAAGAAAAATTATTGCAAAGGCTATTCTCCATAACAGATAGACTGTTGATCTAAATCACACATATATTCTACTGAGATATTTTGGAAGGGGTCAGTGTAAGGCTACTCCACACACACAGCTGCTATTTGACTTTTTCCTGCTTCTTTCTCTCACTGCTAATGGATTTTTGGGCTGGGCAGAACTGTTCAAGAGAGATTGTTGAATGCATAGTCATAGTAAGGACCACAGCAGCAATGGTAGTGATAATGAGATGTGAGATCCATGATGACTGGCATAGCCTAAGTAGTTAGGAGTTTAGGACCAGAACTTTAATTGCCTCAGTACTGCCCTATATAGTTGGGCTATTACCTTGGAAGTCCCAGAATTAAAGGGAAATTGCCATGTTCCATCACCACACAAAGCTGCAGCAGGACCAGTAGCAGAGAGCGTAACTTGTATACGGTGCATTTTCCATTTTGACGCTCTCCAACCTCAAACTGCTGCTGCCAGAAGCACAGCCATTGCAGTAGCAGAAGCCTGTTGCAGCAGCAGTAGAAGCATGAGTCAGTCCAGCATTATTATTTATTGACTACTAACAATGTGTTCTGTCTTGTACAAAATTGCAGGGATGTAATGGTCCCTGACACCGAGATCTTACAGTATAAGCAGACAAACAATATATGTGTATAGAAACACACACTTTACAGAACAACAGTGTAAATCTCACATGAGAAGAGTGCTCTGAGGAGAAATTTGAATGAGGAGAGAGAAGAATTCCAAGCATTAGCAGCAGCATGGAAAAAGGGCATCAAGATCAGAGGGAGAGAGAGAAAGAAAGATATAAAGGGGATCAGTTAGGTGAGATTTATTTTAAGTCCCCATGAACCGGTCCCTATATTCCTGTGAGGTGTGCAGTTGCACCGCCGTGCACCCATCAGCATGGTTCTGGCCTTATATTGTTAGTGATGTGCATATATTGCCTGCTGGTGATCCGTAACAGGAAGTTGGCCCAGGACCTGAGGATTTGAGGGGGATGAAAATTACCTGGATTCATCTAGTATTTGGAGAACAAATCTGAGAGAGAAGGAAGACTGGAGACTTAGGTGGTGTGGGGGCAGGAACGGGAGAGAAAAACCTGACTCAGGCCAAAAGTAAGAGACAGGAATTTTATTGTCTTCTATCTGCAACAAATAGAAGTACATTTAACAAGCTACTGATGTGTCATGGAAATCACATTTAGAAATACTGGCCATGTGACCCTCTGTCTTTCCAGCCCCAATACTTCCCTGAAGAGGAGACACAAATGACAGGATTAATTTTCCCCCTCCACTCCATCCCTGAATAAAATCTGCCACGAAGTAAGAGATGACTGATCAGGGACATGTTTGGCTCTCCCCCACCTCTGACAGATTACGGATAAGTGAAGGTTTGGGGTGAGGTGGTAGTCTTAGGTTTCCAAACCACGCACTGCCCCGGCCCAGCCCCCACTCCACCCCCATTCCAACCCCCTCCCTGCCCCTATTCCAACTCCTTCCCCAAATCCCCGCCCCAGCCTCACCTCTTCCCTGCCTCTTCCCCTGAGCGTGCCACGTTCCCGGTCCTACCCCCCGCCTCCCTGGAGCATGCTAACCCTGCCAAACAGCTGTTTGGTGGCAGCCAGGCGGGAAACGCTGGAAGGTAGGCGGAGGAGCGGGGATGTGGCGCTCTCAGAGGAGGAGAAGGTGGAGCTAGCGGTGAGGGGAGCTTGGCTGCCGGTGGGTACAGCGCACCCACTAATTTTTCCAACCCCAGAGCACCCACATGCTGCAAACTCCCCTTCCCTCTGCTTTCTGAACCCACTGCTTCTCAGCTGCATGGGGAGGGATCCCTGTACAGGGAGCTGCACCTCCATTTGCTCAACCCCCATGCATCCAGACATCCTGATATCCAGACCCTTCTGCCGAGCCTCACCCCCCCACACTCGGAACCCCCTGATAAGCCCCACTCCCCCTGCATCTGGACCACCCTAGTGAGCCCCCCACTCAGACCCCCCTGCCGAGCTCTATCTCCCCTAGACCCCCCCCAAACTGAGCCCCAACCACCTTCACCTGGACCCCCCTGCAGAGTCCCATTACCGTTGCACCCAGAACCCCCAACAGCCCCTGTAAATCCATATTCCCTTGCACCCAGATTTTTTCTCAGTACTTGTATAAATGTAAATATCTAAATATGATAACTCACAGTGAGACTCACAGTGGGCATTTCTGTAATTCAGGACAATGGACCTTGATGTACCTTGTTCTTGGCTCACACATAAAGCCAAGGTTAAGAACAGAGCCAATCTGGCAAATCCCTCTCCCCACCTTATGAATTAGCTAGTCTTTCAATTCAAAAGATGCAGCCAAACCCAGCCCTTCCCTAGAAAAAAAGCAGACACAGACTCAGAAGTTGGAAAAAAAAACTCAAACAAGCTGTCAATAATTTTAGCTAATGTATGCAGATGAAATAATGCATTAAAAAAAGAAAAAGGCAAAGATGCTTAAAACTGAAATCACAGAGTCTCACTCTTCACATTCTGGGTACATTTTCCACGTACTGTGTGGGGAATTAAGCATGTAACTCTCATTAAGTCTATCTGGAGTTGTATATCTAACTCCCCAAGCAACAAACTGGAGATATATATACCCCTCTGAGAACAGCTAGAATCGCCACTGGCTGAGTAGAGGGATGTTTTTTCTATTATCCCAGCTGAAGAAAGACTTTAAAACCAATGAACAAAGACATGAAAGTGTAATGCTTTGGGAAACACAGGAGAACAAAGCCCACAGAAAGAGAAAGCAGAATGACTGCCGTTAATAAAATTTGCTAAAAATATTTATCCTAGTTGTAAAAAGTTGAACTAAAAAAGAAAAAGCAAGAGCAATTAATTAAACTGGAAGAAAAGTTATTTCTGCCTCCTGATGCACGAAGCAGAATACAGCAGATCATTTTCCAAATAAGCACTTGATGAAAGTACCACTCCAAAACCCAGCCTTGTAACAAAAAGAGGGAAAAGGTTAGAACAGTTCTGTAAAATTGATGGTAGGTTTTCAAATGTGACTAGTTTCTTGATGACAGCAAAATGCAAATATTTTTCACTGTCATGTGTGCTTTTTAATTTTATTTGCTGAGTATTTGCTTGGAACTAAAAGAAAGTGACTTTGTCCTGCACTAGAATAGATTAAACTGCATCATCCCAAAAATATTGTCCAGTCTATGCAAAAATATACTTCTTTTGCCATTGTCTCTAAATATTCCTCCTTGCTTTACTGCATTATAAGGAGGCTTTTAGGCTGCTTCCTCTTATTTCATTTCAGGGATTTTTACAACTCATGACAAAATAACTCTGAAATTGATCAAAGATCATTTTAACAGCTGTATGGAACTATGAATTAGCAATGATCAGCAAACAAGCTTGACAGGATAAGATCAGAGAAAGAGATGCATAGGTTGTTTCTCTCTGTGTCATCACTGAAGTCAGACGATCACACCACTGATCTTCTTTCTAGGCCACCGGCCATTTTATATAATGGTCCAATCCAGCTAGGTGCTGAACACTTCCTGCAAGATAGTGGGAACTGATGGTGCTCAACAACTCAAGCTCTGACAGAACCATAGGGGTAGCAATTAAAAACTTACGTTTTGAGAAATATTACTGGTTCCAATAGTTTGTCCCATTTTAAGTAGAGGCACTCTCAGGCTGTGTCTACACTATGAGTGCTTTACTAGTACAGGAGTACCAATATACTACAAAGGCAAATCTCTCCTAGGGCAGATCTACACTTAACATGCTGCAGCTGGGTTGCTGTAGCACTTCAGTGAAGATGCTACTACGCTAACGGGAAAGTTTCTCTCATCGGCATAGTTAATCCTCTTTCTCCATCGCTGGGAAGAGTCTTGCTAGAATCTTACTGAATTACCTGCTCCCTCTTGCAAAGGAATACTTCCAGAGGCCCAGTGCGGCTTCAGACCATCACAAGGCACCACCGACATGATTTTCGCAGCCAGGCAGATCCAGCAAAAATGTCAAGAACAACATCAGGAGCTCTATATGGTCTTTATCAATCTGACCAAAGCCTTCGACTCTGTCAACCATGAGGCTCTGTGGAAAATCATGTTAAAGTTTGGCTGCCCAAGCAAATTTATCACCATTGTAAGACTCCGCCACGACCAGATGACTGCCTCCATCCTGGGCAGTGGCTCTACCGGTGAGCCCTTTGTCATCCCAACTGGCGTAAAACAAGGTTCTGTGCTGGCACCCAGCCTTTTCTCCATTTTCTTAGCAGCTATGAAAACATTAACCCAAGACTGTCTCCCACAGGGCATTGGCATCCAATATCGGACTGACAGCCACCTCTTCAACCTTTCTCGTCTCCATGCCAGAACTAAAGTAATATTGGCAACAATAACCAAACTCCAGTACGCAGATGATTGTGCTGTAGTTGCACACTCAAAGGAGGATCTACAAACAGCCCTTCATTGCTTCTCTGAAGATAACAAAAGCCTACGGCTAACTCTGAACTTCAGCAGAACAAAAAATTCTCCACCAGCCAGTGCCCGGTCATTCAGCAGATCCAGCAAGGAAGATCTACATCGACAAAGAAGAGCTGGAAAATGTAGAATACTTTGCCTATCTTGGCAGCCATCTTTCACAGAGGGCAGACACAGACGTCGAGATTCAGCACAGACTCTGCTGTGCCAGCCTTGCCTTTGGCAGACTGTCTTGCCAGGTGTTCAACAATCACAACATCAGACCACATACTAGACTTTTAGTTTATAAAGCAGTGGTCATCCCAACTCTCCTCTACAGCTGTGAGACTTGGGTGACCTATAGAAAACACCCAAAAAACCTGGAACGCCAGCACCAGCATGTTCTTCGGAAGATTCTCAACATACAGTGGGAGGATCGTTGCACTAATGTCAGTGTCCTCACAGAGGCCAACATCTTCAGTGTAGAGGCCCTGATAATCCAGCACCAGCAGAGCTGGAGCGATCACTGTGTGCGCATGCCTGATGTACACTTACCAAAACAACTGCCGTATGCCCAACCCCACAAAGGAGAAAGGAAACGGGGAGGCCAAAAGAAACTCTTTAAAGACACCCTCAAGGTAAACATCAAGACATGTGGCATCGAAACCACACACTGGGAGACAGCAGCCCAGGATAGGGATAACTGGCAAAGACTTGTCAGAGAGGGAACGTCCACTTTTGAGGAAAATCACTTTGCCCTGGTCGCAGAAAAACACCAGAAAAGAAAGGAAAGACAACTGTCATGCAGCAATCGGGGCCCAACCCTGACTTCCAACACCACCTGCAACATATGCCAATGAGCCTGTGGCTCAAGGATTGGACTCCTCAGTCACCAAAGGACCCATACAAAATAAAACCTGTGACAAAGATCATCCTCAACCTCGAGGGATCGCCGACAAATCCACCTTTGTGAGAGGCAGTAGCTATGTCAATGGGAGAAATCCTTTTGTCAATATAGTGCTGTCTACCCCAGGGATTAGGTCGATATCACTGTGTCACTCAGGGGTGTGGATTTTTCACACCCCTGTGCGCCAGTTATATCCATGTACGTTTGTAGTATAGACCTGACCCTAGCGTGGACACAGGTATACCAGCAAAGCTCCTCTTTGTACCAGTATAGTAAAACCACCAATGCCTGTCCCCTGAAATGAAGCAAGCTAGACTGGTAAAAAGACAGCTTTGCTCACATAGCTGCATCTACACTAGGGACTTCTTCCAATTAGGGATCACACCTCTTCATGTACCTGACCAACATAGCTATGGTGGCAGAAGTCTACTGTAGACATAGTCTCTTTCTCAAACCCACATGGTCTCTCAAACTGGAAAGGAACCATTTAAGTGCAGTCACTGTATATAATAACACAGTGTTTTAAAAATCCTAAAACATTCTGGATAGTTTATATTTTGTACAAAGCTCAAATTGGGGCCATATGCGCTTATATGCTGTATAACCTCTTCCCCCAAGCTGGCAACTTCTGCTCCAGAATCAAAGCTTTCATTTAAAGCAAAAACATAAGTCTCAAACTCTTATGATTGAAAACAAAACCTTCAAAACATGAATCTAGCAGTACACAAAGAGCTTGAAACAATAGTTCTGAAAGGTGGGAACTGCCCCAGAGGTGATCTTAATGGGGTGTTAATTCAGATGCCCAGTTATGTTACTATAAATGTCAATATTGTTAACTATTTCACTGTTATTCAAAGCATGTAAAAGAATAGTGGCAAACATATTGTGAAGATCTGTACAATCTACTGCGGGTGATCCTTGGAACAATATCATCACTTTTTTTTACCCAGTCAAGAAGAAATCAAGCCCAAGTTGTTTAGCAGAGACTAGCCGGACATTTGAGTCCCACTGCCTGGCACTCAAGCCAAAATATCTCGTTAGCTGCCTTTCAGAGTTAATTTTTCAATATAAATGAATGAATGGGTTGTGGGGTGGCAGGGTATGCCATTTAGAATTTTCACCTCTGGAAACCTACTACAGATTCAACAAAGCCTCGTTTGACTTCCAGTCAAAGATGTATTTTGTGACCCCCATCCATCTCACTCCTCATTTATACACATCAAAAACCACCACAAAATTCATCCAAACTGGCCAGTTTTGCTCAAGGCCTAGAACAAGTTTAATAAGAGCATTTTAGGTCACAAATAAAGAGGAATACTTGAGAGGCATCATGGTCCAGTGGGCAGAGCACTGGATAGAGTGTCAGGAAACCTCTGTTCTGTTCCCAGCTTTCTGACCTGCTGTGACATCTTGGCCAAGTCACTACAGCCCTGTCTGTCTTTGTTTCCTCTCTCACATTTTTCTGGCTTGTTTAATTAGAGTTTAGCTCTTCAGGCAAGGGACTGACTCTTACTACATGTACATATAATGCTTAGTACAATGGGACCCAGATCTTGGTTGGGCTCTCTAGACACTACTATAATACCAATAATAAATAATAGCAACAATAATAAAAGGCACGAGTAGAACTCTGCATAAAGCTTGTGGCACATCTGCCTGAACTATTAGCTTACAAATAATCACACCACTTTGTGTGGGTGTACACGATCCTTCTTACTCTGAAAATAAATGGTTTTTCAAAAAATGCTTTAGAAGCTGAATCTATTGCATTGCTTATTTTGTAGTTAAAATGGAAAAATGACAGTGGTGCTCTAGGAATCACATATTTTCAGTTTCTAGGATAAAAATGGCTTGCTTTTGTGAAAACTAACATTTGATTATGAAAAGCTGTATTTGCGAAACAGCAAAACAAAGGTTGACGTAGGCATTGTCCCTTGAGGTTCCAGCCCTGAAACTGGAGCTGAATGGATGGAGGCCCATTGATTTCAGTGCACAGCAGAGGTAGAGGGCTCCACCTGCAAACAGCTTATTGCAGGTTTGGGGTTTAAGCAATACCTGATGTTTCATAGGAAGGTGAAAATAATCCCATAATGTATCTAAACAACTGGCTAATAATGCTTCACATAGTAATAAGCACTCCATAGTGCCTTCCAATTTAAGATTTCAAAAGCACTTAATTAATGAAGCCTCTCATCACTATTTTGTGATAGATAAAGGAATCACACTCAACACTAGTGTAATTATACAGATACTATATAAGAGCACTGCAGTTTAGGAAGGACATGATGTACTGATCTAGCCCAATGCTGCTCAATTGAGAGATTTGATGAAATAAGAGCACAATGTGGAACAACTGCATCAGAATGAAGGGGAATAAATTCTGCCTAACACCTGCACCTGCTGGAGATCATCTTATGCCTTTAATCATTAGATTTGACCATAAGGTATCTTATGTTGAACAGCTACAGAATATTTTAGTGGCTATGAAGTAATCCACTAATATTATTTGATTCATCCTCTTGCATCAATGAGTTCTGCAATTAATTCTCACTGCATAAACCAGATTTCTTTAATTTAGTCTATATTTACTGTGGTTATAGTTTTGAGTCCTCCCCCTTCTTCTTGTAATTAGGGGCAGGATAAAAGGGGAAACTGTTCAGTTTTCATTAACCCCTTCATAATTCTAAATACCTCAATCAAGCCCCTGTTAATTATTCTTCTTTCCATCATAATTAATCCTAAAACCATACCTCCACCCATCTTTGTTGCCTTTCTTGTGGTGTCCTTTTGGTCATGCTGTAGCAAAGCAATATCTTTTACAAACCAAACATTTCCAGGTAGCTGGTCCTTAGGCTGAGTGGGTCTCTGTTGATATTTTTAAGAAGAATTATGAAAATTGTTATTATTAAGAAAATTATTCAAATTGGCTGATGCATTTGTGAGCCTTTTTCATAACATTTTAATATGCTCTCTAGATTAGACATTCATATTCACATCATAATGATGTCCTACTAAAAGATGTTACACTATATCGTAGTGGCTGAGAAGGTATTTTTTGTGCTAATTTTTATTAAAAAAATGTCAGTGTGACTCAATACAGTGAAATGGCTCTTGGGATTTTAAAGTGACAAGAGAGATACCCTTAATATGCTTTGATTAGAATACCATGTGGCCAGTGTATCTTGTTATTCATCAACTATTTTTGGTAACTTGCTATAGACAGACTGAGTCAGATTCTCATCTCATTTCCAATAGTGTGGCTCTGTTAGGGAGATTTTGACAGCCCAACAAAATTCCTAGGTCAGTACAGGAATATTGATTATTATGCTTATTGACAAACACATCTAAGTTAGTAGGCCTTTGTAGCAGCCTTAGCATAACTAGGCAAGCCAGAGGGGAGCAGTTTGAGTGACCATGAGAAGTGAGCATGACCCTGCTGCCTTCCTAGTTAGGCTCTCTTTTGAAATTGCTGAAGTCTGTCTCTTTAAAAAAACCAGGAAGTCTAGTTATATCTTTGGACTGTTCTTGTATGGAAATACAGTTGCTGGACTAACAGATTAAAAGTGCTTGCTTAATGGTTTTTGTTTTGTTTTGTTTTGTTTTTGATTGACATGTTGTTGATGTAATTTTAGCAGTTACTAACATAAAAGGGGTAGACAGGTCTGAGGAATTTGGATTTGACCTTCGGGACAGCTCTTGGAATCCCCAGTGACAGGCGGATAGCTGGCCACTTGAATCTTGTCGTTTGACCACTCAAGACCCTTCCAGACCATGGGTAACTATTGCTTGGGGGCACTCTAACACTTTTGCATATGTGTGTGTGTTGAAGAGCTAATAAAACAGTAATTTTGGATAAAAGCAATTTGGGTTTGTGCCAATCTTTAACCAGATGGACAGGCTGTGTCCCCAGTGATTTATCTCCTGACACCATCTCACAAAAAGTAAAGTTACCAAGAGCTTTGGTTAGAGAGAACCCCAGGTAACAGCTCCATTGACTTCAGTGAAGTTACTATTGATTTACACTAGTGTAAGTGAGAGGAGAATTGGGTCCACTGACTCCATCAAAGAAGCATACAGTTAGCGATGCCACATAGCTCACTTCAAAACATTATTCTAATTACCTAAAAATGCTATCTTGTCCTCCACTATTTGTCCTGAAAGTGTCAATGAATGCCTGAGGTTACCTTAGCATCATCCACAGCTTTGCATAGCATTTTACATCTGTACAAAGTGTAGGCAGATCAGAACCATGGTATTTTTCACACACTTTGAACAAGTGCAAATGAATGAAAAAGTAGGAAGACAGGAAACAATCAGGCCCTCGATTTTCACATGCCAAAATGAGAACAGTCTATATTTTAACTTTTGTCCCTACCAGACAAGTTGTTCTCCTTTTGAATAAAAGATCAATTAGCACAAGCAGTTTCATTTATGGAAAATTAAAAGAGGCTCCTTGGAAAATTCCAGGAACTTAGAATACAATCTTGTACTGGATTAATGCCTAGAATAGCATAAATGGGGCAGAAAGGAATTCCAGACACAAATGAATGTGATTTTTCTTTCATCATCAAGAGAAAATAATGGAGCCTGCATCATGCATGTTAATGGGAGTTTTTTCATTCACTCCAGTGAGTGTAGGACTGGGCCTAATGTTTGTTGCAGGATAAAAGCTTGATAGTACAAGGTGCTTCCCAGTCAATTTACAAGTTACTGCAGGATTGGGCCCTAAAATGAGTGGGATGAGAGGGACTCCATGGCTAATGTGAAGGGCTCTGTATAGTCTTATACAGTGGAGAAATTGTTTGTGAACAATTAGTTCCATGTGAAAATATTATGGTTGTGATTACAGCCAAGGTCACAGAAGCATCTAATGACCTGCTGCTGAAGTACCAATCATGTAACTGAAAGCAGGTCTAGGGGCTGCTTTGGTTTATGCAATTGAGAGTATATTCTCCCCTTCATGTATATGTTTATCTCCCATGACCTCTAATGTGAGCTATATATCAACAAGGAATGGGGTTGGGGCAAGACAAGATGTTCTTTGATTCCCACATTTTCTCCAAATAAATAATTAACCAAATTAAATTCATGCAAGTTCTGTTAAAAAAAAACAACTTGAGCTATTCCCTCATTTTCCTTTTAGACATGATGAGCCTCATCCTCTCACTTCACCCCACCAGATTCTGGGATGACAGGGAAATTGATAATCATAGTTTCAATGAGAGAGCAAAACTATAGGGTTTAATACTCTGGCTATTTAAAGCAATTAAAAGGATTGCCCTGAGATTAGGGGACATTCTATATTGAAAAGCATAAGGGGAGAGAAGAGGGAACCAAGAATAAGGGATTTCTTGACCTTGCTGACTACAAGTTATACAGCTAGGCCTCCATCTTGCAAGTGGTAAGTGACTCCTAGAGTCAATGGAAATTGAGGGTGCTTAGTACTTACAAAAGTTACTCAGTAGATTACAGGATTAGGACATTTTCCTAAAATTGTTAAACTAAAATAATCTAATGTGAAATATACACAATGACACGAAACATTTAGATCTAGAGAAAACTGACAAGCTCCCTCTTTTTAAATGTATAATGGCTGAAGTAAAACATCAAAGTACTCCTTTTAATATGTTTTTGGGCATGTGATCCTCAGCTCTGAACAAGTCAGCACCAGTCACTACTTCCATAAAGCCCCATTATGAACATTTTGGGCCAGATCCTCAGCTCGGATAAATCAGCATAGCTCCACTGAAGTCAACAGATATATGCTGATTTGCACCATGTGGGGATCTGGTCCCTCATGTTTAGCAAGTGTACACTAAAGTGAAATCTTCTGCATCATACTTCACATTCTGCTGTCTTCACCGCCACTACCGCTACACTCATAGTAATACTTGAGAACAAATTGGCACCAGCTGCAGCTACTCGAGTAGCTGAACAATAAATTCCATATTGTAATTAATGGTTCTCATGTAATATTTTAAACACCAAATCATTTTTTCTTCTAATCTTAAATTCTAGGCCTTTGTGTGGTGACTTCCTCAAGGGCAGATGATCAAAAAAACCTTCAGAAGCTCACTTTTTTTTTTTCACTGTAACCTTTCCAACGTATTCAGTAACTGAAAATAAATACAATGCGAACAGTACTTTCCACTCCTATGCCTTAGTAACAGACTAGGTTAGCCTGCTAACCATGAGCTCCCTTTAGTTTAAAGGTGACAAATACATATTTCAATAAAAATGAAGAAATTTTATCTTTATGTGCTGAATGCTCCAATATCCAGGAGAGTTCAATGTATAACTATTTTTAAACAGACTTTTTTTGCATTTCAGGTACCCCAAAGATACGTCAGCTCAGCATTTTTACCACACTCACCGAATGTGGTAGTTGAGTGCACATAACATCCCAGAATTATGCATTCTGGGATGTCACAGGTGTTTGTCCTTTAATGGTCTATGAGACCAGGACACGGGAGTTCAGGCAAATGACAAGCTTTTTTTTTGTTATACGGTGAAGTTTTAAATAACATTTTAATAATTATTTTATAGCCCAAATACAAATATTAAATTTTTTTAAACAAATAACAAGACACATACTTAAGTATGGGATCTTGAAATAAAATAATTGAAAACCAGTTCTCTTCCCCTTTAACTAAGAAGACTTGTGATCCGATATCTATGTTGTCCACGCAAGAGCTGTTGGAACTCTTCAAGTTCAAGTACTAGTTGATAGGACTCTTTTTGCTCCAGCATTTGCTGAAGGAACTCTTTTGCTCAAGAATGAAGCAAGTTTACAGTGTGTTGGGAGACATTTAGCTTTCCACAAGATCAGCTCCTTTCCTAGCTTTCCTCATCCAGTTTCTTAGGCTGCCTTGATCAAGTAAACTTGTGCTTTCATTTCAACAGTCCTTCAACTAAATGACTGACAGTCAGAAACACTCCTCTTAGGTCTATGACACCATCTCTCTGCTCTGTACCCTTCATTAATTCACACCTTCCATTTACTATCTCCATGTGTAACATGGGTGTCATCCTTGATCCTGAACACTCCTCTCCCAACCCTTGTCTGCCTATCCCCAATTCTGCAGAGTTGTTTATGCATGTGCCACCTCACTTGACTTAGCTCTATTGAAGCTTCATCTGCAGAATGCCTTTGCCACATCCCGTCTCCATTATCGCTGCTTCCTTCTCTGTGCTCTTCACCAGTCTCAACTCCCTAGATTCCAGCATGTACAGAATTCTGATGCCTACCTTTTTGCCCACACTAATAAGGGTGACCATAACACCTCCATCTTCAAACATCACCAATGGCTCCCTATTCATTCCATAACCCTATTCAAAATTGCTTCTCCTGTTTCAAGTGTCTTTCATGGATTAGTTCCAACCTTCATCACAACAGAACTTGCCCATCTCCACTTTCCTCTCTGCTCTCCTCACTTATCTAGCACTGGCTCTTTCTCTGGCTTCACTTAGCCTCATGACTGGGGTTGCCAACCCTCCAGGATTGTCCTGGAGTCTCCAGGAATTAAATATTAATCTTTAATTAAAGATTATGTTATGTGATGAAACCTCCAGGAGTATGTCCAGCCAAAATTGGTAACCCTACTCACCACTCTTAGTGTGAGAGCATTCTCTGCTGCTTCTACCATCTGAATTAGATTTCCTGTATCCCTGTGTCTTATTGAACTTACATTGCATATCACAGTTTGCGCTCTGTATTCCTTTCCCACACCTCAGTTTCTGTTCTGCTCAAATTAACCCAGTTTAAATTATAGATGTGACCACCAGAGACTCATGAAGTCACCCTACAGGACCAAGATTGATATATCAGTATTAATAATCTGCATTAGTTTAAAAAAGACTTTTATTTAATTCAAAGGTTAAAAAGAACTTTTAAAACAGTTTAATTTATTTCTCTTTGCTCCTTTTAAAGATTCAGTCTGCACAACCAAATAGGACATGTAAAATTTATATATTATTGTGAGCCAAGGATGACAACTGACAGAGGGCACAAGGGGCATACAGGTTACAGGAATCCTGGGGGTGTGGTATTTACATTCTAGTTCACCAAAGAGAGTCATGTAGGGTTTCTACTGAAAGCCTGTGTGACACTGATCATCATAGTCTTTGCGAAATATGTGTGTAGACAATATACAGTGAGATATACGTATTGGAAAATACGTTCTTAAGGCCTTGACGTTAAAGGTGGGTCACTCAGAAGTAGCACCTTGAAACAGACTTCTCCATTCAGGAGATGGGAGAAACTCAACTCCCTGGCTGACCACTGTGTTATGTGTCTTACCTCAGAAGTCTATTCACATACTGAGTCCAATGCTAATTAAGAGCTCCAAGGGACTTCAGAAGGAAATTACCAGGAAAGGGTAAACAGCTGGGGGAGAGGGGAAAGGTGGGAGCGGGGGCACCCTGTTTTAGAGGTGAACACCAAAGGACTAGTCTGGTATATCTGGAGGTGAAGAGAGACACTCTGGCATCCTTCACCTAGGTAAGGCAATCTGCCAGCAGTCTTGACCTCATGAAAGAAGGATCTCAGCAATCCTGGTTGACAAATGCTGTGAGAAAGACTTTGGGGTATGTAGTGTCTTATCAGATAAGAGTGCATCTTTTTAGTTGAGTGTAGATTCTACAATGCATGTTATGATTTTATTGTATACATAGCAAACAGAAATATTGGAAACAAAGGGTTATCATACAAATCCCTATGCTTTGCTAAACTTAGATTGGTTTATAGTGAAAGCAAGTATAAGTGCTATCTGTTAAGTGGAGCTGTGTACCAAAGTGTGACTAGTAAGCTGCCATGTACTGTTCCTTTGGGAACAGGAGGCCTGGAAATTCTGTGAGTATCTAGTGGATAAGGGGAGAGATATTGGATACTAGATATGACATGGACACTCAGGGGACTTGAGGATTGGAGCACCTGTTGCTAGCCTGCAAGAGGGGCAATAAAGCCCACATGGGCTGAGAGGGGAACGCTTGTGTGGCTTGTGGCAGGTGGCGCAGGGACCTGACACCTAGCAGGCACAGACAAGGCTCCCTCATGTTAAGGGCACGTGGTAGTGAGATGGCTCATAACCATGTGTAAACCCCGGAAGCGTCAGAATTACACACACACACACAACCTGCAAGATCCCATGTTATTCTTCTTGCAAGCTAGGGTATGAAATTAAGACTTAAAAAGATCTTTATACTCCTGTCTTGAGTTGAAATAAGACAAATTATTTTTGTATTTTTAAACTTACCTTGTATTTATGAGACATCAGGTAAGATACATGATACCACACAGCTTGCAATGAAAAAGGTTAAGGCAATATCTCATTAAAAGTTATGACGAGACTCAGACTAGCAAACATTTAATTGCTGAGGGCTCAGATTATGACCTCAAATGGTCCTGATGTCAACATGATCACTATGAGAATGAAGCTGACGTGGTTTGTGATATCATCAGGAACTTGAGGTGTGTATGTAGCGTCAGTTAGGCTTAGTCTGTGTTGTAGTTTATGTATGGGGATGGAGTCTACCGATTTTAACAAGAAAACTATTTTGTATTAAATGCACATACAGACTGAGACTTTGAAAGCTGCCTAAAAGATTTAGATGTCCAATTCTCATTAAAATTAATAAGAATTAGGTGCCCAAAGGCCTTTAGGAAGCTTCAGAAATCCCACCTCTGATGTTCTAGCTTGTTTTTACATGTAACACATGGATTTGAGGCACTTACAGTACAGCTCTTTGATGGATACAGGAGCTGCAGCTTCAGAAGTGACTAAGCCCCTATAGACACCATTTATTTTCATTTATTTAAATTCTACAATGCGATTAATTAAAATACAAAGTCAACTGAGGTGAAACCACAGCTCTAAAACAAGGCTTTTGAATGTCACAACCATGAAACATGTCTTTGTGCACTAGCTGATAATGAGCTTTGGTTTACTAGGGAGAATTAGCATCTATAAACATATTCCAGATTTTCACCCCAAAATATGCTATAGAAAAAATACATTCATGGTATGATATACACAAAAAAATTCAATAACTTGAGATCAGTCATTTCACATTTACATCAAAAGCAAACAGGCCTATTGCTAGCTGACAGTTCTTTAGATGCCACCCACTATTAAACTCAGCTGTTGAAATCCAAGTCAAACTCTATTTGCAACATGAACAACTTACTGTCAGGAAGCCTGACAATAAAATTTAAATGTAAAACACTGAATGAGATGAAGCTGTGTGAATACTGGGCTAGATCCTCTCTGTTGCCCTGCATCTTCTATAGTCACCTGTGCCATTGCAAAGTGAGTGTAACACATTACCAATTCAGAATGTTAATGATTTACCCCATTTCAAGCACTTTGCACTGGTGTAAATTTTAATACACAAGGCAAGGAACAGTGGATCAGGATCAGGTCACCTGCCTATGGAAAAGGAAGATACCTTCCCATTCCACAAGATGGATGTTCCTGATGCACAATTCACTTGCCCAATCCAAACTGTGATCTAGGCACCCTGGGTGGTCCATGGAGACCTGTCTGGTGATGTGGTACTGGCTCTCCTGCTGGTTTACAGCTTCCAAATTGCATTACAAGGCAGCTAAACACACATCAAATAATTTTCTAATTTTTTTTCCCATGTAAGCAATTGCTGTAGTTGAACAGGTGACTGTGATATGTGATCACAAATTGGAAGAGGCTCACCAGACATTTTATTAACATGAGGCCCACACTAACATAAACATTTTAGCACTTCTGAATTAGATTATGTTTTTAGAATGATTTAAACATAAAAAGTGCTAAGGGGGTTGTTAACTATTGCTTGATGAATATACGCGATCAGGTCACATGAAAACTGAATTTGTTTTAATATGCCAAAATTTTAGAAGCCAAAATAAAAGTTCACTTATTGACTTTCTCTTTCCTTTTCCTGGTAAGGATATTATCCACCTACTGCCCTTCCCACATTCCCCAGAAAGCTATTGGCTAACTATGTAGTGCTCCAAATTGATATAAGTTCAAATGTTTTAAGTTGCTGTGAACTCAGCTGGCAAGCCAGCTAATGTTGTAATGCACTGTATGGTGGCATGGGTTGCTTGTCAAATGGTTTGATCCTACATTCCTTGCACAGCCCTAACTGAAGCATGGGATGAAATGCAGTTTGACATGGCCATCTTCAAACCAAACCAGTCAATATTATAAGAGGGGACGAAGAAAATGAGTGTTGGCCTTGGAAATTTTAACTCTGTAATTTAGGTATTTTAGTGGGTGCAGTTAAAAAGGCTTTCCATTTTAATCAGGAAGGGCAAAAATAAATAAAACTTTATCTACTGTATAGAGTATCAGTCACTGTAATAGATAGGCACTACATATGGTAGAATAAAAGTGGTATACGAGTATAAAACGAAGGAACTCCACTTGTATTTCTTGGGCTCAGTCATTTATACTGGGAATATTACTAATTCTTCCTCTTCATCATTCCTTTTCTTTCTTTGTTTCTCTCATCCTCCTCTTCTCTTGTTCCTTCCTTCTACATATTACCCTCATACTCAAATGTTATTCTCAGCTACCATAATGTGAGTAGGCTTGTTACATACCCCATGACCCAACACTGAAGAAACACTGACACCAGCTCTCAGTAGTTTCACCCCAGGCTTAGATAGTTTCTATCTCTCCAATGGTCTCAGAGCGTCAAGACAGAAAGGCTATCATTAAGGTAGCCCAGTTCAAGCCCATTAAAAGTTGTAGAAATCAGGATCAGGTTCCTGATTTGGACCCAGTAACATATCAATAATAACATATCATATCATAACATAATGGATACTGCATTTGGAAGACTGTGAATAAAATGGAAACTAATAGTTCTGAATGACATCAAGCACCTCAACATAAAATGGGAAGATTTGGAGAGAAGGGCAGTTGACAGGCCAGGATGGCAAATGTGGGTAGCCCAATGTGCAACAAAGCACAGGATGGACTAAGGTCTAAGGTAAGTATATGGTGAGCCAATGGAAAACTGGGTATGGGACAATATGCTTCCTGCAGCTAGTCATCCTCAAGAGGCAGGCTGCCACATATTACACCACCTGGAGTCTCTTGTTAACCTTGACTGATAGCACTAGATAAAGAAAGTTGTCATAGTCTAGGCCTGAAATGAAGAATGTATGAATCACAGTTGCTAGTCCTCTTCAGACGTATAGGCAGAATCTTCTAGTTAGCGTTAGCTGTAAGAAGACATTTCTTGTAACTGGATCTATCTGGGTCTAGGAGACACATCTAGTAGTACTCAGACTCCAACATAGACAAATTCAAGCTAGTACATTTTGGGAGAAAGACACTTGGAAAGAAGTAATTGTGAAAAATACTTAGAGATGACAGTGGATAGTTGATTAGTTTTACTTACAACGTGATATGGCATCTAAAAAGGCTCCTGCAATTTTGGCTACATACACAGAGGTGTCACATCATGAAACAGGAAGGTATGGCTTCATCACTTGAGATATTTAAAACTAGTTTAGACAAAAGCCTAGATAAATGGCACGAACATACTGCACTTGCGGTGGAATGGACTAGTCAACCTAATAGATCTTCTCCATCTCTCATTGTGATGATTCTATGAACTCAAAAGAGCTCTATTTTTCATTTTCTCACAAGTGAAAAAAATCAAACCAATTTCCTTTCATTTTAATGAGCAGTTTACATGACTCATGACTTTTGCTAGGTTTCCTAAGATTTGTCACAGTTAAAGTCTGACAATATTTGAGTGCTCATTAATTTTTGGATCCTAACAAGAAAGACCATGCCCTTTTGGAGGCATTATATCAGTTGTATTTAAAAATCTCACATAGGAAAGCTGTAGTAAGGTGATAAAACATCTTGTTATGTATTATACAGAAACATATACATTTGCATATTACATTGTCATGTGTATAAACAGTGTAAGCTATTTAAAAAGACAACACTTCCCACCTGGTTACCACAGTTATTTCCTCTTAAAGTATAGGTGGATAAATTGTGATAATCTCACACCTCATTTTCTAATAACTTCTGGCAAATGCTGACTTTTTTAATGGAAACCACTGTTTCTCTTGACCCCTGAGTAGTCTCAAAAAGTATTCTAGATAACCACTTCTAGCGTAAATCACATGCAGCATCTAAACTATGTGCAGCAGAGCCTTGCATGCATAGCATTTGCCTGTCAAAATACCAACAGAACATTTGTTCTTCAAAGTAAACTTGCAAATGCCTCAGATATACAGGTATCACGGCTAAGCAGAGAAGTGAAAGAGTCAATAGCATCAGTCAGAGAGGATGCTCCTCCTATGTTCTTCTTGCCCCTCCCCATTTCCCTTATCCTCCTTACTATGGTTTGTCATTTCTGTGACTTCCAATGGCAAGAGGTTTGTGTCTAATAACTATTCGTGTTCACATTGTGTTAAACACTCTGCCACTGGGAACCTAGCACCTTTGCAAATCCAGCTACTGATTTAGTGCCTAAATATGGATTTAGAAACCAAACCTTGTCCTCTGTTTTGAAAATCTTGTCCTCACTGATCCATCGTGCAGAAAGTTCCCATTGATAAATTACCTGGGATGTACAGCAGCAGCTTTTCTGTATAGAATATCTGCTATTTAATCATTTTGCCTTAATAAATAAAATGAAATAAATAATAAATAATAATACTAATTATAACAGTAAAGGTTACTGTTACACATTTCAGAGATGGGCAGCTACTGAGTCTAGTGGCAATGACAGGGGACGAGGAAACATGTCCACCGGGATTCTATGCCTTGCTCTGCCACTGAGCCAGTGTGTGACTTTGAACAAAATCCTTTTGTGTCTCATTTTTCCCCTCATCCGTAAATGGAAAAAACGCAATGGTTGCTGTGAGGTTTAATTAATTAATGTTCATACTGTGATCAAAGGCAAAGTACTTCAGATGGGATGTAATCAAGGTTCTGCACACCTACGATCACTACTACATCGGATGGTATTGTTCACAAGAGAAAGTGTGCTAGCTTTGGTGGCTTTGCCAAATTCCAACTCATCTGAATATGTTTGCCTCTCTGCATTCTCTCCCTGCATGGTCAATATTTTTCTTGCCCTAAACTGATCCATAGCTTTTGCTTGTGCACTGTAAAACAGCTGCTGTGTTCCACTCCAGTGGAGGTTACGCTTCAGCGGTGACTAAAGCAATCCCTACAACATCTACTTCTCACCTAACTCACAGATGTGAGGATTAATTTTATATTTGTCAAATGCTTTGAGATATTTGGAAGAAATATTTTAAAGCCTTGCAAAACATTGCTGGGGATGAAGCCGCAGCCTTTACACATGGAAAATTGCCATCTATTTTAGTTGCCAGATCACTGGTCTTATTATTTTATTTTATTATGGCCTTCCAAATTAAAGCTAGAAACAATCTTTTTTTTAATCATAAAGAGCACAAACCAGGCTGAATCCATTCATTTCTTATTTTCCACAATCTCTATTTTAAAAGTGAATCCTTAAGAACAAAGACTTTGTTGAAATTCTCTTTTGGGCTTAGAGCTTATATGGTATTTGGAACAAATATATCAGAGTTACAGACGCTTAAAGATAGGGGCTTTATGCTGTAAACATAGGTACCACTTTATCTTATATTATGGCAGGTGGCATCCATCACTGGTATGGTAAACATTATATCCACAGCAATCCTAGAATTTAAAATGTCCAGTTTGCACTCAGACTCATCATGGATTTATTCTTGCAGAAGCAAAGATTTGTATTACCTGCTTACATAATAATGCTATGATGGGTCTGTTCCAGTCTGAATCTCTGAAACAGACTCAAGTTTATGCAAATTACTCACCTGCCTCATAACTCCACTTAGGAACTTGAATGGACAATTTGATGTCATTGCCAGTACACTGTTTATCAGAATTATCTTCTTTTTGCTTTGTGACTATTAAAGTATTAATTCCTTTGGCTGTATCCACAAATGCTGGACATTCAGAGGGAGATGTACCTTTCCAAGGGCATGTGGTACCCAAATATTCCTTTTCTGCTGTCTGTTTTTTATCTACATTATTTTCTTTTAAATCTGCATTTGAATTTGCTCTGAGTGGAGTCTTGTTTTCTCCTGGGAGCTTTGTTTTAAGTATCTCTGCTATTGACTCTCCATTAGCTATGCCATCTGCTCCATCTGGTGTTAATCTGGGTGAACTGCAATTTATATTGAAGGACAATATTGATCTATGAATTTTTTGGCTTTTAATTTGAAGTTGGTCAATACATACAGAAAGTGACTTGTTGAAGTAATAGATTGTATTTGGACAATCCTGGGAAATTTTGAAGTGAACAGATGAAGTGAATGAAACTGGTGCTTTTTTCCTGTGATTGCTGCCTGGAGGAAATATTCTGTTTTCTTTGTTTTCAATGTTAAAAATCCAGTCTCCGTGCCCTTCACATACTTGTGAATAAGATTCAGAAACCTTTAATCTGGTGGCATATCGGTTTATATAAGATTCTTGATTATGCAAAGGTTTGCAGTGCTGAGCTCGTCCTGCATTGTTTGAAGTAGCAGTAGTGTTCATTAGTACATCACCTCCCCAGCATTTCAAATACAGAGAATCAGTAACAGCTATTTGCACTGGGTTGTTAAAAGGTGGAACAACCCGTCTAGTGGTAACTGTTATGGATGTGAATCCTTTTTTACGAGAGTTTGTTCTAGATACGTTGTCATCGAAAGATGCCTGAATTCCTAATCTGCTGGAAAGTAACATGAATGCTCTATTAATGTTGACTGAACTATGATTAGCCAGAGATTGCTTCGTATGATAAGCATTAGGCTGAGTGATCACAGACTGCATCGGCAAAGCAGACCCATTTTCTTTTGATTTAGTCTCATCAATCAACTGTGAAATGACTATGGATGAAATCATTTTTGTGTTTTGTGATGCCACAGACTCCTGCAAATGAAAAAGACCCATATTATTAAAATATTCTATTGTCAAACATACAACTATTTCTCCTTCAGAGTCTATAATAGGGTTTGGTCAAGGTTTCTTGTTAAATTTCTTTTTAACAAAATTTCAGTTTGCTTTCTGTCATTTCAAAGACATGTTCGTAAAATCAATTCAGAATTGTCTAGAAAAGTTCAGCAAAAATTGGATCCATTTTACGCAAAAATTAAACATTCGGAAACCATTAGTGTGAATGATTAACTAATTCTCTCAGTTGGAGTATCTGGTCCTATGTTTGTCTAACAATATATGTGTCAATGGTGATTGTCAATTTCAGATAATAACCTGCTCTTTCATGCTGATCTACTGAAATATTAAAAGTGCTTTAAGCACTTACTACCTGTACAAAATGAACAACGTAGGTGTATTGTGATTTTCTGTGGAGTGTTTATGTGGGAGTTGGGTCAGTGCTGCTGCACAAAAGCATCAAATATGACCAAGGGGGAAACTCCTCCATGTTCTCTCCAATAAAAGATATGCACAGATTTCTGTAAGTGCTTTGGATACCATTTAATTCACGAGCTTAACATTTGCTGGATGCACAAAATGACAGGGTAAGGAGGCATTTGCCCAAGATTGATTGACAGCAGTCCAGACTCATTTTTCTAACCACAACAATCACCATCTATCTTAACATAATGTACCTGATGTCCTTAGATGTGACAAAGAGTGTGGTATTGTATTAAGATTTATCTGATAAATGTAAGCATGAAGTTTAACTCTACCTACAATTATTATCTAGATGACTGGTTACACAATGTTTATTTCATGCAGCGTATATGGCCCAAATTCTCTGCTGCTGTGAATTGTTACATCTCCACTGAGGTCAATATTAGCTGCATCAATTTATACCAGCAGGGAATTTGGCCGTATGATCTGAGCATCCTCAGTCCTCACTTAGTCAAAGTTCACACTGAGTCACAAAGTAAATTCTACATGATTGGGACCATGGTGAATTCTCATCTGAATGACTCATTTTTTTATTTAAGTGGTTTATGGGAGATATTTTATTGCTCATGAAGTTAGCCAGATTGATAGCCCTGGAAACTCAACTGAAAGTGATACCACTGTCAACCACCATCCAAACTTCTCTAAAACAGTTTCACTAGTACACCTCAACCTTGTTCTTGAGGGACAATCTTTTGGGGTAAGCAGGATTTCTTTATTTCCCTTCTGTCCTTAATTTTTCTGCGGTGTGTGCTATTCAGGCAGCCAACTGAGGTGATGGGTTGTGTGATGTAAACACATGTCTACCAGGAACTATGCTGAAGTATAAATCCATGGCATGTATGGCACCAAACAATTGGTCAAAATCACTGATCATTACAAATATGGCTAACGGCAATCCTGTGACCATTAAGTCAAAGGCTCCATAGCCCATTACCCAATCCCCTCATCTTACCCAAGCCAGCCATCATCTCAGAGTTACAAACACCAGAGTTTTACAAACTGACCGGTCAACCACACACCTCATTTGGAACCAGAAATATACAAACAGGCAACAGCTGAGATGCCCCCCACCAAAAAAGGCAAATACAGTCAGGTACTGTGTTCAAGTTAAACTACTAAAGAAATGAAGGGAAATATTAAGAAAAAATATTTGACAAGGTTTGACAGAAAACTATTTCTGTGCTTGTTTAATTTAAATTAAGAGGGTTAAAAGCAGCATTTTTTTCTTCTGCATAGTAAAGTTTCAAAGCTGTATTAAGTCAATGTTCAGTTATAAACTTTTGAAAGAACAACCATTACATTTTGTTCAGAGTTATGAACAACCTCCATTCCTGAGGTGTTCATAACTCTGAAGCTCTACTGCAATTGTATATTCAGAGACACACAGCTATTATCTGACTTGAACATGAGAGTATTCAGGATGTACATTTGCACATAGTTAGATAAATATATATTCAGATATACACACCAAAATGTTCAATTTAGATAACCACAGTTATGAATATCTGGAGTAAAGTACAGGACATCTTTATATATTAGAAAATGCACAGTCGTTTAATACACATTTTGTTTATATTACAAAAATAAAACACCCATATAGTTTGACTTCATAGCCACAAAATGCTACTCTAATTTCCCTCAATTTATGAGAACCATCCCTGTGTATTTGTAATTGTACCAGGTATTAGATGACACATTACACACAGAAGGTCACAAGGTTCTGCTAAATCATAAGTAGGGACAGGACTATGGCAGAAATTTATGGCCTTCTTAAAGTCTTTGCTGAGGCTACTTGCTCTTATCAGATTGGTCATAACAAGAAAGGGGAAAGGTGGCTTGCTCACCTGCTTACAAAGATCATCTGCCCCCATCCCTCCCATCATAGCCAAGCTGCAAGTAACAACAAGTGTAGTAAGCTTTGGTATCCAGTTAATTATGCAAAGCTTTGGAATTTGTTAGGTAGATGAGGAGAATATGAATATAAAGGGGATGATGAAAGATGGAAGAATGTTTTATTTTTTTAGAAGGACTGTGTGTTTGCATGAGTTTAGGTGGTATTCAATACTCTATTCTTATACCACACCTGTCACAATGGTATTTGAGCACCCAAGACTTCAATGATAAAACAATCATTTTATATAAATATTGACTAATTTGGACAGCAACCACTGTAAAATATAGCCTGAGAGGGAGAAAATATTCTCCTGAGGTTTAATATTTTTCTTGAAGGCTGACAGCAATCTATTCCATCCAAGTGAACTATGTTCACTTCAGAAATTTGTTTATTTCTCTTGTTTCTGGCCCTGGAGTCAAGTTGTACTTGCTTTGCTATTTCTGTTGAAATTTTCCCTGTGTCATCTCAGACCCTCCACACTTCTAAACTCTTTCTCTCCTGTCTCTCTCCCTCCACACTTCTAAACTCCTTCTCTTGACATTATTATTTATTTCTACGACAGTAGCACCAGCTCCAGAGCCTCATACCAGAGCACTGAAATCTCAGGTGATCACAGGGCCTCCTGCTGTTAGTGTTCTGAGATGGGAGGCTCAGAGTGATAAGTCTGAGGTCCATGGGGTATCTCCTGTGGAGGAATCCATGTTGAAGACCATCACACTCTGTGCAAACTACTCCCCTGTTTACTCTGGTATTGCCATAACAGGAAAATAGCACAGAATACTGTCTTTTAAATAATCCTCAGATTAAGGTTTCAGGAAAGTAGATTTTTGGGACTTAAACAGCAGATCAAATCCAGAGAAATTTTCCCTGTCTTCTAAACTAACTGTTTGTGACTCTGACAATTCAATATCTTCCCAGCTCCAGGGAATGTGTTTTTTCCCTTCCCTAATTTTTTTCCATGGCTTGAATAATATTTTCTTCATATTGTATTGTACTACATTTACCTCAACCTGCATCTTTAAGACCTTTGCATGGCTTCCAATCTTCTCAATCTCCCTTCGATTTTTACAGATCAATAAGGATAAATGTTCTTTGAAATGCATTATTTTGTATATCTCTCATGTGCTCCAGCAATTAACATGAAAATTACTTAATTTCTTTTGTTAAGTACAAAACTGATGGAAATCGCACATAATGGTCCAAATGCAAGTCAGAAATGCTTCTGATTAGTTTCAGCTCATGTAACAGTATTTTGAATGAGTAAATTATAAAAATAAATAGCAAATAATGTCTCCTCCCAATGTTCTGAAATGGTAATGAGTCTCTCTGAGCTGGCCCTACATTCTTTTGGGAGTTTCCAAGCTTCATAGTCTTAATGCAAAAGGAAAGAGAATTCTGGTGAATTGCAAATCCATGGCTTTATTTTCAGGGGATCAGAGGATGGGAGTATCCCACACATTGCTTAGCTCACTTGTATCGTTGGTTGAGCCTGCCTGGGATATTTCTCAAAAACTTACTTTTCTCCAAAATATGCCTTTTATTTTTCTTCAGCAAGAATATAGATAAAAAGATGAATTACATCTACTGCAAACAGAATCATGACCACTTAGCCATCACTTTATTTGGTGTTTCTGTTGCCTAAGTTGAGTGTGACTAAAAAAAAACAACTGTAAACACACTATATGGAGACAGGGTGATCATTTTTTAAACCTGAATGAATTCTGCTGACTACTATGAAAGCTCAATGGTGGGATTTTTTTTGTTTTTACCTTAGTGGAGTCCGAATCTCTCTCTGCAGCATTGTCGTGCTGATGGCTTTTGAATTCTTTTGGATCGTTAGCACCACACTGTTTTTCTCTGATTCCTGGGGGGAGGAAAGAAGGTAGAAACGTTACTGTCAACTACATGATGGTAGAGCTAAAATGGGGTATAAAACCGAGTATAAATATAAGGCAAAAGGGTATTACTAACTGATTCTGAATGGTCTGGGATCCACTTATCTGAGAGATCACATTTCCCTGTTTCCAGTGGTTGCACTTTAAACCACACTGTGAGGCTGCTCCCAGGATTGGTTCCAGGACAGTCTCACACTGTACTGAGGCCTGATCAAAAGTCCATGGAAGACAATGGAAGGTTTCCCATTGTTTTGGAGTACAGGCCTTCACAAATTGACTGTCTTTTGCAGCCTACAGAGTCTGAGACTAGTGTCTGATACAAGACATTATGGACCTTGTTTTTATTTCAACTAAGAACATTATAAACTACCCTGGCAGTGCAAAGGGGCCTTAAACTGGTCATAAATCACATTAGTAAATATCAGTATATTTATCTGGTCTAACTTTTGTTTATTTTGTTTGGTTGTTGGTTTGAGGGGTTTTTTAGTTTTCTGGGTAGCATGGTGTCTGGGATTGCTGTAACTGGGCATTCTTTAACACCACACCTTGTGATTCATTTTACATAAATTACGTTTCTTTGCTTCTCAGTGCTCATTTGAAAATGTAATCTGTAAAGTAATAAAATAAGTATTTAAATGGCATAAAATTCCTTCACTCCTCTGCCCAACCAACTCTACAGTAAAAATTTGTCGGAACATAGACTTTAGTTTTCGCAACACACTGCACAAGGCTGCAGTTTTTACTACATGTAATTTCATTTTACATACATTGTTGTATTAGCAGAGGAATAGAAGTCAGATCCTCTTACTGTAGAAACTGCTTATTAAACCTCATCTGCAATAGCAGGTTTGATTCCTTCCCACTGGTGCAGAGTTCAGGGGTGGGGGTACTGTTTGACTCCATCTGCTTCAGTGAGACCTGCTCTTCTGAGAGTTCCATTGTGGAAAGGCAGCTGCAAGTTGCAGCTGGGGCTCTAGGCCCTAGGAGGCCTGCTAGCAGAGGGATTCAGTGATAAAGAATATCTCTTGGAGTGCCCCTAGTTCACTTTGAGAGCAGTGCTGACTGGCTGCAGACCTCTTCGCACTGCTTCTTATGGGCACAGTTTCCACCACGGGGGCTCGGCTGACATCACTCTGTGGTGGATCAATCTCACTATGTACAGAACTAGTCACCATATTAAAAGAAGTCTGTTGTTGCCATGGAAAGTGCACAGTCATGGAGCCACAGAGAAGATACCAAGGCTGAAGAATCCAGCAATGAGGAGGGGGATGAAGGGAGTCAGGAAGGAGTGGGTTTGATGGGAGCCAACGGAAGTTCTTGCAAAGGTGAAAGACAGAGGTCATGGAGTCATGTTTTACACCAGTAAAAGCTCCAAGAAGTAGGGTATAAATAGGCAGAGAACTGAGGATTGATGTTTGGAATAAGATTCTTTCAGAATTACTTAGCAACACAGGATTCCTGGTGACAAATTAACCCTTCTCAGGTGCCACATAAATAGTAATAACGGCTTCATTCCACCACTAATGAATGCTCTGGAGCTGCCACTTCCTTGGTGTAAAACACCCAGAGCTGCTGGCGCGGAAGTGACTAGGAGGGGTCCTCAGCTTTGAAACTCCCCTTTGTCTGAAAGAGGCCAAACAAATCTGCTGACCTGCAGAGGAAGCTGCAAAACCTACAGATGTCCACAACTGTTTGGGAAAGGGGTAGTACAATGTGGGTTGGTGTTTATAGGGAGAAAGGGGTGCTTCCAGTGATAAATTAAATGTGGATATTTCAATGAAGAGAGACTGTTGCATGTGTTCATTTACTTGTATTATTTGTCAAATGTGACTCTCCTCTGTGCTTTTTAAATATTAATTTTAATAAATAAATGTGGGATAAGTGGCCAAGGTAGGTCATGAAAGCAAAATGTAAGAATTAGTTCAGGAGAAAATCAGAGGTTTGCCAAATGCAATGGTAGTAACTGAAAAGTCATTAACCTACAGTTTTCAGTTGTTTCCTATTATAAGTAAAGTGGGAAAACTGCAGTTCTCTCAGATAGCTCTGTGAGGCAACTGTGGGTAAATACTGACTTTTTAATGCTAATCACAGCGTATAAGGAAAGCTGGAAGGCTGGATAAAGATAAACCAAAACTGAGCAAGCATGCTGTACCAGATGTTTTTTTTCCCCTGTGTTTCTCTCAGATGACTTGTATTCAAAGTCCAAGAGAAAGAAGAAACACTACAAGGTCAAACAAGGATAAGATGTCAAAGTCTACAGAGAAATATGTAAGATGTAAATTACTGCTTTCAAGGTAACCTCTCCTAGCGTATGTTTTCACAGCAAAAAAACATGTGTCCTCAACTTAACTTAGCTAATTCAAGTCCAGCCCTAGGCTCACTTGCAGGCTTTAACTTGAGCTGCTAACCCAAGTTCCCATGTCTTCCCTGATATTTTAACTTGAGTCAGCTAACCTGAATTAAATACACCCCTTTTTTTCCACAGTGAAAACATATCCATAGACAGCTGTGGCTACAGTCCACAGATTCAACCTCTTCACTCCACACAGATCTCCTTGGTGTAAGTTTGTTCAGCCATTTTGTAGTCGGAGAAAGTTAGAAGAGAAGTGGGAAGTGAATGTTTCTCCTGTCTGCTAAAACATTCAGTTTGTTTTTTTGCATAGTATCCTGGGTAATGACAGTCATATGCTACCATGGAAATCCCAGTGTTGGCAGATATTTTTGGCAAACAATTTAACAATTGCTGTAATGGATTAATAAAAGTAGTGAATAAACCTCCACCAACTTCCCTGCTATTATTCAAATACCTATTCTTGGAAGCCTCACGTTTGTTAATTCATGTGAACAGTAAAAACACCAATACTGACCTTATGAAAAGAGCTTGAAGCTCCTCATTTAAAATGAGGACACTGCATGAAATAATAGCAGCTTAGATTAGAAGTAAATGTCAGGCTCAGAGCACCCATACAGGTTCTTGTTGCTGACAAAGTGCTTTGTGCTATAACAATTATCTTTCAACAAAATATAAAGTTCAATATTTCCCTGACACACAGCTATGGGAGTCATGGCATTTCAAGTACTTCCTATCAGTGTGGGGAGAAAAGAAAGCTTGTTCCTGCCTGATATGAAGTCCTGAGGAGTTCTGTTTTATCCTATTCCATTTGTAACCCATTTTCACAGACCCTGTCTTTAAGGCTGAGGAAGACTTTTCTGGTCCCTCAGTACTTCCAACAGTATCCTCAGGCTCTGTAGATGGCTGCATGCTGAATGTACAGTCCAGTTCGTGAAAATGGGGGAGGCAGCTGTTGGCATCCTATCCCTTGCTATCTAAATTGCACCTTTAGCCCTTTTATTTTCTCACAGCCCTGTTTGTGGGCCAAATGATACACTCCTTGGTATCTGGACACCAGAGCACACACAGCCTGTGGTGTTCATAATTACAGAGTGGAGCTGGAACTGAATCTTCAACTCACAAATGCCTGGATATCTGCCTTGGGCCAACTGGCAGCACACTCAGGTGATGTCTGAAACTGGCTTGTTAAAACACAGAGATTACAAAGATGGGTATGCTGGTGAGAAACAGTATGTTATGAACCTAAGGTGTACACAGCACAATTTGTATAGGAAGGGACTCTGTAGAAAGCTTGATAGAAACTCAACCAGACAGGCCACCGTTGCAACTATGCCACCAGAACTTCTGGTCTTGGCTCGCACTACACTTGTGTAAATGGGCATGCTGCAGAATGACATGGTGTCATAAATATAAAGGGAAGGGTAACCACCTTTCTGTATACAGTGCATAAAATCCCTCCTGGCCAGAGGCAAAATCCTTTCACCTGTAAAGGGTTAAGAAGCTAAGGTAACCCTTCTGGCACCTGACCCAAAATGGTTAATGAGAAGACAAGATTCTTTCAAATCTGGATGGGGGGTGGGGGACAAAGGGTTTGGTCTGTCTGTGTGACGCTTTTGCCAGGAACAGATCAGGAATGCAGCCTTACAACTCCTGTAAAGTTAGTAAGTAATCTAGCTAGAAAATGCGTTAGATTTTCTTTTGTTTAATGGCTGGTAAAATAAGCTGTGCTGGATGGAATGTATATTCCTGTTTTTGTGTCTTTTGTAACTGAAGGTTTTGCCTAGACGGATTCTCTATATTTTGAATCTGATTATCCTGTAAGGTATTTACCATCCTGATTTTACAGAGGTGATTCTTTTACCTTTTCTTTAATTAAAATTCTTCTTTTAGGAACTTGATTGATTTTTCATTGTTCTTAGGATCCAAGGGTTTGGGTCTGTGTTCACCTGTACAAATTGGTGAGGATTCTTATCAAGCCTTTCCCAGGAAAAGGGGTGTAGGGCTTGGGGGGATATTTTGGGGGAAGACGTCTCCAAGTGGGCTCTTTCCCTGTTCTTTGTTTAAAACGCTTGGTGGTGGCAGCATACAGTTCAAGGACAAGGCAAAGTTTGTACCTTGGGGAAGTTTTTAACCTAAGCTGGTAAGAATAAGCTTAGGGGGTCTTTCATGCAGGTCCCCACATCTGTACCCTAGAATTCAGAGTGGAGAAGGAACCTTGACACATGGTATACCTCGCTCAGAGCAAGTGCAGTCAAAGCAGTGGGGTGAATGCCTGTCATTGGAAGAAATTGTGTGTGGGGGCACCAAAAGGCATTTAGCACCCTATTTTTAGTAGTGCAAGTTGCACACTTTCATTCAGGTGACAACATTAATCTCTTTTGACAACTTTCAAACTTACTTCCCCACTACCCTCTGATCTCTTCCTCTCTCTTCAAACTCCCATCCATGCTATCACTCTGTGGGCACCTCTTCATGTCATGACACAGTGTTGCATGGGTTCTTCCTCTCTAGCTCCCCACTGTAGGTAGTTTGCCTTTACGTGCCACTCAGCCCTCCGGCTGACAAGCGATTAGTTAACAAAATGTTCAATGTAGTCCAAAGTCCCAGAGAATCAACCGGTCTTCTGAGCTTAATCCCCTCCTGGGATTAATCCACTGTATTTTCCTGCCTCTGGTACTGAGCACTGTGCTGCCCAGTCAAAGTATTTCTGAGGCCTCTAGCCTCCCACAGTCTTTGGCATTTCAGCTCTTCACAGAGGGAGCAAGTGAACAAGCAAGCAAGCAACCCTGCCTGCTCCCTGTGGCTCCTTCCCTCTTTACTGAACTCTCAGCCTATTTATAAGTCCCAGGGGTCTGCTGAGTTTTCACCTGATCCTTTCAGTCCCACCTTGTCTGGCTGACAAGTAACTACGTAATGACCACTGTGGTGAAGTGAATTTGTCTAACTGGGCCTTTAGCTCTTTCTTGCTTGTTCAGCCTATCCCATATACTTTATGCCCTGACTTGACCTGTGTTGCCTTCATCTGACCTCCATCTTTAAGTCTCTCCTCAGAACAAACTTCTCAGAGTCCTTCAACTGTAGTTCTCTCTTAAATAAGAGTTTAGTAGAGAAATGTTGGAACACACACAAGTTGGAACTAACAAGAAAGCTGATAAACATCTCCACTCAATCATCTACTTTTTGTTGATCCTCGAGCCTTATCCTATATCTCCAAATTGTCTGTTTAAAAGTAAGTATTCAAGGACAGGGACTTTTTTTTGGCTGTCTGTAAAATACTTAGCACTATACAAATAATTTCTAGCACTATATAAATAATATTAGAAAGAGAAAATTCACCTTCATTGATCATATTTAACTAAAGATTTAGAAACCATACAAGGTCTTTTATCAGCTGATAAATGTTATGTTCAAGTAGCACAAAACCGACAGTTTAAGATCCAAAAATATCTCAGAGGCAAGTCAGGCTCCCAGCATTCCACTTCTGTGGCTAAAGAGTTTCACAAAGTTCTAAATTGTACCCAAGTCACTGGAATGTTTATACTGTTTGTTACTAGGACAGTTATATTAGGATTCCATCTTCAAAACTTTTGTGGTAATTAACAGAAGTTGTTTTGATTTGACATTGATGTTTGAAGATGCTTGTAACTTATACATTAAAAACCAAAATGAGCTCAGGTATAATTTAAAACTTTTGTTTAAGGCATTTTATCTATAGATAAGAGAGCCATGCAACTCTCCCATCCCAAGCTATATGCATATATTTATATATAGCATCATTCAAAGACATGTAAGGAGTTTTATTTATACTGTTTAAAACAGTTTGGGTTTTTGTTGTTTTTCTTAATACTATTTAACTCAAAAACCTGAAAAATACTTGGGGGAAAAGATGCAATCATCAAAGATTCAGTACCCCAGCCTCCACAATGAAAGGCTAAGAAAGCTCCCAGTGCACATCTCAGATCTGCAGTGAGTCATCCAGCAAAACCAGGGAAGACCAGGGAAGACCAGATTTGACATTCCTGATATTTCTAAGCCCTGTTCTATGCTGAAAATTGTGAAGTTCTGCCAGCATAGCTATGTCAGTTAAGAATGTGAAACAAGTCAGTAACTAACCAACATTGCTGTGCCAGCAAAAGCCCTAGCATAAAGGCTGTTATACTGGCAAAAAGTTCTTTAGCGAGTACAGCTTATTTTATATGTTGAACTGGTATAAGCTATACCAGCCATCACCTGCAGGGGTCAAGAAGGGATTCCCTTCCTCCTCCTAGCTCAGCAAATCCCTTCTAATGTAGAAAAAGGCCGAAGGTAAAAGCCAAACTTACTCAGCACTTTTCAGGTTTCTTTATATTTCATTAAGAAGCAAATAAAATTGCATTTTTCTTCAATTGCAGGACATCTTTATTAACACAAAAATGTACAACCAAGCTGAGGTCAACATTTAAAATGGGAATAGAGGTAGGCAAATGGTGAATATTTTTGAAAATCCCATCCTGCATATATAAACCCTGTATTCCCCACCTGGGGTTTACCCCAAGCAACTACATTGAGTTGAAAACCACCTGTGCCGTATCTCCACTAAACAAAAAAAACACACCTATTTTTTACAGTTAGTCATAGTGTTAATGAGCATTAAGAGAGCTTTTCAATTGAATTAACAGGGCCAGAGAGAGAGAGAAGGCATCAGCACTGCTATTGTATCTCTTTCAGCATCTCTACACAGAGCAACAGACAAGTTTGTAATGTGGGTCAGAGTGAAGTATTGGTTTAACTGGGGAATATAATAACAGCCATCTCCTTCCTTTGATTCCTTTTTGCAAACTGATCCACTCTTTGCCGAGAAAAGAAATTAAAAATCAAAACCAAAACCCAACCACCCCAAAATGAAGTGCTTCAAGTCTGTGCTAAAGAAGTATCAACACTTTAATACAGCTTCATTGGGGAAGTTTTTCAAAACAGAGTAAACAAAACAAGCTGAAGTCAGTCCTCTCCACAAGAGGATTCATTGTGTAAACAACGTAGAAAATTATTTTCTTAAGATGTCAGGATAAATTTACTTTTATTACAAGGAGCATCATGAGATTTGTTAACTGAATTATCTTTCACTGCTTGCACATCTTGAAGCAGTAGTTGACTGCCTGCAGAGATGATTACAGGATCTGCCATGAAACGGACGAATGAGTTCTGGTCTGCTACCAGAAAGCCAAAAGTCGTAAATCTCTCATTATATGTGCTATTAGAAGCAAGGCTCTCATCAGGGGGCTAGCAAGAGTGCCATTGGCATAGGACCTATATTGTGAAGTCTGCTTTCATTCTACATTGCTATTATTTTGTATCCCTACTTAACAAAATAAAGTGCCCTCTTTATGGAATTACCTGCAGCTTATCAGCCATCCAGAGTTATTTTAACAAGGTAGTCCCTTTTTAAAAAATTTCTATTTGTGTAGGGAAGAACCCAAGCATGTGCTTCACTTTGCAGTACTGGGATATGCTAACAGATCTTCTCAGCTCCCTCAAGTAGTGACGAACTCTCCTCACCTGCTGAGCCCATCTACTCTCTGAGTATAATGCAGGACAATGATTCCAACCGAGGGATGCAAAGAAGATATTACAGCAAGATTTTAAATAGTATGGAAAAGATGTCTTTAGCTCTTATAACATTGTCCATCACAGCTCCCTCAGGCCGCTTTTCTGACATGCTTAATTTACAATCATGAAAGCTAGATAGGCATGCAGCAGAGGCTTGCTTAGGTCTAAAAGATAAAATACCTGAGACACATGCAGAGGTGGGAGGTTCAGTCTGGATAGTGTTATATAGTCAGTTCATTTGGCATTGTTATTTTTCCTCAGTGCTTGAATTGTAGGGCTCGGATAAAAGGTGATTATGTCACACACATCCAGTTCTGACTGCGGCTGTCAGAGAGCTGAGATAAAGTGGGAGCGCTTCACAACTACACTCTTACTTTTTTCTTCAGTTCAAGTTCCACCCATTGTCATCCATATACCCCCTTCCTTCCATCAGTTGAGCTGTACCCAGCCTACAGCAACAGTGAGGGGAACCAGAAGAATGGAGCATGCTAATCTCCACCCTTCTGAATGAAACATCCTACCCACCACAGTCTCTTCTGAGCCAAGGGGCTTAAAGCCACTCCGCTTTTCCCACTCAGTAACTCACAGACCTAAGTAACATGCAACTGATGTGTCTGGTCTTGGAAATCTATTTTTCCAATTCCACTGCAACAGGTTAAGAAACACAGATGATTGCCAAGATTAAAACAAAATGCAATCATATAAAAATAAAACAGAACATAAGCGGATTTTGTGCTTATCTCTAGTTTCAACAAAAGATAGCTGGTAATTGGTTTTTTTTTATCACTGAAACTTTAAATTTAAAAGTGGTAGTGAGTGTAGAAAAGCTTGATATTATGGCTTAAATATTAAGGCCCCAGCTCTTTAATTTTCTATTCTTTTAGAAAATACTAGTAGTTAAATAACCCCTGTAGAATTTAACTTAAAAAAAAATCACAAGCAGCAGAGGAAATCACAAAGAATGACATCTGAGTTACCAAAGAATTATATTTCATTTTGGAGCTGTTACCAGAATTAAAATGAGTAAAAGTTCTCAATTGTTAGCAGTTCTACCTGTTACCTCTATCTAAGCAGGGTAGTTCATACCAGGCAATGACTCTGTAGCATTTTCAAGAAGCAAGAAGCTAGTTGCCTAGCAACAAACCAAAATCTCATGCAAACCTAAAACCTCAGACCCCAAATTGACACGTTCAACAGCAAAATAAGCAGCAAAGAAAATGAGATTATACTTTTTATCTCCTAAAGGACTTTCCTATTCTGCAATGTGACATCTTCTCATGAGCATTAAAACATATGGATTTGAGGCCAATACTGCCAACATTTACATATGCAAGTAACTTGACTCACAACTGGCCAGAAGTCATTCCCATGCATAAGTATTTTCATGACTGGTCTTTTAAAGAGTGACTGTTGGGTTAAACATCACGGGCTACATTCTCTGCTGGCATCAGTGCACTGAAACCAGTAGAGTTATGCTAGCAGAGAATTTGTCACTGTGTATTTTAAAAAAAGATGATTTTTTCCTCCTTATTACCGATGCACTATTCAAACTGAAAGAATTTTACAAATCTAATTTACCATTTACACTGTGCTTTCTCCGTTGGCTTTTTGCATTTCTTTCTGCCTGGGTACATTTTTTCTTGTCAGCTTATTCTTCATCCTTTATGTTCTCATGTAATAATATTTTCATGCTAAGGCTGAAAACACTGCAATGCATACTTTTAAAAATATCTGTATCTATTAGGACATTAAAAATCATGGTAATATTTGTATTGATGTTACAAATGTCAAATTTTGTCTTGTACAATTTTAAGGGAGGATTTTCAAAACACAAAAGTGAGTTAGGTGCTTAAGTTTGACTCAATAGCATCTCTCTAGTAGTTTGCCCTCACTGTTGTTTTACCTTTGTTTTGATTAATTATGCTGAATTAGGGTGACCAGCTGTTCTTTTTAGGGGGGACTTTTTCTTATATAGGCGCCTATTACCCCCCACCCCCATCCCGTTTTTTCACAGTTGCTATCTTGTCACCCTATGCTGAATACATGTCACATGTACAATCACTTATTAAGTGACTACTGTAGTGGTCACTCTTAAAAACTTGTCAGCTATTCTTTACAATGCATTGGAGAATGAATTTTTTTTTACCTCAGGTTGCATTATTTTAAGTATTTCCTATAGCAACTAGTGCACAGTTTAGATAATGTTAATCCTGTAAGTGCTAAGGTAACCATATATATTCGTCTAAGAAAGCAAAAACAGAACGTTTTTAAGGGTGGCCATTGTACAGTTAGCCCACTGGTTCCTATTTTAAGTACATGTATTAATCAAAGCTTGGAAGTTTCACTGATTCTCTCTACGGAGAATTATGGACTAAGCACCCACAGAGCCTAAGTGTATCACAATCTGAAAAGTGATTTGTATTCTGTCAATCCCAACTTCCACTCAAAGTCAAATTCTGGTCCCATTCAATTCAATGACAGTTTTCCACTGGCTTCAATGGGACCAGAATTTAGCTGAGAGTCTCAAGCCATAACATAACTTTATGACAACTAGTTAAAGCAGGTATACTCTGCTTAGGAAATTTCTTAAGTCATTATGGTGGTTTTCTGAAATGATAACTAGTGGCAAACTCACTGATTAAGAACCATGGAAAGTCTTCAGGCCAATATACAGTATTTAAAAGATTGACATGGAGTACAAGTACTGTAGGCTGATGACCCAGTCTTGGAAATACTTACTGCTGAGTATAATGCTTACATGGGATTGTAATCATTAGCAGATATGCTGGAGAATCAGGCCCTCGGGTATTGGTGAGGGAGTGACTTCTGCAGCAGTTAAGCTGAGCCTAAAGGCTGGAATAATTTTAGAACATGAATAGTTTCTATGATCACAAGGTGAAGATTTTCAGGCTCATATGAGCCAAAGGGATAGCTGATTGATATGCTCCTTTATATGAAGCCTCTCAGATGTATTTAAAGATAAAAAAGAGAAAAGAGGAGAGAAAAAGGGTTCGTTCTGCCTACCATTTTTCAAAAAAAATTATTGCTGTGTGTGAAGTCAAGACCTATGAATTTTGCACTGTGGGAAAAAAAATCACCCCTGTTTAGAGAGCCAGCACAAGGTTTATGCACTGAATCCTACTTAAGTCTCTTTTCAACAGCCAAAATTTGATTTTGGTGCTATTTTCTGTCAGGAAAATCTGACTGCAACACTTCAGTTTGGCTTGGCATTAATCTCTACGTCTACTTGAGCTGTTGTGCTTCTCATGGGAGCTGTAGTTCTGGGTCCCTCATGTCCTCATTCTACATCCATGATGTATCACATTCGGTCCTTGTGGCTGAGCTGCCAGGTTTCCTCGTGGGAAACATGCGCCATGGGAGATCAAGCAGATGCAGAGATGAATGTCAACTTGAAACAAACCATTTCAAATGGGGAAGGTTGAAACATTTTGTTTTGATCCAAAATGTCAATACAAAGCATTGCAACATTTCCAAATAAAAATTCTTCTGAACTTTTTGTTTTGTGAAAAATTTCAATATTTTGACTTCTTGTCCCAATTCAGGAAGAAAATAAATGTCAAAATATCAGAATTTTGCACAGGATAGTATTCTGACTTTTGATCAGCTCTCGTGACTACATCTTGGATTTGTCCCCATAGACATGGGAGTATCACCCTATAGGCGGTGCACAGAGCCTCAGATCAATTGGGAATAACTGCAAGTGCCTTTACACAACGTCAGGTTACTTAGAAAACTAAACACCATCCTTGGGTTAACAGAGCATTTTGTTTGAGATATTATAAAAGCCTGAATGATTGATGGGCTTTGCTGCAGTTCAGTAACATTATATCAGAGGAAGAGAAAGTTTTAAAATGGAGAGTCTTCTAATGAGAGTGAAGTATATTTGAAAGACAAATCTACAACAATAATTTTGCAATGACAGTATTAATTGAGTACGGCATTGAAAATCTGTAACAAACAGAACACATGTAGAAGGTATTCATTACATTTTGTGTGTGTCATGTATGTATCAGCCTATGCTGCTGCATAACAAAACAATTATTTTTCATAATTTCAAAAACCTGGAAAGATCTGCTGTTCTTTCCATTAGTTTGCATAGTTGACATATTTTCCACACAGTCAAAAAGCTTATCTGTGGATAATCTCACAGACCTCCCATACAGCAGGAAAAAAATGGAGAACAACACGATCCCAGCTGGTGAAGTTATAAGCATGGGCTCAGAGCACCCTCTGATGGCCAGCCCATAGAGAAGATAAAATACATCAAGTGACAACCAACATTATTTTAGGTCAAAGTGACATGTAGAGGCCTGTTTTTTCCTTTTAGAGCTCAAAGTTCTTGTTTTCTTTTCTCCATGCCACAAGTCTGCTGTTTGGCTGGCAAGGATGGTGTTGGTACATATGCAGACTGTCATAAATATAAAGGGAAGGGTAAACCCCTTTGAAATCCCTCCTGGCCAGGGGAAAGCTCCTCTCACCTGTAAAGGGTTAAGAAGCTAAAGGTAACCTCGCTGGCACCTGACCAAAATGACCAATGAGGAGACAAGATACTTTCAAGAGCTGGGAGGAGGGAGACAAACAAAGGGTTTGTGTCTGTCTGTGTGCTGCTCTTTGCCAGGGACAGACCAGGAATGGAGTCTTAGAACTTTTAGTAAGTAATCTAGCTAGGTATGTGTTAGATTATGATTTCTTTAAATGGCTGAGAAAAGCATTGTGCTGAATAGAATAACTATTTCTGTCTGTGTATCTTTTTTGTAACTTAAGGTTTTGCCTAGAGGGGTTCTCTATGTTTTTGAATCTAATTACCCTGTAAGATATCTACCATCCTGATTTCACAGGGGGGATTTCTTTATTTCTATTTACTTCTATTTTTTATTAAGTCTTCTTGTAAAAACTGAATGCTTTTTCATTGTTCTCAGATCCAAGGGTTTGGGTCTGTGGTCACCTATGCAAATTGGTGAGGCTTTTTATCCAACATTTCCCAGGAAAGGGGGGGTGCAAGTGTTGGGAGGATTGTTCATTGTTCTTAAGATCCAAGGGTCTGGGTCTGTAGTCACCTAGGCAAATTGGTGAGGCTTTTTACCAAACCTTGTCCAGGAAGTGGGGTGCAAGGTTTTGGGAAGTATTTTGGGGGGACAGACGCGTCCAAACAGCTCTTCCCCAGTAACCAGTAATTGTTTGGTGGTGGTAGCGGCCATTCCAAGGATAACGGGTGTAATATTTTGTACCTTGGGGAAGTTTTGACCTAAGCTGGTAAAGATAAGCTTAGGAGGTTTTTTCATGCAGGTCCCCACATCTGTACCCTAGAGTTCAGAGTGGGGGAGGAACCTTGACACAGACACTGATTCATTACAAATTATTGCAATACTAGAAGAGCTGAGGATATAGTGCTGACTTTTACTATGGTAGAATTTATTGTAAATTAGAATTTTACTAATTAAAATAATCTTTAATAGATTAACCTGAGGTTCATACATTACTTTAACTTTAATTAATCACAAAGACTAAGTTCAAATAATGTCAAGGATCTGAGAAACCAAGGAGTATAAGAAAATACTCTCTTGCACAATTCTTTATACGTTCTGTTGTTCCCAGTCTTTACAGCACGTACTGAAGTTATGTAAGGTCACACACTGTTCAAAGCCAACTATAATAATAGACATAACTGGGTGAATTAAGTGCTGTATCTTAGTCATAATGGAATTGCTTGGTTTCTGGAGGTTGTTACCTCATTTAACAGATTGAAATATAGGGTTTTTATGGATCTGTTTCATTTTTTTAAAACAGTCTTATTTTACAACACCTGTGAAATAAGCGAAAATGTAATTAATGTGAATAAGTATTTGGTCAATTTTAAAATTGGGTATTATACATCTATCGTGTAAGGTCAAACCATTCTTAAGCACTTTGATTTTAAAGGGTTAATTTTTTGACACCCAAGTGCATAAATGCTTCTTTGGAGGAACAATATAGATCCGTAACTTGTTACCACATTTATTCAGTATCACATTACTGCATAGGATGCATTACTGCATTAGCGATAGTACGTTTGATACAGACACTTGACCAGTATTTTTAAAGCTGAATAGGCACCTAAACACAGACTAATCCACCTCGTTTGGTATATATGGACAATCTATGCACCTATGGCATTTTTAAATAGGTGACTGAGGACCAGGTGTGGCTGTGCCTTGGGAGTAGGTGCAGGTTTTTTAGATATGGTGTGTGGGTTTAGGAGCTTTACAGAGATTTTCAGACTATCAGTTTATTTCAAAGAGAATTGCCTTTTTTAGTTATGCCATTTCTTTTAAAAGGTAATGGCCCTGATCCTCAGCTAGGGTAAATCAGTACAGCTATATTAACTTCAGTGGAGCTACACTGATTTCAGCAGCTGAGGATAAGACCCAATATCATAAAATAATAATACCTAGCTCTCATAGAGCTCCTCTCATCTGTAGAGCTGAACATATTTTACAAATGAGGTCAGCATCATTATCCCCATTTTGCAGATGTGGAGACTGAGATACAGAAAGAAGAAGTGACTTATCTGAGGTCACCCAAAAGGCCAGTGGCAGAGTGGAGAATACAGCCCAGGTCTCCTGAGTGCCAGTCCAGTGCTCTACCTACGAGGCCATGCTTCCTTCTGAATTGTCCTACCTTATTACTGGAGCCCTTTTGAAAGTAATGGGAATTACTTGTATCATACTGACAGGGCTGGATTAAAGTAGAAACTAGGGCTGTCAAGCAATTAAAAAAATTTATTGTGATTAATTGCACTGTTAAGCAATAATAGAATACCATTTATTTAAATATTTTGGATGCTTTCTACAGTTTCAAATATATCGATTTCAATTACAACACAGAATACAAAGTATACAGTGTTCACTTTATATTTATTTTTATTACAAATATTTGCACTGTAAAAAACAAAAGAAATAGTATTTTTCAATTCATCTAATACAGGTACTTTAGTGCAACCTATTTATCATGAAAGTTGAAATTACAAATGTAGAATTATGTACAACCCTCCTCCCCCCGCATTCAAAAATAAAACAATGTAAAAATTTAGAGCCTACAAGTCCACTCAGTACTATTTCTTGTTCAGCAAACGCTAAGACAAACAAGTTTGGCTAGAATTTACAGGAGATCATGCTGATCACTTCTTATTTAAAATGTCACCTGAAAGTGAGAACAGGCGTTCGCATGGCACTGTTGTAGCCGGCGTCGCAAGATATTTATGTGCCAGATGCGCTAAAGAGATATGTTAAACATGTGTATGCCCCTTCATGCTTCCACCACCATTCCAGAGGACATGCATCCATGCTGATGATCTTAAAATCATATATTTTAAAATGTAGAAAAGCATCCAAAAATATTTAATACATTTCAATTGGCATTCTTTTGTTTAACAGTGCAATTAATCGTGATTAATTTTTTTGAGTTAATCGTGTGAGTTAACTGCGATTAATCAACAGCCCTAGTAGAAACGCTAGAGGCTAATGCTTACTTCCCAAGTTCCTAGAGCCAGATGATTACTTCTGAGTTTAATCAGAAATTAAAATTCATTTAAAAGAAAAAGTAAGTTCCTGCCCTCTGGCTAGGGAGAAGATCTTGGAAATGTGACCTGAATGTAACCGATACAGTATCAGACAGCCTGAAGAAACAGCCCTTAGATGTCTGTACTGCCCCAGGTATCTCAGTGAAGTGGTAAGGATCTGGAGGATGGGACCATGTGGAAGATGTCACAAAGGCAGGGCCGCAGTGCAGGAGTGGGACTCTGAAGGCACAGCAATTGTGAGGGAAGCATGTCACTGTGTGACTAGGGCAGTCGTGCCCAAACTTTTTCTCTCTCACTCCCCCACACCAGCAACAGAACATGTCCTCACCCCCTGGGCTGAGAGTGGAGTCGTGGCTGGGCCTGGGGCTGGGGCCAGAGCTGAGTCCAGGGAGACATGGACGGGGTGGGGGGTCAGAAGCAGAGCTATGGCCGGAGACCAGGAGTGGGGGCTGAGCCATGACCAGGAGCAGGGGCCAGGGGCCAAGAGTGGGGGGCCAAGGGCCAGCAGCTGAGCTACAGCCAGGAGAGGGAACAGGAGAGGAGCCGGGGCACAGCTGCGGCTGGGGGCTGAGGCTGGGGTAGAGCAGGGCTGGGTGGCGCTATCTGCCCACACCCTGTGGGAGCTGGCGTAGGCCCTGCTGAAGCCCCATAAAGTTCTTCCATGCCTCCCTAGGGAGTCATGCCCCACAGTTTGGGGACCACTGGCCTTGGGCCATGGATTGCTTTCAGTTCAGCTCTGGATGCTGAGGGGAAGAGGATGTTCCCTTAAATGAAATTGGGCCCAGCTCTCCTGTTCCAGTCCAGGTGCTCCCAAGGCTGGTGTAATGAGAATGTCGGAGCTTCCCCTGGGAGTTGTAAATGAGAGACAGCCCAAAAGCAAAGAAGTTCAAAACCCAAAAGAAAAGATGCCAGAGGGATCAGAGAGTTCAGCACCCAAAGCCCCAAAAGAAGTAGAGAGACTTCAGAAGAAGAGCAGAGGCTGGGGTCAGATCTTCATGGAGGGAACACTCCTCAGAGAGTGTTTATAATTCCCTAAAAAGAAAAGGAGTACTTGTGGCACCTTAGAGACTAACAAATTTATTTGAGCATAAGCTTTCGTGAGCTACAGCTCACTTCATTGGATGCATTCAGTGGAAAATACAGTGGGGAGATTTATATACATAGAGAACATTAAACAGTGGGTGTTACCATACACACTGTAACCAATTCCCTAGTGAGCAGTGGAGCCAGATCAGACTGCTGAAAGCTGAAGGCAGGGAGGCATTGGGGGTGGGGGGAGAGAGGGGGAAAGGGCTGGTCACCTACAAATTTCCCCAGGCCAGACAACCATGGCTAGAAAAGGCTGGAGAGAGCTGAAGGCTGAGAGGCTGGCTCTCTGAGCTGGAGAGCTGAAACCAGAGGTTCAGAAAGGACTGAAGGCTGGGGAATGATGGAACGGTGAGCCTGCTGATGTCTTCAAACAAGAGCTAGAACCATACATGTTAAGAAAAACAGGGCAGAGAAGCACCCCAGATACAAGGGCGGGTGGGGTATGGTGAGAGACACCAGAGCCATACTGGAATGCCAAGCCCTTGTGAGAGATGCCAAAACTGTACTTGGTGTGATGACTGATATAATATTTGAACTGTGCTGGGGAACTCTGGATTATGGTTTTTGGACTTTTGTTATGATTTTCATGCATGGCACTCTTGTAATAAATTTACCCAGCAAAGGGCTTTATATTTGGAAAGACTGTGTGAAGTTCTAAGGGGCTCTGAAGAGGGGAAACAGAGTGTAGCTAACTATATCATGTTAGCGATTTTGTAGGAGTAGGAGGTAGAGGAATACAGGCTTCAGGCCTGAAAGATACTTAGCTTAGCCAAACTGATCAAGGCCAAGGCCTGGATTTAGCTTGACATAAAAGGCTAATCTATAGTGACCCTGTGTCACAAGATAAAATTCTGCAGTGAACAAGTAGGCTAAAGTGGGCTGATGCGTGTTCTATCAGCAACCAGAAAGCACAGGTTTTTGATATTTGGGCAATTCTAAGAAATGGGTGTAATCCAAATTTGTAGATATTTAACCTCAGAAATGCCACAGCAAGTAATTGACATATATGCTGATAAGTAAAACAAAACTGATTAAGTAGCTTACAGGAGATGGGAACCCCAATATTAGTAGGGTACAGAAACTCAGATAAGGAAAAGGGGATGAATAAGCATGTATCAAAGGCTGGAATCAGCATAACTTATTATAGAAGTTGTCACTTGGCCTGCGTGCCATGTGAGATGCATTGGGACATTCCAGACTGATGTACACCTGATGATCACCCCACCTATTCTGGGTTTCTACCACCAGAAGACATAAGTGATGAATATACAAGTGCTGGACATGTTGTACTATCTCTCTCTCTATAGGGTACGTCTGCTGCTTGCCGGGGGCTAAGATTCGCGATGTGACGGAGAGACTGCCGAAACTCATCAAGCCCTCGGATCGCTACCCCTTCCTGCTTCTCCACGTGGGCACCAATGATACTGCCAAGAATGACCTTGAGCGGATCACTGCGGACTATGTGGCTCTAGGAAGAAGGATAAAGGAGTTGGAGGCGCAAGTGGTGCTCTCGTCCATCCTCCCCGTGGAAGGAAAAGGCCTAGGTAGGGAGCGTCGAATCGTGGAAGTCAACGAATGGCTACGCAGGTGGTGTCGGAGAGAAGGCTTTGGATTCTTCGACCATGGGATGGTGTTCCAAGAAGGAGTGCTAGGCAGAGACGGGCTCCACTTAACGAAGAGAGGGAAGAGCATCTTTGCGAGCAGGCTGGCTAACCTAGTGAGGAGGGCTTTAAACTAGGTTCACCGGGGGAAGGAGACCAAAGCCCTGAGGTAAGTGGGAAAGCGGGATACCGGGAGGAAGCACAGGCAGGAATGTCTGTGAGGGGAGGGCTCCTGCCTCATACTGGGAATGAGGGGCGATCAACAGGTTATCTCAAGTGCTTATATACAAATGCACAAAGCCTTGGAAACAAGCAGGGAGAACTGGAGGTCCTGGTGATGTCAAAGAACTATGACGTGATCGGAATAACAGAGACTTGGTGGGATAACTCACATGACTGGAGTACTGTCATGGATGGTTATAAACTGTTCAGGAAGGACAGGCAGGGCAGAAAAGGTGGGGGAGTAGCACTGTATGTAAGGGAGCAGTATGACTGCTCAGAGCTCCGGTACGAAACTGCAGAAAAACCTGAGTGTCTCTGGATTAAGTTTAGAAGTGTGTGCAACAAGAGTGATGTAGTGGTGGGAGTCTGCTATAGACCACCGGACCAGGGGGATGAGGTAGATGAGGCTTTCTTCCGGCAGCTCACGGAAGCTACTAGATCACATGCCCTGATTCTCATGGGTGACTTTAATTTTCCTGATATCTGCTGGGAGAGCAATACAGCGGTGCATAGACAATCCAGGAAGTTTTTGGAAAGCGTAGGGGACAATTTCCTGGCGCAAGTGCTAGAGGAGCCAACTAGGGGGGGCGCTTTTCTTGACCTGCTGCTCACAAACCGGGTAGAATTAGTGGGGGAAGCAAAAGTGGATAGGAATCTGGGAGGCAGTGACCATGAGTTGGTTGAGTTCAGGATCCTGACACAGGGAAGAAAGGTAAGCAGCACGATACGGACCCTGGACTTCAGGAAAGCAGACTTTGACTCCCTCAGGGAACGGATGGCCAGGATCCCCTGGGGGACTAACTTGAAGGGGAAAGGAGTCCAGGAGAGCTGGCTGTATTTCAAGGAATCCCTGTTGAGGTTACAGGGACAAACCATCCCAATGAGTCGAAAGAATAGTAAATATGGCAGGCGACCAGCTTGGCTTAATGGTGAAATCTTAGCGGATCTTAAACATAAAAAAGAAGCTTACAAGAAGTGGAAGGTTGGACATATGACCAGGGAAGAGTATAAAAATATTGCTCGGGCATGTAGGAATGTTATCAGGAGGGCCAAATCGCACCTGGAGCTGCAGCTAGCCAGAGATGTCATGAGTAACAAGAAGGGTTTCTTCAGGTATGTTGGCAACAAGAAGAAAGCCAAGGAAAGTGTGGGCCCCTTACTGAATGAGGGAGGCAAACTAGTGACAGAGGATGTGGAAAAAGCTAATGTACTCAATACTTTTTTTGCCTCTGTTTTCACTAACAAGGTCAGCTCCCAGACTGCTACGCTGGGCATCACAAAATGGGGAAGAGATGGACAGCCCTCTGTGGAGATAGAGGTGGTTAGGGACTATTTAGAAAAGCTGGACGTGCACAAGTCCATGGGGCCGGACGAGTTGCATCCGAGAGTGCTGAAGGAACTGGCGGCTGTGATTGCAGAGCCATTGGCCATTATCTTTGAAAACTCGTGGCGAACCGGGGAAGTCCCGGATGACTGGAAAAAGGCTAATGTAGTGCCAATCTTTAAAAAAGGGAAGAAGGAGGATCCTGGGAACTACAGGCCAGTCAGCCTCACCTCAGTCCCTGGAAAAATCATGGAGCAGGTCCTCAAAGAATCAATCCTGAAGCACTTGCATGAGAGGAAAGTGATCAGGAACAGCCAGCATGGCTTCACCAAGGGAAGGTCATGCCTGACTAATCTAATCGCCTTTTATGATGAGATTACTGGTTCTGTGGATGAAGGGAAAGCAGTGGATGTATTGTTTCTTGACTTTAGCAAAGCTTTTGACACGGTCTCCCACAGTATTCCTGTCAGCAAGTTAAGGAAGTATGGGCTGGATGAATGCACTATAAGGTGGGTAGAAAGCTGGCTAGATTGTCGGGCTCAACGGGTAGTTATCAATGGCTCCATGTCTAGTTGGCAGCCGGTATCAAGTGGAGTGCCCCAAGGGTCGGTCCTGGGGCCGGTTTTGTTCAATATCTTCATAAATGATCTGGAGGATGGTGTGGATTGCAGATTTAGTATCATCTCAGCAAATTTGCGGATGATACTAAACTGGGAGGAGTGGTAGATACGCTGGAGGGGAGGGATAGGATACAGAAGGACCTAGACAAATTGGAGGATTGGGCCAAAAGAAATCTGATGAGGTTCAATAAGGATAAGTGCAGGGTCCTGCACTTAGGACGGAAGAACCCAATGCACAGCTACAGACTAGGGACCGAATGGCTAGGCAGCAGTTCTGCGGAAAAGGACCTACGGGTGACAGTGGACGAGAAGCTGGATATGAGTCAGCAGTGTGCCCTTGTTGCCAAGAAGGCCAATGGCAATTTGGGATGTATAAGTAGGGGCATAGCGAGCAGATCGAGGGACGTGATCGTTCCCCTCTATTCGACATTGGTGAGGCCTCATCTGGAGTACTGTGTCCAGTTTTGGGCCCCACACTTCAAGAAGGATGTGGATAAATTGGAGAGAGTCCAGCGAAGGGCAACAAAAATGATTAGGGGTCTGGAACACATGACTTATGAGGAGAGGCTGAGGGAGCTGGGATTGTTTAGCCTGCAGAAGAGAAGAATGAGGGGGGATTTGATAGCTGCTTTCAACTACCTGAAAGGGGGTTCCAAAGAGGATGGCTCTAGACTGTTCTCAATGGTAGCAGATGACAGAACGAGGAGTAATGGTCTCAAGCTGCAGTGGGGGAGGTTTAGATTGGATATTAGGAAAAACTTTTTCACTAAGAGGGTAGTGAAACACTGGAATGCGTTACCTAGGGAGGTGGTAGAATCTCCTTCCTTAGAGGTTTTTAAGGTCAGGCTCGACAAAGCCCTGGCTGGGATGATTTAACTGGGAATTGGTCCTGCTTCGAGCAGGGGGTTGGACTAGATGACCTTCTGGGGTCCCTTCCAACCCTTATATTCTATGATTCTATGATTCTATGATCTCTTATATTATAGGGAGATGAAAAAACCAGTGGGCACTGAGTTTCAGGCTATGTCTACACTACATTATTTTCAGTGGCACAGCTGAACTGATGCAGCTATGCCGCTGTAGCGCTTCTGGTGAAGCCACTCTAAGCCGACAGGAGAGAGCTCTCCCACTGGCTTAATAACTCCTGCTTCCACGATAGGCAGTAGCTGTGTCAGCGGGAGAAACAGTGTAGACACAGCCTCAGAGCTCACTAGGCTCAGGCTTTGGGGCAAAAAACTGCAGTGTAGACATTCAGACTATAGCCCAGGCTCTGAGACCCTCCCCTGTCATGGAGCCTCAGAGCCCAGACTCCAGCCCAACCCTGAATGTCTACCTTCAGAGCCCCACAGCCCGAGCCCCACGAGCCTCAGTCAGCTGACCCAGGCTAGCCGCAGCCATGTGGTGGGTAGTTCGTAGCAGTGAAGACGTACCCAGAGTATTCTTGGCAGTAGCTATTTGGAAAATAAACATATTAATAAACACAAGTATAATTACTTCAAGTTATTTCTCTTGTGCTCATCAAGTCTCTCACTCTGATGATAATCAGAATACTGTAGCTGACTTAATGGCTGAACCCCTTGACATCACTGTGCTCTAAAAGGTTAATCAATAATATACCAATCACTCAATTAGGATATGAGGCAGACTGCTGCAGAGCCACCCCTGGCCACAGGGGGTGCTTGTGTGGCGTCCGCTCTTCCACAAGCCTCTATGGTAGCCTCAGTGTGGCTAAGTACTGATGAGCTAGAGAAAGAAAATTGGTGGAAGGGAAAGAAACCTACATAATATCAAGCAGTGTTATAATAAAATTGATTTCTGTCAACGAACAACCTGCCAGTAACTCAGCCTAGAGTGTTTCTGGTTAAGGCCATTTCTCTGTGTGAGGAAATAAATGGCTAATACTACTGACTTCCACCATGTATGGCACTGCAATCACAAATGTAGTTATTTGGTCCGTTTTAGATATTCACTCCTTCTCAGTGCTTGAAAGAGCTGACTCAACGGCGGGCTAATACTAGATTAGACTTCCAACACCTTCAGGAATTAAAGACTCCAAAATACAATATTCCTTTTGGGAGGGGAAAATGCTGAGTCATTCATTTTAAAGAACGATGAAGGTCATTGCACATGAAAGACAGAATGATGGTTCAAGCCAGGGCTAAATATAATGGAGCCAACCTACTGTTGTCACCTAACTCCCTGAGTAAAGGCTTGAGTCACTAAGAAATATTTACACTTCTGCTATGTCAATTTGCACTCACTCCGTTCTTTACTTACATCATTTTTACCAGACACACAATACCTGCTCATTTGATATAATAATGCAGATTAATAAAGACTCATCTGATGGAAATGTGAGCCAGAAATAATTATGATTTAAAATGCAAATGATTGGCAGAAAGGGCATGTCATTTGTAAAATTCAGTCCATTTTACGGTGAAGTGTCCTATATATTACAGTAGAGGATAATTTGGCAGCTACAAATTCATAAAATACAACCTCATCAATGAGTAAGACCATCACATAGGGGCTAATCTCTTCTAAAATCATCAGTTAAGCAGTAGACTCCATCTGGGAACATTTTGTAATGATGCCTCAGAGAGAGGTAGGATGGGACCTGTTTCTTGACTTTAGCAAAGCTTTTGACATGGTCTCCCACAGTATTCTTGTCAGCAAGTTAAGGAAGTATGGGCTGGATGAATGCACTATAAGGTGGGTAGAAAGCTGGCTAGATTGTCGGGCTCAACGGGTAGTGATCAATGGCTCCATGTCTAGTTGGCAGCCGGTATCAAGTGGAGTGCCCCAAGGGTCGGTCCTGGGGCAGGTTTTGTTCAATATCTTCATAAATGATCTGGAGGATGGTGTGGATTGCAGCCTCAGCAAATTTGCGGATGATACTAAACTGGGAGGAGTGGTAGATACACTGGAGGGGAGGGATAGGATACAGAAGGACCTAGACAAATTGGAGGATTGGGCCAAAAGAAATCTGATGAGGTTCAATAAGGATAAGTGCAGGGTCCTGCACTTAGGACGGAAGAACCCAATGCACCGCTACAGACTAGGGACCGAATGGCTAGGCAGCAGTTCTGCGGAAAAGGACCCAGGGGTGACAGTGGACGAGAAGCTGGATATGAGTCAGCAGTGTGCCCTTGTTGCCAAGAAGGCCAATGGCATTTTGGGATGTATAAGTAGGGGCATAGCGAGCAGATTGAGGGACGTGATCGTTCCCCTCTATTCGACATTGGTGAGGCCTCACCTGGAGTACTGTGTCCAGTTTTGGGCCCCACACTACAAGAAGGATGTGGATAAATTGGAGAGAATCCAGCGAAGGGCAACAAAAATGATTAGGGGTCTGGAACACATGACTTATGAGGAGAGGCTGAGGGAGCTGGGATTGTTTAGCCTGCAGAAGAGAAGAATGAGGGGGGATTTGATAGCTGCTTTCAACTACCTGAAAGGGGGTTCCAAAGAGGATGGCTCTAGACTGTTCTCAATGATAGCAGATGACAGAACGAGGAGTAATGGTCTCAAGTTGCAGTGGGGGAGGTTTAGATTGGATATTAGGAAAAACTTTTTCATTAAGAGGGTGGTGAAACACTGGAATGCGTTACCTAGGGAGGTGGTAGAATCTCCTTCCTTAGAAGTTTTTAAGGTCAGGCTTGACAAAGCCCTGGCTGGGATGATTTAGTTGGGGATTGGTCCTGCTTTGAGCAGGGGGTTGGACTAGATAACCTCCTGAGGTCCCTTCCAACCCTGATATTCTATGATTCTATGATTCTATGACCTTTAACTTATGTGATTTGGAAAGGACTAAGACATAATTAAATTTGAAAAGATGCAATAACTATTGTAAAAGAAATCTTAAATAAAGGACACATTTCTTTTTTCTAAACCAGGTGCATTACACTTCTGGAATAGTAAAATAATGTATGAAAATACAGTAAGGAAATGGCTACTCTAAAATGTATGGTTGCCAAATACCAGATGATAAAATTATCCAAGAATGTTAAGGAGTTTCTCTGGGACAAATTATTTTTCATGACTCAAATATGCAAAAGATGCCATCATTTTTCATCTTTTACAAAAGAGCTGATGTACTGCTGCCTGTGTAGATATTATAGCAGACACTAATTACCTTACAGAAAACAAATGCTAATTTTTTTGCCAAAAAGGTAATGTAAAATTTAGCTCCTTTCTCTTTAAATGTTATTCATTACAAAAAGCAGTCTGACAGCTCTTTGAAAGTGGAGCTTACAGAGCCATTACATTTTGCCATTTAATTCCAAAAAGTACTTCCCATATTTCAGCATCTTTAAAAGTGTTAGGGGCATTTCCCTTCATCATACATTTCTGTATTAGAGACAACACAATCTAAATAAATTACCTTCTCAGCAGTGATTTGTCTTGTTTACATTATTGCACCTTCCCACTAAATGACTTAAGAGGGAAATGATACCATATGGTCCAGTCTCTCTAATCTGCACTTCATTTCTTAACAGATAGTTTGACCTGAGGTTGACGAAATTTTGCAGGTGAAATGGAGCAGATTTTGAAGGCAAAAAATAAACAAAGCAATTTTCATTGACAGCAACATAAAGCTCAGAGAAAAACAGTACCAATGTAACATGTTTAAAATTACACATCTTCATCACAAAGTTTAAAAGAAGCTAATTAAACTGCACCAAACTCGTATTTAGGTCAGTGTGAAATGAAATTAGCATTAACCAGAAACGCAGATCTCTCTCTCTCTGTCTCACTCTGTCTCTCTCTCTCTCTCTACTTGAATAGTTAATAAGGTTTAGGAAGTTACCCAATCCTCATAAATATGAGAAACAAATAATTTTTTTCAATAAAGTTCATCTCCACCTGCGTCAATTTAACATATTAATCTATCATAAAAACTTGTGAAATATTTCTGAATGCCTGTAAAATTGTGAACTGAGTAATCCATATTATAGCCAGAACTGGTGAAGGGATGTCAAGATCACCCTATAGCCATAAATAAATATCTACTAATATTATATCCGTTGCAATATACCCACAACAAATTGTGCAGCAGCGAACGACACATTGCCAATATGGTGACCAAAGTGACCCAGACTTCTTACTTGCTCAAGTGCACAAACCAACCAATATACCATCACATTGTATTAATTGCAGTGTACAGATCAACCACAGTTAAAGTGACACCACATTACTTATCTTATATAGATAACTGCAAAGTATTCAGCATAAAGTCTATCAGAAACTGTCACTCAACTATTTCTTTTTATATACTTTTAATACATTATATTAATTAAGTTCTTCTGCGCATTAGTTCCCTACACTGTCTAGTCCAATCCATGAGCCATTTTTGTGGACATCTACCTGTACAAAATGCACCTGCAACAACATATAGCTATGATTCTCTCTTTACAGAGATAGGCAAATATAACCGCTTATTTTGTTTAGATTACACTCTCTTCTAATGAGCTTGTTCATTGATTTCAGATATGCAGTCAATATTAGCGGGCATCTAGATGCTCAAGTATTTCAAGCCTGCAGGTGACCTTTCAAAGAGATACAAAAGGACCCGAGGTGGGAAATCTATTAGGAAGAAAAGCTATGGATTTTGGTAATGCACCTTATATCTCAATACCTTGCTAAAATGAATCAATATGAAAGAGCATTACTAGGACAAGTATCAGGGGGTAGCTGTGTTAGTCTGTGTCCACAAAAACAATGAGGAGTCTGGTGGCACCTTAAAGACTAACAGATTTATTTGGGCATAAGCTTTTGTGGGTAAAAAACCCACTTTTTCAGATGCATGGAGTGAAAATTACAGATGCAGGCATTATGTAAGGTAACTCCCTTCTCTTCATGTGTCAGTATAATAATGCCTGCATCTGTAATTTTCACTCCATGCATCTCAAGAAGTGGGTTTTTTACACACAAAAGCTTATGCCCAAATAAATCTAATAGTCTTTAAGGTGCCACCTGACTCCTCGTTGTTATTACTAAGACAGTGGCCTGAAGATATGTGGATGCTAAGAAAATACCACATCCTATGTGCAATATACACTGTGGCCATTGTATAAATCTTCTTTGAGCTATGGGCTCGAAGACAAGAAAACATGAGAATATAACATGAAGGATTTATATATTAACTGACTGAGTAGCTGCTGTCAATGATACTATGCAAAGCCTGTATCCACTAATAAATTCCTCTTCAGAGGCAAGCACTACACTGCAAATATTTACTGTATAGGGAACCACAAACCTTTGTTCCTATTAGCCCTGGTCTACACTAGGACTTTAGGTCAAATTTAGCAGCATTAAATTGATGTAAACCTGCATCCATCCACACGATAAAGCCCTTTATTTCGACTTAAAGGGCTCTTAAAATCCATTTCCTTACTCCACCCCTGACAAGTGGATTAGCGCTTAAATCGGCCTTGCCAGCTCGAATTTGGGGTACTGTGGACACAATTCAATGGTATTGGCCTCCGGGAGCTATCCCAGAGTGCTCCATTGTGACCGCTCTGGACAGCACTCTCAACTCAGATGCACTGGCCAGGTAGACAGGAAAAGAACCGTGAACTTTCAAATCTCATTTCCTGTTAGGCCAGCGTGGCAAGCTGCAGGTGACCATGCAGAGCTCATCAGCAGAGGTGACCATGATGGAGTCCCAGAATCGCAAAAGAGCTCCAGCATGGACCGAACGGGAGGTACGGGATCTGATCGCTGTATGGGGAGAGGAATCCGTGCTATCAGAACTCCGTTCCAGTTTTCGAAATGCCAAAACCTTTGTCAAAATCTCCCAGGGCATGAAGGACAGAGGCCATAATAGGGACCCGAAGTAGTGCTGCGTGAAACTGAAGGAGCTGAGGCAAGCCTACCAGAAAACCAGAGAGGCGAACGGCCGCTCCGGGTCAGAGCCCCAAACATGCCGCTTCTATGATGAGCTGCATGCCATTTTAGGGGGTTCAGCCACCACTACCCCAGCCGTGTTGTTTGACTCCTTCAATGGAGATGGAGGCAATACGGAAGCAGGTTTTGGGGACGAAGAAGATGATGATGATAATGAGGTTGTAGATAGCTCACAGCAAGCAAGCGGAGAAACCGGTTTTCCCGACAGCCAGGAACTGTTTCTCACCCTGGACCTGGAGCCAGTACCCCCCGAACCCACCCAAGGCTGCCTCCTGGACCCAGCAGGTGGACAAGGGACCTCCGGTGAGTGTACCTTTTAAAATACTATACGTGGTTTAAAAGCAAGCATGTGAAAGGATTACTTTGCCCTGGTATTCGCGGCTCTCCTGGATATACTCCCAAAGCCTTTGCAAAAGGTTTCTGGGGAGGGCAGCCTTATTGCGTCCTTCATGGTAGGACACTTTACCACTCCAGGCCAGTAACATGTACTCGGGAATCATTGTACAACAAAGCATTGCAGTGTATGTTTGCTGGCATTCAAACAACATCCGTTCTTTATCTCTCTGTGTTATCCTCAGGAGAGTGAGATATAATTCATGGTCACCTGGTTGAAATAGAGTGCTTTTCTTCAGGGGACACTCAGAGGAGCCCATTCCTGCTTGGCTGTTTGCCTGTGGCTAAACAGAAATGTTCCCCGCTGTTCGCCACAGGGAGGCGGGAGGGTTGAGGGGGTAGCCACGCGGTGGGGGGAGGCAAAATGCGACCTTGTAACGAAAGCACATGTGCTATGTATGTAATGTTAACAGCAAGGTTTACCCTGAAAGAGTGTAGCCACTGTTTTATAAAATGTGTCTTTTTAAATACCGCTGTCCCTTTTTTTTTCTCCACCAGCTGCATGTGTTTCAATGATCACAGGATCTTCTCCTTCCCAGAGGCTAGTGAAGATTAGAAAGAAAAAAAAACGCACTCGAGATGAAATGTTCTCCGAGCTCATGCTGTCCTCCCACACTGACAGAGCACAGACGAATGCGTGGAGGCAAATAATGTCAGAGTGCAGGAAAGCACAAAATGACCGGGAGGAGAGGTGGCGGGCTGAAGAGAGTAAGTGGCGGGCTGAAGACAGGGCTGAAGCTCAAATGTGGCGGCAGCGTGATGAGAGGAGGCAGGATTCAATGCTGAGGCTGCTGGAGGACCAAACCAGTATGCTCCAGTGTATGGCTGAGCTGCAGCAAAGGCAGCTGGAGCACAGACTACCACTACAGCCCCTGTGTAACCAACCGCCCTCCTCCCCAAGTTCCATAGCCTCCACACCCAGACGCCCAAGAACGCAGTGGGGGGGCCACCGGCCAACCAGCCACTCCGCCACAGAGGATTGCCCAAAAAAAAGAAGGTTGGCATTCAATAAATTTTAAAGTTGTAAAGTTTTAAAGTGCTGTGTGGCATTTTCCTTCCCTCCTCCACCACCCCTCCTGGGCTACCTTGGTAGTCATCCCCCTATTTGTGTGATGAATGAATAAAGAATGCATGAATGTGAAGCAACAATGACTTTATTGCCTCTGCAAGCGGTGATCGAAGGGAGGAGGGGAGGATGGTTAGTTTACAGGGAAGTAGAGTGAACCAAGGGGCGGGGGGTTTCATCAAGGAGAAACAAACAGAACTTTCACACCGTAGCCTGGCCAGTCATGAAACCGGTTTTCAAAGCTTCTCTGATGCGTACCGCGCCCTCCTGTGCTCTTCTAACTGCCCTGGTGTCTGGCTGCGCGTAACCAGCAGCCAGGCGATTTGCCTCAACCTCCCACCCCGCCATAAATGTCTCCCCCTTACTCTTACAGATATTGTGGAGCACACAGCAAGCAGTAATAACAGTGGGAATATTGGTTTCGCTGAGGTCTAAGCGAGTCAGTAAACTGCGCCAGCGTGCCTTTAAACGTCCAAATGCACATTCTACCACCATTCTGCACTTGCTCAGCCTGTAGTTGAACAGCTCCTGACTACTGTCCAGGCTGCCTGTGTACGGCTTCATGAGCCATGGCATTAAGGGGTAGGCTGGGTCCCCAAGGATACATATAGGCATTTCAACATCCCCAACAGTTATTTTCTGGTCTGGGAATAAAGTCCCTTCCTGCAGCTTTTGAAACAGACCAGAGTTCCTGAAGATGAGAGCATCATGTACCTTTCCCGGCCATCCCACGTTGATGTTGGTGAAACGTCCCTTGTGATCGACCAGAGCTTGCAGCACTATCGAAAAGTACCCCTTGCGGTTTATGTACTCGGCAGCTTGGTGCTCCGGTGCCAAGATAGGGATAGGGGTTCCGTCTATGGCCCCACCACAGTTAGGGAATCCCATTGCAGCAAAGCCATCCACTATGATCTGCACATTTCCCAGGGTCACTACCCTTGATATCAGCAGATCTTTGATTGCGTGGGCTACTTGCATCACAGCAGCCCCAACAGTGGATTTACCCACTCCAAATTGATTCCCAACTGACCGGTAGCTGTCTGGCGTTGTAAGCTTCCACAGGGCTATCACCACTCGCTTCTCAACTGTGAGGGCTGGTCTCATCTTGGTATTCATGCGCTACACGGCAGGCGAAACCAAGTCACAAAGTTCATGAAAGTGCCCTTACGCATGCGAAAGTTTCGCAGCCACTGGGAATCGTCCCAGACCTGCAACACTATGCGGTCCCACCAGTCTGTGCTTGTTTCCCGAGCCCAGAATCGGCTTTCAACAGCATGAACCTGCCCCATTAGCACCATGATGCATGCATTGGCAGGGCCCATGCTTTCAGAGAAATCTGTGTCCATGTCCTGATCACTCACGTGACCGCGCTGACGTCGCCTCCTCGCCCGGTATCGCTTTGCCAGGTTCTGGTGCTGCATATACTGCTGGATAATGCGTGTGGTGTTTAATGTGCTCCTAATTGCCAAAGTGAACTGAGCGGCCTCCATGCTTGCCTTGGTATGGCGTCCGCACAGAAAAAAGGCGCGGAACGATTGTCTGCCGTTGCTCTGATGGAGGGAGGGGCGACTGACGACACGGCTTACAGGGTTGGCGAAGAAGGGACGAAGCTAACATCAGGGAGCTAAAATCAACAAAGGGGGTGGCTTTACATCAAGGAGTATTTCAGGCAGGACTTCAAGGAGGGTTCCAATAAGAAATGGTGCACCTAAGTTATCGTTCTTATTGGAACAAGGAGGTTAGTCTGGCCTCTGATTGATACATGGCTAGATTTACCTCACTGTACCTTCTCTGTGAGTGACTGCAGTGTGACCTAGAGGAATGAGTCCCCTAGACGGGGGAGGAGGCAAATGAGTATAAAACAAATCTGGTCTATTTCTTGTTTTGATCCACTCCATCTATCTTTTACATCTTTGGCTGGCAGCAGACGGTGCAGAAGGACTGCATGCCATCCAAATCTCATGGCTGCAGCAGAAGATGGTGCAGTAGGACTGCTAGCCATCCTCATCTCTTGTCTGCCCGGCAGAAGATGATGCAATAGGACGGCTAGCAATCCGTATCGCCTGCCTGCTCACCATAAGACAGTTCAATAGGACTGACTGCAGGACTAAAGAGAATGACCTGGTCAAGTCACTCCAAATTTAGTCCCTGCGCCCATGTCTGCCCAGGCGCTCCCAGCCGACGTGGCCAGGAGCACCTCGGACACGACAAGGACGGCTACCAGTCGTACTGTACCATCTGCTGCCACAAGGCAATGGGTTGCTGCTACTGTGTAGCAATGCCATACCGCGTCTGCCAGCACCCAGGAGACATACAGTGACGGTTACCTGAGCGGGCTCCATGCTTGCCGTGGTATGGCGTCTGCACCGGTAACTCAGGAAAAAAGGTGCAAACCGATTGTCTGCCCTTGCTTTCATGGAGGGAGGGAGGAAACGGGGGCCTGACAATATGTACCCAGAACCACCCGCGACAATGTTTTAGCCCCATCAGAGTGCTCCATTGTGACTGCTCTGGACAGCACTCTCAACTCAGATGCATGATTGTTTGCCGTTGCTCTGACGCAGGGAGGGGCAACTGAGGACACGGCTTACAGGGTTGGCTTCAGGGAGCTAAAATCAACAAAGGGGGTGGCTTTACATCAAGGAGTATTTCAGGCAGGACTTCATGGAGGGTTCCAATAAGAAATGGTGCACCTAAGTAATTGTTCTTATTGGAACAATGAGGTTAGCCTGGCCTCTGATTGATACATGGCTAGATTTACCTCGCTGCACCTTCTCTGTGAGTGACTGCAATGTGACCTAGAGGAATGAGTCCCCTAGACAGGGGAGGGGGGGGAGCAAATGAGTACAAAACAAATCTGGTCTACTTCTTGTTTTGATCCACTCCATCTATCTTTTACATCTTTGGCTGGCAGCAGACGGTGCAGAAGGACTGCATGCCATCCACATCTCATGGCTGCTCGGCAGAAGATGGTACAGTACGACTGCTAGCCATCCTCATCTCTTGCCTGCCCGGCAGAAGATGGTACAATACAACTGCTAGCCATCCTCATCTCTTGCCTGCCCGGCAGAAGATGGTACAGTACGACTGCTAGCAATCCGTATCGCCTGCCTGCTCACCATAAGACGGTTCAATAGGACTGACTGCAGGACTAAAGAGAATGACCTGGTCAAGTCACTCCAAATTTAGTCTCTGCGTCCATGTCTGCCCAGGCGCTCCCAGCTGACGTGGCCAGGAGCACCTCGGACACAACGAGGACGGCTACCAGTCGTACTGCACCGTCTGCTGCCACAAGGCAATGGGTTGCTGCTACTGTGTTGCAATGCCGTACTGCGTCTGCCAGCACCCAGGAGACATACGGTGACGGTTACCTGAGCGGGCTCCATGCTTGCCGTGGTATGGCGTCTGCACAGGTAACTCAGGAAAAAAGGCGCGAAATGATTGTCTGCCCTTGCTTTCACGGAGGGAGGGAGGGAAGGGGGGCCTGACGATATGTACCCAGAACCACCCGCGACAATGTTTTAGCCCCATCAGGCATTGGGATCTCAACCCAGAATTCCAATGGGCAGCGTAGACTGCTGGAACTGTGGGATAGCTATCCACAGTGCAACTCTCCGGAAGTTGACTCTAGCACTCCGCCGAGTTAATGCACTTAGAGCATTTTCTGTGGGGACACACACACTCGAATATATAAAACCGATTTCTAAAAAACTGACTTCTATAAATTCAACCTTATTCCGTAGTGTAGACATACCCTTAGAAATCTCTACAATGCCAAGTGGTTTACACCCATTATCCCCTGAAAGACACCTTGTAGGAAACCCCTATACAGTCTCAATATAGCTATTTCACAATTACACTGCCGAATTAAGAGCTTCATATTTTAGTTATTTTACTCTCCAACACACTGTAAAAGAAACAATTGATGTAATTTATAATAGCTATTCTCTTTTGTCTCTACTTGCTATAATATGAGCATTCAATAAATTCATATTAATTATGAAACAGATACTGGCTTGGAAATTCCACTTTCTTTTAGTATCAGCTAAATGCAGGTACATTGAGCCTACCAGGAGTTCCCTGTTTTATAAATAAGAGGTAAACTGCTTACTGTAAAGTGAAGGGATACTGAACCTATTCCCATGCCTTTGTCCGCCCTCATATTTATGGGATGACATTTTAGAAAATGTGGTCATAAATTATGTTTTCTGTACTGTGGTCAGAAATCCAGAGAGATTTATTGTAAACATAAAATGTGTGAATAATATCAATGAAATTAGTATGCACTGATACATAGCAAGTGACTACTTACATCCATTTATTACAATGGTGCAGGCTAGACATTTCCCTATCCAATTCTTTAGCTGGAAAAAGCACGTATTTACCTTGTAAATTTGTAAATCAGCATCAACATTCAGCTAATTGGAGGTTTACTGTCATTAATTTAGCTAATGTACTTCTTCGTACAAGAATAACTTCCAGTTGCCTCTCTAACTTAACCTTTCTTTCAGCCCTCTTTTTTTGCTGTCACACAACCAGCAATTCAGAGCTCACAAATGACCTTCAGTGCCCCAATCATGGCAGAGGCATCTGTGGTAGAAACTTCATAGACTAGATTAAATACTGCAGTGTTCTCTTTGATGAGTTTGCAGGATTCTCTGCTTTTAGTTACTGACAAGCTTAAGCTTTGTTTTTTAGCTTTATGCACTTTATGTTACTTTGTGTTACAGAAAGAATAAGCGACACACATGAAGATTAGTAGATTTCTTCATACATAGACATACAGTAGAAAGAGCCACACTGACAACTGTAGTAGGGCATACTGGCTTTTTAAGATTCAAGAGAGGAACTGTCTTGTGCCAGTGCTCCCCATTGTTTCATTAGTGAAGAGCAAAGCTGAATGCAGGTTAAGTTGAACAAGTGGAATTTTATTAAATCCTGTGGACTGCTCTGACCATGTGGCTGAGTTGCTTCCAGCCTAACTCCTATCTCCATCAGTTCCCAGAGTCCATAACACTCCCTTCAGGGAGCATGGGCCCTTTGACTCCAGTTCCACTACTCGCACAATCATAGAAATTGTAGGTATGGAAGGAACCTTGAGAAGCCATCACATCCAGTCCCCTGCACCCGGGCAGGACCAAGTAAAACAGGTTGGACAATCTCCAATTATGGAGATTCCACAACCTCCCTGGGAAGCCTGTTCCACAGCTTAAATACCTTTATAGTTTGAAGGTTTCTAACCTAAACCTCCTTTGTTGCAGATTAAGACCATTACTTCTTATGCTACCTTCAGTGGACATGGAGAATAACTGATTGCTGTCCTCTTTGTAACAACAGCCCTTAACATAGTTGAAGACGGTTAGTAGGTTCCCCGACAACCCCCACCCCCCGCTAGCTGTCTTCTCTCAAGACTAAACTTGCTCAGTTTTTTTAACCTTTCCTCATAGGTCAGGTTTTCTAAACCTTTTTTCATTTTTGTTGCTTTCCTCTGGACTCTCCAATTTTTCAACATCTTTCCTAACATGTGGCGACCAGAATTGTACACGGTACTCCAGCAGAAGCCTCATCAGTGATGACTACAGTAGGACAATTACCTCCTGTGTTTTACATACAATATTTTTGTTAATACACCCCAGAACGATATTAGCATTTTTGCAACTGCATCACATTGTTGACTCATATTCAATTTGTGATCCACTATAATCCCTAGATCCTTTTCAGCAGTACTATGACGTAGCCAGTTATTCCCCAGTTTGAGCTGTGCGTTCAACTTTTCCTTCCTAACTGAAGTACTTTGTACTTGTCTTCATTGAATTTCATCTTGTTGATTTCGGACCAATTTTCCAGTTTATCATGGTCATTTTGAATTCTAATCCTGTCCTCCAAGGTGCCTGCAACCCTTCCCAGTGTGGTATCATCCACAAATGTTATAAGCATATGCTACTACATTATCATGATACACCCATTACTTGAACAATATGGAGTGGCAGTGGGGCACTGAGATAGAGGACGTGGTCTTGGGGCAACAGTTCAGCTGTTGGGAAAAATCAAACTACTAACAGAGTTATTTGGGATTGAGACTGATCTGCTAAAAACAAAGTAGGCTCCCCTTTCTCCTGTCTGGTCAGAGATAAAGCGGACCCATTGTGGCTCCAGCCTGCACCTCTCTCCCACACCTCCCAAAGAGCAGGGCAGGCTTAGAATCGCAGTTCCCAAAACAGCAATTACTATCATTGCAAAGGGGCAAGGTTATGGGTCTTTAACCCTGCTCTCCTTTGCACCAACAAGCTCACATGGGCCAGCACAAGGTGGTGAACTCTCCGTGGTATCATGCTTTCTTCCGAGCCTCAAGAAGAATTCTGGAGGAGTCAGCTGGAGTTCCTCCTCAGGTTCCAGTTACAGTGTGGCTCCTTCTCCTCCAATTCAGGTTGTGGCTTAAAGTAATAATCCAGCCCAGAGCAAGAAATTTGCAAGTAAAGTTTAGGGTTGTTGCCTTTATGACAACATGATTATACCTGTGACAGAGTATATAAACCCCACACTGGAACTGAAGGGGTTAAAGAACAAGTCTGGCCACAGGAGACCCCGCCCAGCCACACCTGCAGAGCAAGCTGCAGCTGGAGGTGATGCTTAAAAAGGGAGCTAGGCAGTGCAGAAGGGCCTGACAGGACAGGGAGAGAGACCTTTCCTAAGAGCTCCTCGGGAAGGGTGCTGCAGAAACCTTTTACCAGAGATCAAGAACTTGCCTGCTGAGCTCATAGTTTGCTGAAGGTTCAGCTATTATCTTTTCCTTTACTACCGTGAGGCAAACTATAAGACTTTGGCAAGACAGTGGGTGGTAGGAAGAGGGCCAGGGAGGCAGCTACAAAGCTGGGTGCTGGACATTGGTACCTCTTACCTCTGGGCTTGAGCCTGGTGGAGTGGGATGAAAAGAGTGGCATGAAAACTCTTGATTCTAAACCAGGGATCAGCAACCTTTGGCCCGTTAGGGTAAGCCCCCTGGCAGGCTAGACTGGTTTGTTTACCTGCCGCGTCTGCAGGTTTGGCCAATCGTGGCTCTCACCACCTGCGGTTCGTCACTCCAGGCCAGTGGAGGCTGTGGGAAGTGGTGGCCAGCACATCCCTCGGTCCTCACCTCTTCCCGCAGCCCCTATTGGCCTGGAGCGGCGAACTGTGGCCAGTGGGAGCCACGATTGGCCGAACCTGCGGACGTGGCAGGTAAACAAATTGGCCTGCTCCGCCAGGGGGCTTACCCTGGCGGGCCATGTGCCAAAGGTTGCCAATTGCTGTTCTAAACTCTCCTTCCCTGCAGGAAGGAAGGGAAAGGTATAAACCCTTGGAAACCCCTGGCTTGAACTGGACACCCACATGGGTCAATAGATGAACCCATATCTTCTTGGGAACCCAATCATCGTGGGGAGAAATAAGACTGATTGATGACCTGACTGGAGGGTATGGTCATCTTCCATCAAAAGACAGACAACTACAGGGCAGGATGATAGCCTAGGGGAAAGATGAGAGTCATGGCAAACAGAGGCCTAACCTCTTAACCAGTATGCAATGCCACCAGCAAACACCGTCCATCACAACATCATGTTGCACTTCATTGACTTTGTGTTATACTATTATACTTTGCCAAGCCCAAAGAGATTTGGAGTCTGTTTTAAAATAAAAGGAGTACTTGTGGCACCTTAGAGACTAACCAATTTATTTGAGCATGAGCTTTCGTGGCTCACGAAAGCTCATGCTCAAATAAATTGGTTAGTCTCTAAGGTGCCACAAGTACTCCTTTTCTTTTTGCGAATACAGACTAACACGGCTGTTCCTCTGAAACCTGTTTTAAAATAGAGTTTGTAGGATGGCAGATACCCAGACAACAGTTCTGCCCAGGTACAAAGTGCAGAAAAATAGGCCGGGAAAATAAACACTGTAGACAAAACCCCAAGACATCCTGTTTAATTGTGTTTTTAGGAAGGGAAGGGAAAACTAATTTACCAAACTGAAACTACACTCTAAGAACTTTTAAACATATAGAACAGCAAGAATATTTGGAAACCTTGACAGTGTGTATGTTACATGATACTTTGCTAAACTTACACTATGTAAATCGTGTACGCATGGGTTGATGTCATCTTCCATGCATATCTGATTTCTCATCTTAAAGATCTCCACAGTGTTTTACAAACAAACAGATATAGAAATTATACAGAAGGGTCACATTATCCACCACCAAACGCCTCAAACATGGCAGCTGCAAATCTACCCTACACAACAATTTGTGGCCGAATATTATACCAAACGGAAAACACTGGAGGAATTCAAGAAAATAGACTGTAATGGCTTGAGTTGATCTTTGGCCAGGACAGCAGCATTAGCACTCTTATTTACTGCAAAATAAATAAATAAATAAATAAAAATTAAAGAAAAAAAACCAGATTCTTTAATTGTGTACATGTGGTCAGGACCTTAATTTTATATGTCCTCCAGAAACAGCACCTATAGCTTTAATGAGCACCCTGAATACAATGCTGAAGCAATGGCTCAGCTATGACTATGAGGAATAAGCACCAGCAACATGTCCTGAAGCACCCACTGCAAGTGCATTTTGGTGGTCTCCCCATCCATATATGAATCCAGCCCGACTGTGTTTAGTTTACCAGAGCTGAAGGAATCATATCACAAGGTATTGTGGCTGTAGGCCAAGCACGAATTTTTGACTTAGGTAGGCCCTGCAGGATAAGTCATTTAGGGTATGTGAGTCATTTTGAAAATGTATAATGCATATTAGGTTACAAGTTCTCCACAGATTTGGTTCTAGACTTTTTTTTAAAAAATCTTCAAAGCAACTGCTACTCTTGGGGAAGTCATCTGCCATCTGATCAGTATAAGAAACCAGATATAACTGGGGAAGTACCGGAAATTTCTGCCTTTTATAGAATAACAAATATATTTCAATTTTGTATCAAACCCACATGCTACAGTAATCGGTGCTCTAGAAAGGCATAAATACCAGAAGCTGCCATTGACTTCAGTGCAGCTGCTTAGGTGCTTAACACGTTTAAAAATCAGGCCAAATATTCAGGTGTGTAAATATGGATTTAGGAGCCTAACCTGAAGTACCTACTCTTGAAAATATTTAATGTACCCCTGATCACCATAGTATCTGAGCACCTTACAGTATTTAATGTATTTATTCTCACAACTCCCCAGTGAAGTAGGGAAGTTCTGTTTTCTCCAGACGTTGAAGAGAGGCACAGAGAGAACAAGTGACTTGCCCAAGGTCACAGAGGAAGTCTGCAATAGAGGAGGGAACTGAATCCAGGTCTTTTTATGCTCCAGTTAGCACCCTAACTATTGATCATCCTTCCCCTCCTTGTCTTGCCTAAGAAAACATAATACCAAAACCAGGTGACAATGTGTTTAGTATTCAATAGGTCATTGTTTGGTGGACCATTTCTTGTACAGGGGAATGGATTCTATCTCCTAACAGGTGTTTATCTCCAACTACTGTACTATTGTCCTTTCTGGTAAATCATAGGGAAAGTATTTGTGGTATGTGCTAATCAGGAGACTCCCTCTGTCAGGTCAAATATTTCAAATTACTTTGTAAAAGTAACCTGTTACAGCTGAATGCTGCATATCCCTCCAAGAATACCATCCCTGTACCCCACCAACTACAGTATAAAATCAAATTTCCCCAAACAGTTACATATGACAAATAATACTCTGATCATATTACCCCACTCTTTTCTGATGACAAAATCACAAGCTTGCAGGGTGAACAAAGCCACTGTCTGTCAGATCAGTACAGACTTTGACTGTCAGTGGGCTACCTTTTTAAGTCCACGGGACCACCAGCTCCTGCAGCTAGACTAGAAGAACTCTATTAGCACTGTACTCCTGGCGCCAGTAGATTCCTAGTCAGTTTCACTCTGCAGGTGGCTCTGATGGGAAAGCACTTGTTCTTAGAAGCCCAGCACTAACAGAATTCTGTTGCAGTTGCCAGCTGGTTCAAAGGCAAACTTAAAAGAAGCAACAGAGAGCTAAAAAAGAGAAATAAACAGAGGACAGTCATCAAAAAGTGAGTGAGGGGGAAACAAAGCAGAGGGTAGATGTAGAAATGAAAGGAAAAACAAATAAAGAGGAGGAAAAAGACAAACTTGGAGAACAGTAAGTAGATACAAATAAGGAGAAAAACTATAAATGGTCAGGTGAGAGGTATACAGAAGAAGGGTACAGGAGTAGACAATGGTACTTGGACAAGAACTTTTTTCTTCTTTACTTATCTTAGTACCCAACAAAATATTTATTCTGAAAATTATATGGGCTACCAAAGAATATTGGAGATCAACTAAATTTTCACTTTTGGCAGCCATTAGGCTCTCAAGTGCTGGTAACTTTACACAGAAAATTCTTCTGTGTAAGGGAGGGGAGAAAAATAAGAATGGAGGAAGGGGAATAGGCTGGTGAAAAGATAAAATAAAATAAAAACCAGGGGAAGGGAAATTTGGAAGGATGAAGGGCAACCAGAACTTGAATATTTTCTATTCATTCCCAAATTCTGGACTCTAAAAAATTATGAAAAAGAGGACAGGAGAAAAATATGGAGAGGAGGAAGTAGGGGACCCCGCCCCCCAACAATCAATTGAAATCCTGATAAATAAACAAGTAGGGTGGCCATGAATCTTTCACCTCTCTGGAATTCAAGTTCTTCCTTGACTGTGAACAAAGGGAAAATAATGACATGAGCAATCCACACAAACTAGAGCCAAGATTTTAACTCCAGGATTCTGAATAGCTTAGTAAGAATGAACCAAAGCTACCATGCCCCAACAGAAGCGTGATGACTCATTATGATTCATGCTGGCAGCATAAAACAACAAATAAAACAAAAAAGGATGAGGAAATAAAAGAGGAATGGTCTTTTAAAAGCCTCAAAATTATGGAGCAAATTTTTTGTTGACTTCAAGTATGCTGTCTTTTGATTGAAGTAGTTCTCCATTCATTATAGTTATCCTCACGACTTCTCTGACGTTTCCTTTTGGTTTGGCTGGCCAAATACATACAGAGATGTGGTGGCATGCTGCTTAGAGCTGGAACTAAGAATTTCAGATGACAATTTAAATTGATACCAGCTTGGTTTCCTGTGCTGTTTGCTGTTAATTTATAAACCCTTCAATACTGCTGCATAATCAATAAAAATATAACAAATGCAAAGTTGGATGCTTCATGCAGAACTGACCTGGTTATGAATTTGGTGCTATTAGCAGTGATCTTTCCATGATGCACAGTTTAAGTCTATCCTACTGGACACACAGATATTTTCAGGCTTTTGTTTTGTTTTTTGTATCTTTGACAACCAAGGGTGAAATCCTGGCCCCAGTGAAGACACTGGAAATGTTGCCACTGATTTCAAAGATGACAGTATTTCACTCAAAGTCTCGACAACACCTATCTACCAAGCCACAGTTTTATTATTTTTTTCTCCATCCAAAATTTATTCTGTACTTTGAAATTGTAGAACTATCCCATTCCCCAGCTCTGATCTCAAGCATCCATTTTGCTTTGGGATTTGTTTCCTTGCAGTTTCACTCTGTTTGAGCTTGCTAAAGGAGACTTCAGTTATAACAGCCCACAGTTACATTTTGTTCTGTTTTAACTGAGCATAAAAGAGAACCCAGGATGTTTCTTACAGACATATAGCTTTTTTTCTCTTCTCTGAACTTCCAGTACTTATATTTCCCTGCACCACTTTCTCCTATATACAAGCACTGCTTACAAAATGCATTCCATTTAAAAAGACTTTTTATACTGTCCATGAATGTTACACTTCCAACAATTAATGGAACCTGAATATTACAGATGGATCCAAACCTCAACATTTGGATCTGAAACTTCCTCAAAGTTTATAGGTGTTCAGAACGAGGGCTTTTGGTTCAGCAAGCAGAGATACAAGATCAATTTTTGATTTCAGCTCTGCTTGCATAACCAAACTGCTCCAAACTTTGGAATGGTATTAGAGTAGAGCAAGTCAGATGTGGGGAGAAAGAAAATTACATAATGAATGATGAAAAATAATCAGGTGTCAATGTAAACAGCTCAGTGGAAGACTTTGCTCAGGATGCAACAGCAGTAAAAAAAGCAAACCACATATTAGAGTGCATAAACAATGGGATGGAAAATGCTAAAAATGTAATCGTGTCTATATATAAACTGATAGTATGTTAGAATACTGTGTCCAGTCCTGGTCCTCTAGGTAAAATTTTCACAAGTGCCTAAAACACCTAGGTGCTTTTGAAATGTTTACCTTATATCTCTAAAGGGATTTCAATAGAGATAGTTCAGAGATGGACAGTTATTAGGAACATGGAAAGACGTCCATATGGAGAGAGAATGTAAAGAGTAGGCCTATTTACTTTAGAGAGATGGGGAACAATAAGGGGCATGACAGGGTTATACAAAACAATGAATTCAGGAGAGAAGGAGAATCATGTGCACCTCTTCACCCCTCCTAATAATCCAATAACAATAGGATAATCACTGAAACTGAAAGGTAGTAAATTTGATGAAAGGAGATGCTATTTTTTTACATAATGCAGCATTCTCCTATCAAACTCATTCCCACAAGATATCATTGAGGCCAAGAGCACAGTAGGATTCACAAAAGGATTAGACACTTCTATGGGTAATGGGAACATCCACAGTTACATAAGGAAAAGGAACACAAATAAACCCTTGTGCTTTAGGGCATAAGCCTACCTCTAACTTAGAAGAGATAGGAAGAAACTTCCCCTTCATTGTCTACTAAGAGTTTTCTTGCACTTTCCTCTTGAGCTTCTGACCGTGGTCACTGTCTGAGCAAAAACACTGGATTACGTGGATCACCATTCTAACCCACTATGTAAATTCCTCTATTCCTACGAATAACGGTGACGTTTGTTAAATAACATATTTGATAAAATCTCAACCAACTCCACATCTGAGCTTTGGGTTCTGTTCTATTTCTACTGTTATTAATCATTTTAAGTGTTAGCAGTTTGGATTTCCCCAGATCTTTTCCCTACTATATTAAGACGTGGACAAGAAACTAGGTTCCAAGTTCTATTAACAACAATGGTAGGTTTGGAAGAAGCACTTGAATTCAGGATTCCAATCACAAATAGAAGTGTAGGTGGCAGAGGTCTCATGTAAAACTCATTGTTCGAACTCCAGCTGATGCTCCATAGGCGGAGGTAAGATTCAGAATATTTGGATGATTGTCTATATTATACTTGAGGCCGCTGAGCCTCTTGAGATTTGCTGTCATAAATATAAAGGGAAGGGTAAACCCCTTTGAAATCCCTCCTGGCCAGGGGAAAGCTCCTCTCACCTGTAAAGGGTTAAGAAGCTAAAGGTAACCTTGCTGGCACCTGACCAAAATGACCAATGAGGAGTCAAGATACTTTCAAAAGCTGGGAGGAGGGAGAGAAACAAAGGGTCTGTGTCTGACTGTAGTTTTCTTTACCGGGGATAGACCAGGAATGGAGTCTTAGAACTTTTAGTAAGTAATCTAGCTAGGTATGTGTTAGATTATGATTTCTTTAAATGGCTGAGAAAAGAATTGTGCTGAATAGAATAACTATTTCTGTCTGTGTATCTTTTTTGTAACTTAAGGTTTTGCCTAGAGGGGTTCTCTATGTTTTTGAATCTAATTACCCTGTAAGATATCTACCATCCTGATTTTACAGGGGGGATTTCTTCATTTCTATTTACTTCTGTTTTTATTAAAAGTCTTCTTGTAAGAAACGGAATGCTTTTTCATTGTTCTCAGATCCAAGGGTTTGGGTCTGTGGTCACCTATGCAAATTGGTGAGGCTTTTTATCCAACATTTCCCAGGAAAGGGGGGGTGCAAGTGTTGGGAGGATTGTTCATTGTTCTTAAGATCCAAGGGTCTGGGTCTGTAGTCACCTAGGCAAATTGGTGAGGCTTTTTACCAAACCTTGTCCAGGAAGTGGGGTGCAAGGTTTTGGGAAGTATTTTGGGGGGAAGGACGCGTCCAAACAGCTCTTCCCCAGTAACCAGTATTAGTTTGGTGGTGGTAGCGGCCAGTCCAAGGACAACGGGTGGAATATTTTGTACCTTGGGGAAGTTTTGACCTAAGCTGGTAAAGATAAGCTTCGGAGGTTTTTCATGCAGGTCCCCACATCTGTACCCTAGAGTTCAGAGTGGGGGAGGAACCTTGACATGGAGGCATAGTGGTGGGATTAACCTGAAATCATTTTGAGATCCAGTTGAGATTTTTTGAACTAGAAATACAGATTTTAAAAAGGAAATTTTTTTTTCCTTTGGAAAGGAAGTCCAGAAAGCAGCTGAAACTGAAAGCAGCTTGTTTTTTCTCTGCTTTGTGGCTAAGCAGAGACAAAAGGGGATTATCTTTGTGAATTGCAGGTTTTCTTTGCCTGGAGGCAGGGTACTTAACTCCTGCAGGGAAATTCACAGTCTTCCAACCCAGAGTTTTTTTTTTCTCTCTTCTTCCTAAAAGTAAATAGGGGGTGTGTGTTCTACCCATTTGCTTTTTCTTTGGGCTGGATAAGCAGGTTTCCAAGTAGTTGGAGGTTTTTTGCTTTAATTTGGGCCCAGAGCAGAGACAAGGGAATTGTCTTTTTCTGTAGGCTGACAATCACTATCAGAGAATAGATATTCTATTCCAGCACAGCAAAATTTTTCAGCCAAGTTTTGTTTGTTTATTTCTAAACCTCGGGTGTAAAGTTAGTTAAAAACAGAGAGGTTAGAATGACCAAATCTGCAGCTCGACTACAGCTGGAATTAGCCAAATTTCAGGCTGAGGAAAAACAAAGGGAACATGAAAGACAGATAGAACTCATGCGGCTGGAGAAGGAGGTACAGGAGGCTGCCCACAAGAGGGAAATGGAGACAAGGAAGCATTTGGAGGAGGAGAAGGAAAAAGAGAGGAAGCATGTGGAGGAGGTGGAGAGGATAAAGGCCCGGCAGAATATACCAACAAACCCTAGCAATCCTTCTCCAGGTACCACTTCCCATCCCAGAAAGTTCCCCACCTACAAGGCAAGTGATGATACTGAGGCCTTCTTAGAAAACTTCGAAAGGGCCTGCCTTGGGTACAACATCTCTACTGACCAATACTTGGTAGAGCTGAGGCCGCAGCTCAGTGGACCCTTAGCTGAGGTGGCGGCTGAAATGCCTAAAGAACACATGAACAAGTATGAACTGTTTAAATCCAAGGCGAGAGTCAGAATGGGGATAACACCTGAGCAGTCTCGTCAGAGGTTCAGAGCCCTAAGGTGGAAACCAGACATGTCATTTACCCGACATGCCTACCACATTGTGAAACTTTGGGATGCCTGGATATCAGGAGCAAGTGTTGAATCTCCAGAAAATTTGCCCTTCCTAATGCAAATGGAACAATTCTTAGAGGGTGTTCCTGAGGAAATAGAAAGATACATCCTAGATGGGAAACCCAAAACTGTAATCGAGGCAGGAGAGATTGGAGCCAGATGGGTGGAGGTGGCAGAGAAGAAGAAAACTGGTCGCAGTTGGAGCTGAGACCAGAAGGGACCACCCCAGACCACACCCTATTACCGGGGGCCGCCCAAAGCCCCACCTACCTCCCAAAGAACCCTCCAGACCCCTTACCGTCCCACCACCCCGTTCTCCAGCAACCCTCCTCGCCCCAGTGACCCGTCAGCTGGATGATGTTTTAAATGTAACGAGCTGGGGCATGTAAAGGCCAACTGCCCCAAGAACCCCAACAGATTACAGTTCATTGCACCAGAATCACACCAGAGGTCCACAGGCCCAGATACCTCCCAGATACCCTTGGAGTGGAGGGAAACTGTGAGTGTGGGCGGGAAGAAGGTCACCGCGTGGAGGGACACCAGAGCACAAGTGTCAGCTATCCATGCTTCCTTAGTGGACCCCAATTTAATCAACCCAGAGATCCAAGTGACGATTCAACCCTTCAAGTCCAACTCTTTCGATTTGCCTACAGCCAAGTTGCCTGTCCAGTACAAGGGCTGGTCAGGAATGTGGACTTTTGCAGTCTATGATGATTATCCCATCCCCATGCTGTTGGGGGAAGATTTGGCCAATCATGTGAAGCAGGCCAAGAGGGTGGGAACGGTCACCCGCAGCCAGGCTAAATGCGCCGTGAGGCCTAGCTCTGTTCCGGAAACTTCTATCAGGACCCGGTCAGAGGTGATGGACCCGGACCCCAGGCCAATGTCTGCAACAGCAGTAGTGGATCCAGTCCCAGAGACCCAGACGGAACCAGTCCCAGAACCGGAACCAGCCGAACAACCAACACCAGACCCCGTGTCAGCACTGAATCCAGTACTTGCAACCTCAACACCAGAGGGCCCCACCGAACCTGAACTGGCAGCAGCCGATAACCCTACACAAGAGGCTCAGCCGGAGCCTGAATCCCAACATAGTGCACCAGCGGAAAGCGGTTCACAGTCAACAGAAACAGCTCCATCCCCTAAATCGCTTCCCGAGGGACCAAGCCTAGGTCCCCAATCCAATGAGGAACTGATGTCTCCAGCATCAAGGGAACTGTTCCAGACCGAACAGGAAGCAGATGAAAGCCTCCAGAGAGCTTGGACGGCGGCACGGAGCAACCCACCACCTCTCAGCTCTTCTAATCGATCCAGGTTTGTTGTAGAAAGAGGACTTTTATACAAGGAAACTCTTTCTGGGGGACACCAGGAAGACTGGCATCCTCAGAGACAGTTGGTAGTTCCAACTAAATACCGGGCCAAGCTCTTGAGCTTAGCCCACGATCACCCTAGTGGCCATGCTGGGGTGAACAGGACCAAAGACCATTTGGGGGGGTCATTCCACTGGGAGGGAATGGGCAAGGATGTTTCTACCTATGTCCAGTCTTGTGAGGTGTGCCAAAGAGTGGGAAAACCCCAAGACCAGGTCAAAGCCCCTCTCCAGCCACTCCCCATCATTGAAGTTCCATTTCAGTGAGTAGCTGTGGATATTCTGGGTCCTTTTCCGAAAAAGACACCCAGAGGAAAGCAGTACATACTGACTTTCATGGATTTTGCCACCCGATGGCCGGAAGCAGTAGCTCTAAGCAACACCAGGGCTAAAAGTGTGTGCCAGGCACTAGCAGACATTTTTGCCAGGGTAGGTTGGCCCTCCGACATCCTCACAGATGCAGGGACTAATTTCCTGGCAGGAACTATGAAAAACCTTTGGGAAGCTCATGGGGTAAATCACTTGGTTGCCACTCCTTACCACCATCAAACAAATGGCATGGTGGAGAAGTTTAATGGAACTTTGGGGGCCATGATACGTAAATTCGTAAATGAGCACTCCAATGATTGGGACCTAGTGTTGCAGCAGTTGCTCTTTGCCTACAGAGCTGTACCACATCCCAGTTTAGGGTTTTCCCCATTTGAATTTGTATATGGCCGTGAGGTTAAGGGGCCATTGCAGTTGGTGAAGCAGCAATGGGAGGGATTTACACCTTCTCCAGGAGCTAACATTCTGGACTTTGTAACCAACCTACAAAACACCCTCTGAACCTCTTTAGCCCTTGCTAGAGAAAACTTACAGGATGCTCAAAAAGAGCAAAAAGCCTGGTATGATAAACATGCCAGAGAGCGTTCCTTCAAAGTAGGAGACCAGGTCATGGTCTTAAAGGCGCTCCAGGCCCATAAAATGGAAGCATCGTGGGAAGGGCCATTCACGGTCCAGGAGTGCCTGGGAGCTGTTAATTATCTCATAGCATTCCCCACCTCCAACCAAAAGCCTAAGGTGTATCATATTAATTCTCTAAAGCCCTTTTATTCCAGAGAATTAAAGGTTTGTCAGTTTACAGCCCAGGGAGGAGACGACGCTGAGTGGCCTGAAGGTGTCTACTATGAAGGGAAATGTGCTGGTGGTGTGGAAGAGGTGAACCTCTCCATGACCCTTGGGCGTATGCAGCGACAGCAGATCCAGGAGCTGTGCACTAGCTACGCGCCAACGTTCTCAGCCACCCCAGGACTGACTGAACGGACATACCACTCCATTGACACAGGTAATGCTCACCCAATTAGGGTCCAACCTTACTGGGTGTCTCCTCAAGCTAAAACTGTTATAGAACGGGAGATCCAGGATATGTTACAGATGGGTGTAATCTGCCCCTCTGAAAGTGCATGGGCATCTCCAGTGGTTCTAGTTCCCAAACCAGATGGGGAAATACGTTTTTGCGTGGACTACCGTAAGCTAAATGCTGTAACTCGCCCAGACAACTATCCAATGCCACGCACAGATGAACTATTAGAGAAACTGGGACGGGCCCAGTTCATCTCTACCTTGGACTTAACCAAGGGGTACTGGCAGGTACCGCTAGATGAATCTGCCAAGGAAAGGTCAGCCTTCATCACACATCTTGGGCTGTATGAATTTAATGTACTCCCTTTCGGGCTGCGAAATGCACCCGCCACTTTCCAAAGACTTGTAGATGGTCTCCTAGCGGGATTAGGAGAATATGCAGTCGCCTACCTTGACGATGTGGCCATATTTTCGGATTCCTGGGCAGACCACCTGGAACATCTACAAAAAGTCCTTGAGCGCATAAGAGAGGCAGGACTAACTGTTAAGGCTAAGAAGTGTCAAATAGGCCTAAACAGAGTGACTTACCTTGGACACCAGGTGGGTCAAGGAACTATCAGCCCCCTACAGGCCAAAGTGGATGCTATCCAAAAGTGGCCTGTCCCAAAGTCAAAGAAACAGGTTCAATCCTTCTTAGGCTTGGCCGGTTATTACAGACGATTTGTACCGCACTACAGCCAAATCGATGCCCCAATGACAGACCTAACCAAAAAGAAACAGCCAAATGCTGTTCAGTGGACCGGAAAGTGTCAGAAGGCCTTTAACAAGCTTAAAGCGACACTCATGTCTGACCCTGTACTAAGGGCCCCAGACTTTGACAAACCGTTCCTAGTAACCACAGATGCGTCCGAGCGTGGTGTGGGAGCAGTTTTAATGCAGAAAGGCCCTGATCAAGAATTCCACCCTGTAGTGTTTCTCAGCAAAAAACTGTCTGAGAGGGAAAGCAACTGGTCAGTCACTGAAAAAGAATGTTATGCCATTGTCTACGCTCTGGAAAAGCTACGCCCATATGTTTGGGGACGGCGTTTCCACCTGCAAACCGACCATGCTGCACTGAAGTGGCTTCACACCGTCAAGGAAACTAACAAAATACTTCTTCGGTGGAGTTTAGCTCTCCAAGATTTTGATTTCGACATCCAACACATCTCAGGAGCTTCTAACAAAGGGGCTGATGCACTCTCCCGTGAAAGTTTCCCAGAATCAACTGGTTAAAATCGTCCTTGAGATGTGGAAAATATTGTTAGTCTTTATGTACTTGGTAGTATATTTAGAGATGCATGTGTCTTATTAACTCTGTTTTTCCTCGAGCTCCAGGAAGAAATCCCAGCCAGTGTTTCACCCTAGCTGAGATTTGGGGGGGCGTGTCATAAATATAAAGGGAAGGGTAAACCCCTTTGAAATCCCTCCTGGCCAGGGGAAAGCTCCTCTCACCTGTAAAGGGTTAAGAAGCTAAAGGTAACCTTGCTGGCACCTGACCAAAATGACCAATGAGGAGACAAGATACTTTCAAAAGCTGGGAGGAGGGAGAGAAACAAAGGGTCTGTGTCTGACTGTAGTTTTCTTTACCGGGGATAGACCAGGAATGGAGTCTTAGAACTTTTAGTAAGTAATCTAGCTAGGTATGTGTTAGATTATGATTTCTTTAAATGGCTGAGAAAAGAATTGTGCTGAATAGAATAACTATTTCTGTCTGTGTATCTTTTTTGTAACTTAAGGTTTTGCCTAGAGGGGTTCTCTATGTTTTTGAATCTAATTACCCTGTAAGATATCTACCATCCTGATTTTACAGGGGGGATTTCTTCATTTCTATTTACTTCTGTTTTTATTAAAAGTCTTCTTGTAAGAAACGGAATGCTTTTTCATTGTTCTCAGATCCAAGGGTTTGGGTCTGTGGTCACCTATGCAAATTGGTGAGGCTTTTTATCCAACATTTCCCAGGAAAGGGGGGGTGCAAGTGTTGGGAGGATTGTTCATTGTTCTTAAGATCCAAGGGTCTGGGTCTGTAGTCACCTAGGCAAATTGGTGAGGCTTTTTACCAAACCTTGTCCAGGAAGTGGGGTGCAAGGTTTTGGGAAGTATTTTGGGGGGAAGGACGCGTCCAAACAGCTCTTCCCCAGTAACCAGTATTAGTTTGGTGGTGGTAGCGGCCAGTCCAAGGACAACGGGTGGAATATTTTGTACCTTGGGGAAGTTTTGACCTAAGCTGGTAAAGATAAGCTTAGGAGGTTTTTCATGCAGGTCCCCACATCTGTACCCTAAAGTTCAGAGTGGGGGAGGAACCTTGACATTTGCAAATCACTATTTTTTTATCCTTCCATCTCTGTTACTCTAATAAACAGTAACAGAAGTGTTGCATAGCTAATTGCCCATGTCATGCTGAAAATTCATCCCACAATTTATATTCAAGGTATTAAAAAGTCTTGAATTCCTCAGCAAGTGAGTGATTCCATGGTGATGAAATTGTGAAAAGCTGAGGTTCCGGGAATTTTGTAGTCAACCAAGTATCCTGTGTGTGTGTGTGAAATTGTAGGCAATTATATTTGATCATGGCTGCAAAAGTTGTTGCTGAACATATTCGAATTTGCTGTAGAAATTGGCCTGAAGTATTACAAAATTCCAAGGGCCCTGATTAAAGCAAATTGTGTCTACAATCTGTAGCACTGCAGAAAGAGTCTTGAGTCCAGTGAGAGTTGTGCATGATTAGGAAACGTCAAACACCAGAACAACAAGCAACAACAAATTAAAGAAATAAAATGTCTCAGAAAATATTACTTTTGAATTCCAAAACAATCCAAAAGGGAGTAGCTAACAGGAGGGCAGAAAGGAAAAGAAAAACATTAGAACTAATAAAGCAGAACCCAATGTGACTAGCAGGCAAGCTAGCACATTCAAAATCCAGACAGGTAGAAAACATCCAGGATCAAACCTTAATGATTTTGCAATGTTGATAACCTGCCAAGCTCAACTGCAATCTACCTGGAACAGGGTTCCCATCCTTTCCTAGCACAGCACACACATGATAAGCTTTTGTCCAAACTCCCTCCTTTTCCTTTGAGACAAATCTTGAGTAGTGAAGCGCTGAGGCAGTACTGTATTTACAGACAGCTCAACCTAGACTGCAACATGAACTTTGTCCCACGTTAGTTATTCCTTGGCTTTCTCCCTGCAGGAATTCACTCTGGCTCTTTCTTACCTACTTCTCTCTCTGAGTTGGAGGTCTCTTCCTTACCTTTTTAATCTCCCTGAGCTGGAGATAATGAGACCTACTCTGGTTTAACTGCCAGGATAAGTCAGCAAAATAGTTCTTCACTTCCACAAAGGTGCCAAAAGCTTGACATTCGCAGTACTCTTTCCATAGACTGTATTTGCCTGAATACTCTATGCACACACACTTATTGAAGAGGAGTTTCTTGTGGCATAGAGTAATTTATATGTTGTAGCCTTGCCAATAAATCCAGAATCAGCCAAATTCTGGAATCTGGAGTCACAGAGAACAGAGTACCTCTCACAGGATCATTCCAAGCAGAGTGGATAGAGTGCAGCAAAAGAACAGGGGATATGGGAGCTTCTGGGTCCTCTTTCACATGAAGATGAGAAGGAGCGCAACATAGACTCTCCCTACAACTGACAGAGCCTATGAAAGATATATGGGAAGGAAAGAGTGATGATGATGACTAAATCTTCCTTTGTGGTATCATGTTGCTAGTATAGGTGTGACTATGGTATTGATAAGATGATGTAATCATAGAGGCACCAGTCATAAATCCATATTAAGGTTGAGTTTTGCCCTTGAAGAAAGGATTCAACCTCTCTGTTATGGATGAAGAATATAGTGTCTTCTCCCCAAATATACACGACTTACTCTTTGAGTAGAGAATTAATTTTCTAAGATTTTACAGGTAAATCTGTTTCTGAGTTAAAATGACCGGTTTCAGAGTAACAGCCGTGTTAGTCTGTATTCGCAAAAAGAAAAGGAGTACTTGTGGCACCGTAGAGACTAACCAATTTATTTGAGCATAAGCTTTCGTGAGCTACAGCTAGAGTTGCATCCGATGAAGTGAGCTGTAGCTCACGAAAGCTTATGCTCAAATAAATTGGTTAGTCTCTAAGGTGCCACAAGTACTCCTTTTCTTTTTGAGTTAAAATGAAAATTTAAATGGATCCTGTAAGAAATTTAGCACTTCTTGGGGCTTTTACTGTCCCTAATAATCTCAGTAATTGAAGTTATGGTACCCAGATGATTTTACCTCTCTTCTGTGATGGTGCCATGAAGTAAATAATAAACTAGTCTAATCAGTTTAGCCTAATCTGGATCAACAAACACTGAACTATTGTACTTGTATAGTTATTACAGAGTGTCTCCAATGAAGTGAGTTGTAGCTCACAAAAGCTTATGCTCAAATAAATTTGTTAGTATCTAAGGTGCCACAAGTCCTCCTTTTCTTTTTGCGGATACAGACTAACACGGTTGCTACTCTGAAATCTACAGGGTAGAGTTAAGTTTGTTTGGATGCCCTAACTGTGCATTTCCATATGTTTACATAAGTTTAACCTTAACTTTGAATGATCTGTTGTAGAAATGCTTATAGCTGGAATAATTAAAACATTACTGTGATTTTTTTAACCCTTAAATTGCTTATATGTACTCTCAACTTTAACTCCAGTTTACTGTAGGGTTTGGTTTCGGGTTTTTTTGGTCTGACATATTAGCATGAGAGTATCTGTATTAAGTTTATATGGCCTCTTCCCTGTATTACTAGAGTACCTTTAGCCCACCATGCTATGAGATCATTTCTCTAGGTATATTATTTCAGTATTTACCCATCCTGGAACAAAATGGCATTTTATTTACTAACAAAATACAACTGGATAGTACACCAAATCTGACTTTGATAAAATAAGACAGTGGTAATATGACTACTCTGCGAATAACATGTGGCACTATCTACAGTAAATTTAATGAAGGATAATAAATAACATTTTTAAGTATGTACATATCTCTTGCCTTTTCTCCCAAAGGCTTAAAAGTGCTTTACAAACTGTGTACACACAGCACCTCTGAAGTGCATCCCCCTTTGGGGTGACTGGAGGCAACCACAAAAGTAACCAGCCCATTTCACCATGGGGAGCAAGGGGTGGGGGAGATATTAGTTTAGGAGAACAAGACAAACCTCTGCTCATAGGAGAAGTCCTGTGGGATAGTTAGAACACATTGCTTGCAGGCAGACTGGTTTGTAAGCAGAAAGCTGCTGAAGAGAATGTTTTGGTTCAGATTACATTTTCTGTTTGGAGCCCATCTCTGTATTTAAGGTCCCATCTGATAGGCCAGCGTGTCAAACTGCACAATACAGTACTTACCATATCTATCTGGGGAAGATGAAGTGCTGTTTATAATGCCAGAGTCTGAACTTGTGACTCCAAGAAATATCTCACATAATCCAAACCTGATGCCTTGATTACTAAGCTACAATCTCCACCTAGTGCACACATGCCTATAGGTGCTGAGTATCTTCAACTCCTGTTGACTCCAATGGGAATTGCATACATTATTTAATATTCTTTCTGTGGTAGTAGCTAGAGGACAAAGCCAGGTTTTAGGCACTGTACAAATTTATAGTAAATTGCAGTTCCTACCCCAAAGAGCTCACCGCTGAGAGGACAAACAAGAAATAAAGGATGGATGAGACAAACAAGCAGAAGAGGACAGAGTACCAAAACAATAGGGGTTTAGCACAGAGGAGTTGTGTGCTCAACTCTTAACCAGTCAGTAGCAATAATCTCAGCTCACCACCTGCCTATTTATAATCAGATGGCAGTTTTCTGTATGTGCTAATGGCAGAGTTGAGTTTTAAGGCAGGATTTGAAGGAGGGGAAGACGATGGCTGCATCAAACTTAGGACATGCAGCACATAGCAGGAGTGCTCAGCACCTCATAGGATCAGCCTCAACATAAAAGCCTCACACACACCCACCAACTTATGCTGTATGTGTTAAATACTTCCATACACCTACATATGTAAACTGTCTGCAGGAGGCCAGAAACTGGAGGCATTTCTAAGGCTGGAGGAGTTTCATAAAAGAAACTATAGCAACCCTCCTAAGTCTACTGGAGAAGCAGTCAGCAGTCTGATGTATCCACTCTGGCACTTAGTTTTTCCTTTTTCCTTGCTTTGTTCTGCCTCATGCTAACCATTTGATTTCATATGGAAGGAGATGTATGAGAGAGATACCCCCATACCCTCCACCAAATACCAAATTAAATACTATAGTGCATGTTGCATTGTGCTGATTCAGTTCTGACTGTAGGAAGGTAAAGCGAGCTGCCTTGCCAGCGGTTTCCCTAATTTTTTATTCCTTTTAAACAATTTTGCACTCAGAAAACATGTACTTTTTGTCCTGTTGTCAGTAAATTATTGCTATGTATTTTCAGTGAAGACTGCTCTCTGGGGCACATTTTAAATATTACATTAGGTTAATAAGTAACAGTATAGTAGGTCAGAAACCATTTGCCAATACTTAATTATTGTTTGCTTAAAGGTGTATAGTGCTTATAGGTGCTCAATTTCCTGGGTGCATCATGAGAATAAAAACAAATCAATAACTGTGGCCGTCATGAACAACAAGTCAGTCTAATCCTGCCTACCTTTACCTGACAACAGAACTAATAGCCCCAGCTACATGCCCCAAACAAGGAAATCCATCAGACACACCTATGGCACTATACACAACTATTATATAATATTGTAATAAAGTAGAGCTGTCAAGCTATTAAAAAATTAATCGTGATTAATCACGCGATCAAAAAAAATAATCATGATTAATCGCACTGTTAAACATAATAGAATGCCATTTATTTAAATATTTTTGGGTGTGTCAAGGTTCCTTTCCCACTCTGAATGCTAGGGCACAGATGTGGGGACCTTCATGAAAACCTCCTAAGCTTATCTTTACCAGCTTAGGTCAAAACTTCCCCAAGGTACAAAATATTCCACCCTTTGTCCTTGGATTGGCCGCTACCACCACCAAACAAATACTGGTTACTGGGGAAGAGCTGTTTGGAAACGTCTTTCCCCCCAAATACTTCCCAAAATCTTGCACCCCACTTCCTGGACAAGGTTTGGTAAAAAGCCTCACCAATTTGCCTAGGTGACTACAGACCCAGACCCTTGGATCTTAAGAACAATGAACAATCCTCCCAACACTTGCACCCCCCCTTTCCTGGGAAATGTTGGATAAAAAGCCTCACCAATTTGCATAGGTGACCACAGACCCAAACCCTTGGATCTGAGAACAATGAAAAAGCATTCCGTTTCTTACAAGAAGACTTTTAATAAAAACAGAAGTAAATAGAAATGAAGAAATCCCCCCTGTAAAATCAGGATGGTAGATATCTTACAGGGTAATTAGATTCAAAAACATAGAGAACCCCTCTAGGCAAAACCTTAAGTTACAAAAAAGATACACAGACAGAAATAGTTATTCTATTCAGCACAATTCTTTTCTCAGCCATTTAAAGAAATCATAATCTAACACGTACCTAGCTAGATTACTTACTAAAAGTTCTAAGACTCCATTCCTGGTCTATCCCCAGCAAAGGCAGCATAAAGACAGACCCACAGACCTTTTGTTTCTCTCCCTCCTCCCAGCTTTTGAAAGTATCTTGTCTCCTCATTGGTCATTTTGGTCAGGTGCCAGCGAGGTTACCTTTAGCTTCTTAACCCTTTACAGGTGAGAGGAGTTTTCCTCTGGCCAGGAGGGATTTTAAAGGGGTTTACCCTTCCCTTTATATTTATGACAGGGTGCTTTCTACATTTTCAAATATATTGATTTAAATTACAACACAGAATACAAAGTGCACAGTGCTCACGTTATATTTATTTTTATTACAAATATTTGTGCTGTAAAAAACAAAAGAAATAGTATTTTTCAATTCACCTCATACAAGTACTATAATTCAATCTCTTTATTATGAAAGTTGAACTTACAAATGTAGAATTATGTACAAAAAATAACTGCATTCAAAAATAAAAAAATATAAAACTTTAGAGCCCAAGTCCACTCAGTCCTACTTCTTGTTCAGCCAGTCACTCAGACAAACAAGCTTGTTTACATTTGCAGGAGATAACGCTGCCTGCTTTTTCTTTACAATGTCACCTGAAAGTGAGAACAGGCGTTCACACGGCCCTGTTGTAGCCAACATTGCAAGATAATTATGTGCCAGATGCACTAAAGAGTCATATGTCCCTTCGTCTTCAACCATCATTCCAGAGGACATGCATCCATGCTGACGACTGGTTCTGCTCAATAATGATCCAAAGCAGTGCAGACCGACGCATGTTCATTTTCATCATCTGAGTCAGATGCCAAGCAAAAAAGTCAGATGCCAAGCAAAAGGTTGATTTTCTTTTCTTTTTTTTTTTTTTTTTTTTTGTGGTTTAGGTTCTGTAGTTCCTGCATCAGAGTGTTGCTCTCTTAAGATTTCTGAAAGGATGCTCCACACCTCGTTCCTCTCAGATTTTGGAAGGCATTTCAGATTCTTAAACCTTGGTTCAAGTGCTGTAGCTATCTTTAGAAATTTCATATTGATACCTGCTTTGTGTTTTGTCAAATCTGCAGCGAAAGTGTTCTTAAAGCGAACAACAACATTTGCTGGGTCATCATCCGAGACCGCTATAATATGAAATACATGGCAGAATTCGAGCAAAACAGAGCAAGAGACATACTATTCTCCCCCAAGGAGTTCAGTCAAAATTTAATTAATGCATTTTTTTTAACTAGCATCATCAGCATGGAAGCATGTCCTTTGGAATGGTGGCTGAAGCATGAAGGAGCATATGAATGTTTAGCATATCTAGCATGTAAATACCTTGCAACGCCAGCTACAAAAGTGCCATGCGAACACGTGTTCTCACTTTCAGGTGTCCCTGTAAATAAGAAGCGGGCAGCATTATCTCCCATAAATGTAAGCAAACTTGTTTGTCTTAGCGATTGGCTGAATAAGAAATAGGACTGAGTGGACTTGTAGGCTCTAAAGTTTTACATTGTTTTGTTTTTGAATGCAGTTATGTAACAAAAAAAACTACATTTGTAAGTTGCACTTTCACGATAAAGAGATTGCACTACAGTACTTGTATGAGGTGAACTGAAAAATACTATTTCTTTTATCATTTTTACAGTGCAAATATTTGTAATAAAAATATAAAGTGAGCACTGTATACTTTGTACTTTGTTTTGTAATTGAAATCAATATATTTGAAAATATAGAAAAACATCCAAAATATTTAATAAATTTCAATTGGTATTCTATTGTTTAACAGTACGATTAAAACTGCAATTGATTATGATTTGTTAATCGCAGTTAATTTTTTTGAATTAATCGAGTGAGTTAACTGCGATTAATCAACAACCCTATAATAAAGTCTAAGCATCCAATTCCCATTCAAGTACCTGTCTTGGTCAGGGAGTGAAAGGAGACTAAAGAATCCTCCATAAAATGGATATACTGTAGTGAGAATCATCAGCAGCATACTAATTATAGGTATACTATGGGGTATTCTGGGCTATCATACACAATTAAATCTCCACAAGCATAGTTCTTGATGCAAGATGAGCAACTGGCACTGCACCTCTCTGAGCGAGCAGAGACTTTCTAGAGCAGCCTCATTCTCTTTTGCCTGGTCCCATAGGCATTTAAATAAAACCTCATGTTCAGTCATATCAAAGACTACTGAAATGGCTAATAAAATCAGCATGGATACTTGATACTGTCTATCACCAGAAGGAGACCAGTAAACAAAGATCTGAATGAAATCTCTCTGTTTCAACTAAAAATAGGATGAACCCCACAGGTTCAGAGCTGTGGATTCTACACATAATTCTGGTGACCTATAGTGGGAGAGCTGCAGGATTGAACTACAGCAGGATTGAACCCTATAGCAATTGAGGAAATATTTGATATCAAATTCCCCTGATAAACTTCTTTAGTCACATTATTATCCTTACTGAGTTATTGCAAAAATTTAAAACTATTGATTTGTTTTATTTTAAAAATTTTAAACAAACAGAAGCAAAGAGAAATGAGGAACACTAGAAGACAAGGATGCAACAAATCTGCATGAGTGGGTAAAAATAATATAACAAAACTCAGCACTTAGCAAACAAGAGAATTATTTTCATGTAACAGATCAAAAATTAGAGAATTAGTCAAGCTGTTGTTTTCTATCTAATGCAAACACCATTACAAAAGGCAACAGGTGTTTCATATCATCTGCAAATGATACATTATCATCCAGAACTATGATTTTATGATATTCATAGTATTGCTCTTCCATTTTGTTCTTGTCCTTCCAAAGTACACAGGAGAATGTTTCCACAACGTGAATGTTTTATCACTGCAGCTATTGGCATGTTTACATTTCAACAGCAACAGCTCTATTATCACAGCTACCATATAGGTTGAGGGTACCAAGAGCGTCTAAGGACTGTTTGTTCTTATTGTTATCATCATACAGAGTTTCTCAATGATGAATTTTCACAATCTCCCACTGTAATGTTTACTGGTTAATGCACAGAGGGTGTATGTGTTCCCTGCCCTCTGCTGGATGGAATGGCACACCTCCTCGAGTGTATGTGATCACATCTGCTCAAGTTACCTACCTGCAGTGTATATAAGCACCAATACACCATGCGATAGGTTACAAGTGCATATGGAAACTTGCATTTCTTTGCGCATCCAGGTCTGAGAGACAGAACAATCTTAGCACCAGTCTACACCTAAAACTTACGTTGACTTAGCTATATTGCTCAGTGGGGTATGAAAAATTCACACCCCATGAGACGTAGCTAAGCCAGCCTCAGCTCTCATCTAGACACTGCTAGGCTGACAGAAGAATTCTTCCATTGACCTAGCTACCACTTCTGGAGTGAGCAGATCTACTACAGTGAGAGAAAAACCTCTTCCATCGCTATAGCAAGAGTCTACGCTACAGCAGCAAAGCTGCAGGTGTGCCGCTGTAGTGCAACTATACCCTTAGTCACCATGCACCCCTGGGGGGCTTATTCACCCCCAAAGGGAAGGCTGTAGGCCTCCTCTCTGTATTGTTTCATGGACAAAGAAGCAAGTTTGTTTCAGAGGGAAGGTGCAGTGTTACCACACCTCTGGGACCCGGGAGAGATCAGTGAGCGGCTGCGCCCCCAAAGGCACCACTTTTCCCTGAGCTCCCCACGGGTCAACATGGTTCCACATCATCACTAAGGCAGGCCAACAGCTCCAGTTCACAATTTGATGTAAGCCCTAGTACTAATACAGCTAATAGACCCTTTCCTTTAGCCCAAGCGATAGGAACTTCGGTGCCAGAAACACAGGTTCCAGAGTTCTATTTCCACTAATAACTATGAAGTCTTGGCAGGCATGGAGTCATTACATTTCACGAGGGAGAGACACCAATTCTACTTGTGTTATAGTCCAGTGCTTAAAGTAGCTTGAGATGGTGTCATTGTGTTCTCTATGCTAAATGATGCACCCTCACCAGTGTAAAGCAAGGTAAAGTTTGCATGCTTCATGTACTGAAAATTAATCTCTTTTACAAATAAAATAAATTGAGGTGAGTAGTGCTGTTCCACTGGTAGTACATCTCTCCAATAAATCATGTGCTTCTTGTATTTTGTTACTGACACATCTAATATATGGTTCCATTTTTATTTTTTGTACTTTTAAAAACAAAAAAAGACATTCTGTAAACTCTAATTTAATCATAATACTTTAAGGCATTTAAACACATCACTAAAAAACCATGCCGCTCAAATTACATTGCACAACAGCCACATAAGACAGTCAGTTATTTCCTGGTAAAACATGGGCCCTCTGCTACAATCCTTACTGATGTGAGTAACTCTGTTGAAGACAATAGTGTCTACTTATTTGCATACTCCTGTGAGTAAGAGTTGCAAGGTCACACCCCATATTTGTGTAGCCCTGTCTACATATCCTTATTTTCCCCACTTTTTGCATAAAATTTACCTAGCAATTTGCCTTAGTACATTGCCTTAATACATGCTCTTTTCAACTCTTATAAATATGATTCTTCTGGACATGAAATAAAAAGATTGTTTTCTTCACTTTGACAGTTATCGCAATGTACATCAAAAGCAGAATATACACCAAAACAATCAATATTTTCACAAGACAGTTAACAACATTTTGGCCTCATATCTTAGACACTGATTATTTATTTCCAATTCTTTTTATGATGAAAAATTCTACTTAGTCAGTTGACTTGTGAATTCTATTGGAATCGTGTAAATACTAAGATTTTTTTCATTGCTCAATCAAGACTATGGAAAATTTTACAGTTGTAGTGGTGTTGACTAACAAATAAAAACTTTCAGATGCTTTTCTTCCTTACGCTAATGGAAACAGACACCAAACACTGCTTCCCCACTGTTATGTGTTTTACATGCACAGCATCTGTCATTTCTTTATTTAGAAAAATAAGATTCATTACTAACTTTGCTTTCAACTAATTTATGCTACATCAGTATAGTTTATGTAACCTATAAGAATGTTACACTGTTCTCTATTTCTATGCCCAGATCAATCAAAAATGTGTTTTACTGCACAAAGCAGCAACAATACAAAGTGTACATAAATATGCAACTTAAAGCAGAGAACCAAAATACCTTCTGCAGAGTACTATTCAGATTCCTTTTGGCCTCTCTAGTTTGATACTATGTTGCATTAGTCTTTCTTTTGCTTGCAAGAAACCAGATATTGGATCAAAGATTTATTTCTTTGTTTAAATCTTATTAGGATTTGATTGTCAGGGAATATTTATTTAATAATGCAGACCAATTTTTAGAAGTTTTGATTTTAACTTTTAAAGGCAATTGCTGTTACATCTTTTCTAGGGTTAAAACAATGTGCAGAATTGTGTCATCACTATTATCATTTGTATGCTTTTTAAAATCTATTTTGAAATTTAAAAAAGGCAAGCTATTCAATATTCCTTTGCAAGACACAGAAAAACATTGCACGTTACATTTGCCATGAAATATAAAACAGTTTCCAACTAATTTGGAAAAGCTCAACTTGTACAAACTTACCAAAGCAACATTCTTTCTCCAAAGAAGAGTTGTTTATGGTAAAGTAAATTTGAGACACAAAAGGCTTCATTTCCTGGGTCCATTTTGCATAAGGTTTAGCTTTTAAATCCATCTGAATGTGTTCTGTACAGTTCAGGAACATGGGTTTCCTTTCTCCAGAAGGCATACTTGGGATCTCTAGTCTGTTTCAGTTGAAATGTTTTATGGCCTTGTTCTGACTAGGCCAGCGGCCACTTGTTGCAATGGCAACAGGAAAAGCCAGGATCTGCCTTCTCAGTCCTGACAGGCATGAATAATTAATGTATTTTCACCTCCCATCATTAGCATTCCATTCAAGCAACACAAATGAAGCGATTCATTTCTTCTTTTGTCTTCAGAGAAAGCTCACTGGATTAATGAGGGTTATCTGTGAAGATAAAACCTGGATCTGCTGATTTATTTAGTCTGATTAGTTCGTATTTGTGTCTCTAAATGCAGGCTTTATTGACAATAATACATTGTCAATGCTTTTCCAACCTTATTCAGGAAGGCACTGTTACATGCAGCTACAGCAACAATATCTGGCTGCAGCACATGAATGTTTCATTTTCTTGATGTTAATATTTAAACTGGTGTTCTTTGTTTCTGAGTGCCTTCTTGAGCAAAATTAAGAACAGATCTAGAGGCATAATGCTTGCACATGTTTCTCTAATGATCTCTTGGTTTGTTAGATAACACTTCTTTTCAAAATCTTCCCGTTATCAATAGAAATGAGTGAAAAAAATTGCAAAGAAAAAATATCAGCTTTCAACAAGTGATGTTTTGGAGGTCATTTATTCCATTTTGACAATTTCATTTTCATCTAAAATTTCAATGATAAAATAATACTAACATTGATGTTTGTCAATCATTCCAGTAAACAAGAGAAGTTACCTATCACTGCTCTCTGGGTCCTGTTCAAGAGATTGATTAGGGAAATTGCAATGTAATCCATCTACTTCACCTATATAATATTTGTGGGTCAGCAGCAGCTTCTGCATTATTGTGTTTGAAAGCTGCAGAGATGCTGAGTAGCATCAGCATTAAGATATGACCCCTATACCCATTGCTGTGAGGACGTCATCTTTTACGGCCACTAGTGCTGTTGACAGTTCAATAGCTAATTCTTTACATTGCAACTATTGTATTATTGTCAATACATTATTCATTCAGACTGGTACCTTCTCTACAAAATCAAAGCAAAACACACACATAGCCTTCCTGATACTTTAAACAACAAGGATGACACAGGATTAACCTATGGTATATTCACAAATGTTTTCCTTCCTATCAGACGTATTGGAGCATGAGCTTTCGTGGGTGGATACCCACTTCGTCGGATGCATGTAGCCTACATGCATCCGACAAAGTGGGTATTCACCCACGAAAGCTCATGCTCCAATTCGTCTGTTAGTCTATAAGGTGCCACAGGACTCTTTGCCGCTTTTACAGATCCAGACAAACACAGCTACCCCTCTGAAGCTTCCTTCCTATCAGAAATCATATTAGCAATCTAAAGGAGTTTGTAGGTAAAATCTCATGGGAAGCAAGTCTAAGGGGGAAAACAGTTCAAGAGAGTTAGCAGTTTTTCAAAGAGACATTATTAAGGGCACAAGAGCAAACTATCCCACTGTGTAGGAAAGATGGACAGTATGGCAAGAGACCACCCTGTCTTAGCAAGGAGATCTTCAATGGTCTGAAACTCAAAAAGGAGCTCTACAAAAAGTGGAAACTAGGTCAAATTTCACAGGATGAATATACACAATTAACATAAGTACGTAGGAATAAAATTTGAAAGGCCAAGGCAAAAAATGAGATTCAACTAGAGACATAAAGGGTAACAAGAAAATATTCTATAATTACACTGGAAACAAGAGGAAGACCAAGGACAGAGCGGGCCCATTATTTAATGAGGGGGAACAATAACAGAAAATGTGGAAATGGCAGAAGTGGTAAATGACTTTTTGTTCTAGTTTTCACCAAAAAGGTGAATAGCAATTGGACATCTAACATAGTGAATGCTAGTGAAAATGAGGTCTGATCAGCGGCTAAAATAGGGAAAGAACAAATTAAAAATTACTTAGACAAGTTAGATGTCTTCAAGGCACCAGTGCCTGATGGAATACATCCTAGAATACTCCAGGAGCTGACTGAGGAGGTATCTGAGCCATTAGCGATTATCTTCGAAAAGTTATGGAAGATGGGAGAGATTCCATAGGACTGGAAATGGGCAAATATAGTGCCCGTCTATAAAAAGGAAAATAAGGACAATGTAGGGAATTACAGACCAATCAGTTTAACTTCAGAACCCGGAAAGATAATGGAGTAAATAATTAAGCAATCAATTTGCAAACTCTTAGAAAATAATAAGGTGATAAGTAACAGTCAGCATGGATTTGTCATGAACAAATCACATCAAACCAACTTAATAGCTTTCTTCAACAGGATAACAAGCCTTATGGATAGGTATGAAGGTTTGGTAGATTTGGTATATCTTGACTTGAGTGAGGCTTTTGATACTATCTCAGATGACCTGGTCATAAACAAACTAGAGAAATACAACCTACATGGAGCTACTATAAGGTGGGTGCATAAATGAGTGGAAAACCATTCCCAGAGAGTAGTTATCAGTGGTTCACAGTCATGCTGGAAGGGCATTACGAGTGGGGTCCCACAGGGATCAGTTCTGGGTCTGATTCGGTTCAATATCTTCATCAGCGATTTAGAAAATGGCAGAAAGAGTACAATTATAAAGTGTGCGGACAATACCAAGCTGGGAGGGGTTGGAGGTGCTATGGAGGATAGAATTAAAATTCAAAATGATCTGGACAAACTGGAGAAATGGTCTGAAGTAAATAGGATGAAATTCAATATGGACAAATGCAAAGTACTCCACTTAGGAAGGAACAATCAGTTGCACACATACAAAATGGGAAATGACTGCCTAGGAAGGAGTACTGCGGAAAGGGATCTGGGGGTCAATAGTGGATCACAAGCTAAATATGAGTGAACAGTGTAACACTATTGCAAAAAAAGCAAACATCATTCTGGGATATATTGTGTTGTAAGCAAGACATGAGATGTAATTCTTCTGCTCTACTCCGTGTTGATTAGGCCGCAACTGGAATATTGTTTCCAGTTCTGGGTGCCACGTTTCAGGAAAGATGTGGACAAACCGGAGAAAGTCCAGAGAAGAACAACAAAAATGATTAAAGGTCTAGAAAACATGACCTATGAGGGAAGATTGAAAAAACTGGATTTGTTTAGTCTGGAGAAGAGAAGACTGAGGGGCGACATGATAACAGTTTTCAAGTACATAAAAGATTGTTACACGGAGGAGAGAGAAAAATGATTCTCCTTATCCTCTGAAGACAGGACAAGAAGCAATGGACTTAAATTTCAGCAAGACCGTTTAGGTTGGACATTAGGAAAAACTTCTTAACTGTCAGGGTGGTTAAGCACTGGAATAAATTGCCTAGGAGGTTGTGGAATCTCCATGACTGGAGATTTTTAAAAGCAGGTTAGACAAACATCTGTCAGGCATGATCTAGATCCCCTACCACGAGTGCAGGGGACTGGACTGGATGACCTCTCGGGGTCCCTGCCAGTCCTACAGTTCTACGATTCTATACTGAAAAGATCACAAAAATGCTACCCCCTCCAAGGATTTCGCTAAGATCAAAGAGATAGTATTCAGTACAAAACAAAGATATGTACTGTTATACTGTATAGTTCATAAATTGTATTTGTACAAATGTATCAATCACCAAAATTCACATACTTCAGTTTTACCATATTAAAATTGTAACCCATATAGATATTTATTTCTAGAGTATATCTAGAACATATTAAGTGTGACGGGGCAAGGCCAGATGGCTACAGAAAAGTAGTGGGAGATAGAATATTAGCTCCAGGCTAAACAAATCCCTGGGACCAGGATAAGTGAAATGGCAGCTGCTCCAGGTCAATTAAGACACCTAGGGCCAATTACGAACTTTCCAGAAGGCAGGGAGAATGCTAGGTTGATTGGGACACCTGAAGCCAATCAGGGGCTGGCTGAAACTAGTTAAAAGCCTCTCAGTTAGTGAGGTGGGTGTGCATGTCAGGAGCTGTGGGAGGAAGTTGCGCTGTTGGAGAGACTGAGTAGTACACACCATATCAGGCACAAGGAAGGAGGCCCTGAGGTCAGGGTGAAGAGGAGCTTGAGGAAGTGAGGGCTGCTGTGGGGGAAGTAGCCCAGGGAATTGTACATGTCATGTTTCTAAAAGGTCAGCTACCACAGCTGATACTATTAGGGTCCCTGGGCTGGAGCCCGGAGTAGGGGGTGGGCCCAGGTTCCCTCCCACTTTGCCCCCTGATTAATCACTGAGACTGGGAGACAATAGAGACTGTGCAAGGAAGGATAACTTCTCCTCACCTCCCTTACTGGCTTATGATGAAAATGGCTCAGTAGACTGTGACCCTTGTCTCTAGAGAGAGAAGGGTTACGTGGAGGGTCACAGCGAGCCTCTGAGGCTAGTGAAATCTGCCAGGAAACGTGGGACCCACGGAGGCGAGGATGGAGCTTTGTCACATAAGTTATAGCATAGAATTTGAAATGGTTTGTACATGTTCCAGATTTTTCATAGTTGAATATATATTTTATATAATAGTACCTAGAGAAAATATATTTTGTGTTTATGGAGAGAAAGGGTGATCATTTAACTACAGAACAGGTTTGGGAGTGAGGAGATCTGGGACCAAATGTCTACTGGTATCTCCAAAGTAGCTATCACTATAGTATCTAGTTGCTGCAGTTCAATTGCAGAAAATCAGTGAGTCAGTCAGTCAATCAATCAATTCTCCATCCTACCCTCTGGTTTACCCATCATTGCTATCTGTCTTTCAACGTGTGGCCTGTTTTTTATCCCTTCCTTCGCTGGTTCTGTGACAAAGCCATAGACTTCATTGTTGAAAAAGCCCTACCAACAGTTCCCTCAGGTCTCTGACTAAGTGAGCTTCAGCATAACAAACTAGCTGATTATAGATATTGCGATGAGTTGTGGTAGTGAGATAGTACAGGCGTATCCCTTTAAGGCTTTGTCGATCAGTAGCAGTGCAAAGCCTTGATTTACAATGGAGTTATTCATTCTACTCGGAAAGCAACCGATGAAGTGAGCTGTAGCTCACGAAAGCTCATGCTCAAATAAATTGGTTAGTCTCTAAGGTGCCACAAGTCCTCCTTTCCTTTTTGCGAATACAGACTAATACGGTTGCTACTCTGAAACCTGTCATTCTACTGTGACACTGTTTCCCCTTTGTATTTTTAAAATTCCAGAAAAAACAAAGTATTTTTAAAGTGTCAAGCTGTGGAACAAATGACAAAAGCTAGAAAATTCAAAGATAATGCTGATTCCTTAACTCGAGCCATTAACTCAGGAGCAGGTCTTAAGCCTAGAATGGCAGCATTTAATGGAACTTCCAAGCTTTTGTTGGTTTGTATCTTGCCTAAACATTCTGAACATTTAGGAGGCACACATCGATACATTATTTTGTAAGCTGGTGGGCACATACACCACCCAAGGAAGGTAAAATAAAGCCCAAACTGTAGTTCAGGCCAAGGCTCTTTGCTCAGATCTGGTTTACTACAAAAGGATTCAAAGAAAGAGCAAAGAAACTCAGAATACTTGATTCTAGCCAGCAGAGGTATTTCCATCTTTTTCCAGACTAGGAAAGGAGAGGACACACCCTCCCGGGGTGTCCTACCTGGTCCCCATGGAGGGGCTTCCTTCAGGGTCTTACCTGAACACTCAACTTCACAAGACCGAGTCAACAGTATTCCTTTATAGAGTTTCCATCAGGCAGACACATGACTCAGTCAGCTCACTGCCATCATCCTGTGCCTATTCTGGAGACTACAGTTCCCACTGACCCCCATGCTTAAAGGGGCTGTTTTCCCACAACAAACTCACTGACTGTGCCTAGACTTACATATATAGATACACAAATTTTGCAGCAACAAGTTATTTACCCCTTAGAGTGAAAAGCCTCTTTTGGTTAGATGATAGATGGGTTTAGTAGCATCACCTTGGGGACTTGTACGATACTTCCTATTATAAGACTCTGTTTTCAATTGCTTCTAACTTTGCCAAACTTTAAGCCTTTGAGCTGAAGTTTTCCATGTCACGTGGCTGCCTCAGGTTGAATTTTTTGGGGGGAAATTTCAGCAAAACTGGCTCAGCTGTTTCTAAGAATGAGTTTAACAAAAGATCCATCATTATGCCCAAGTTAAAAAATTCTGGAAACTATTTCCTTCAGAAGCTCTAGCGCCCCCCATGCTCTGGAGCAAGTACTTGAAATTGGCATGGAGTCACTGTTGTGCCAGGTATGTGCCTTTTGCTCTCCATGGCAAAAGTCAGCCAAACTTTAGCCAAGTCATAAGCCTTTGAAAAAGTCAGTTCACATGTAGCCAGTAGAAACTTGCTGCAGATTTACAGCTAAAGTCCCTGAAGATTCCATCTGCAGAAGCAACCTTAATTCTGGAATTTCTTAACTTTTCAGTGATTGATTTTACAGACTTAATAATGTTCTTTTAACATGTGTTTTTCTGTGTAATATGTTTATAGGCACTTTCAAAAGAGCCATGAAGCAAGTAGCTTTGCCTACACATTAATACAATAAAACCCTTTGCATAGTAGTTTTTTGTGAAGAAAAAGATCGTATGAATACACAAAATGCATTTGTCTTATTTCTGCTCCATTGTTTGAGACATATAATCACTGCATTGTATAAATCAGTACAATGAGAAAAAAATAACCTTAAGATAGGTTGCAAAGACAGACACAGATAGTTGCAGCAGTATAGATATTTGGGCTACAGATATAGTATGCTGGCTTATTTCTTCTATGCATTAAATAAAGCAACTAAATATTCACTTGGAGTATAATTAACCTTCTATCTTTCCTTTTTAGGAGAAGATTTTACAAGGTGCTGAGCATTTTCAGTTGCAATAGAAGTCAATGGGAGATGAGAGGACCCAGCACTTTCTACGCCACACTCATTTAGGCCACAGTCTGGTAACTGACTTTATGAGCACAGAGCCCTGCATCCATATCAAACCTCTTCGATTTCAGATGGTCTCTGCATGGATCCAGACTCGCTGTTTGTGGATCTGATTGTAGGAGTGGGGCACAAATTTCCATTTCCTATAAGTATCTAAAAGATGGTGCAGTTTCTCAAGTTGTCAACAGTTGAGCCAAAATTTTAGTAATTTTTCTGGCTTTACAATTTGGCATTTCTTTTGCTGAAAAGTCATCAGCAACAATTTTACAGTAAAACATAAGTGGAAAGCTTTCACACACAAAAAGGGAGTTGAACCAAATGCCATTTGCCCTCAACAATTTAACTGCTATTGTCCCACAATATTCTCTCTGATTCTCCATGAAAACTACTTTTCTAAACTTCATTTAGATGTTTTCCCCCAAATTTCTTGGCTTTTTTCCCATTAGAGGAGTGCAAAAAAATCTGAAATTACAAAATATCTTTCTTTCATAATCTTGTAATTTAAAAATTGGCAGATTAGTTCATTTCAGTTTTGACTACCAATGATGTTCCCCTAGATCTTGCATAATACCGGTGAAATCCTGGCCCTACTGAAATCAGTCAGCATTTTGCCATTGACGTCATTGAGGACAGGATTTCACTCTAAATCTTTCTTGTTTGTTTCACCCACTTATTGCATCTGGTCTGTCATTTAGATTTTGAGGCCTCTGGGACAGGGACTGTCTCTCTGTTACATATATCTACAGTGCGTAGCTAGTACTATGGGGCGCTGATCCTTGTTTGAGGTTCCTAGATGCTACCTTAATACAAATAAATAATCATCTTAGCTGACAGACTTCACTGGAAAAAATAATATAACCTTAAGTATACTGCAGCATGAATGCTAATGTTATAACACAGCATTTGATATTAAAGGTTTGCAACCAGATTCACCAACATAGATCCCTATGGTCATGGAAAGTCCCATTGTTTCAATTGCAGGACTGGGACCTAAAAAGACATAAAAGCACCCTGGAAAGGTTCATATCAAAATTACAATAAATTATGTTAACAGAGAATCTCTTTATTCAGGCAGGGCCCTGGTGCAAAGGGTATTTAAAACTTAGACCTGTATCCTTCCTAATTTTGAGGAATTAAAAATAGATGCAGTCTGTAAATTCTTCACCTTAATTTAGCAGAAAAGGGTATTTATGAATCATTTTCTGTATTACCAGGAATCTGTGACATAGAGATCAAGCTAAACAGAACAACTATTTCTATAAACAGACACGCCTACTGCTTAATGATTATGTTCAAGAGCAATTTGTACAAAGGAGAAGCATTTGCTTTTTGCATCATCTTAGTTCCCATAATAAACAGAAAAATACATTGAGTCAATTTTATTGTTTAAACTGACAATGCACTTGAAATGGCCTGTACTTATTAAATTAGTTCTCTCCTGAAGACCTTACAATTTAACACGAGCTATTTCATTGCCTAGTAAATATTTGTTTTTAATTGTGCTCATAGCACTTAAATAAATATATACGGTAGCTGACAACACTGTACACCTAGCATAAATACTACAACCTCTGGACATGGGACACAGGTTGATCTTTGCAGCATCCCTGTGTTTATTAACAAACAATATTTGTTTACCCTCAACTTAAATTTTTTAGTTTGCATTTACAGTGGAAACATGTCAACCAAGGAATGTTACCATAAAAAATCTTAAACATGTAAATGAAAATTATGGGAATGGATATAAATGTACAATCTCTTCAATAAATGATCTTGTCTAATATATTGCCTGCCAAAGACCCCTGCTTCACAGTAACACTAAGAGCAGAGTTTGTGAAGAGAGGGGCCATGTCATCAAATGGCATAATTTGGTGTAGCTCCATAGAATTTAGTCCATAATCTTGCTCCTTCTTCCTGCACATCTCCTCTAAGATAGATCTCATCTTTCCTCTCCATCCACACAGCTAAAACCCTTGCCAGGCCCTCATAATCTTTTGTCTTGGCTACCACAACCTCCTCCTCTCTGACCTTGAGAAATCTCTTCCTGCCCCATTTATATCCTTGCGGCTACAATGGTTGTTTTTCTAGCTCCTCACTTAAACCACATCACTTCTCCATTGGTTCCCCCTTGTCTGCAGCATCAAACAAACTACTGGTCTTCACTTTAAAGGCCCTTCATGGACTATTTCCATCTTTTCTATCATCTCTCCTATGCTACTGAAGTGTTGATTCCTCCATCCAGTCTGCCAACAGTGCCAGCGTTCATTGCCATATTTTCTAACAAACACCTTTGTTCTGTGTCTGAGGCCAGCCATTATGGCTGCATGGAACATTTGGCAAAGCCACCTAATTTTCTTCTTTCAAATCCTTCCTTAAAACTCACCTCTGCCATGACTCCTAAAATACACTTGACAATGGTAAGGCAACTAGTATCCTGTGACTGTTGCTTATCCCACTCATAGACTTTAAGGTCAGAAGGGACCATCGTGATCATCTAGTCTGACCTCCTGCATAGTGTTAAACACTGATCATCATAGTCTCACTGTTATCTTGTGCTCTCCTTGTCATATGGTTGTAGTCACCTGTTGTCTCCGTATTTACTTAGATTGTAAATTCTTTGGGTCAGGCACCATCTTATTATGCGTTTGTACAGTACCTAGCACAACAAAGCTGCTAAGTGCTACTACAATACAAAGAATATTAATCATCTGTCCCAGGAACTTCACAGAACCACAAGTAGTAGCATTAGCAAGCTGTCTTTTAGTAATGTTCATACACTGTTCAATAAAACCAATTAGCTCTGGAGTACTAGGTCATCTCCTTGTCACTGCGTAACAAGGAGAGTGTATAATTTGATGCTGAAATGTGAAGTTTTTCCATTTAAAATCCACCTTTGGCATAATTCCACTCTAAAGCAGAGTTGGCTATTTTGGATGTCCCTGTTGAAATGCTGTGTGGCCAATACATCTAGTGTATATTCCAGGATATACGACGAGTGAGTGAGAGAGAGAAGCCATTCATGGCCTATTTCAAATACCTGGAATAGAGCCTCATTAAGGTTCTCTTCTTTATTTATAATTTCCCATGACATAGCACCACAGTCAAGAATGAGACAATAGGAATCCTCTATGAGAGACCCTCAGGTTTAGAACTCACTGCTAGGCCCCTGGTCTGTCAGAGCCCAGTATGCCTTCTAGGAATGGTGAAAAGCACATCTTCCCCCACCCGACCAGCCCTATCTTTTTTATAAAGCTATTGTTTATGGACCATTTTTCTGAATTATTGTGATTTAGTTTATAGACTAAGCACCCAGATCACGAGGTGGTCATCTCTAGTTACATTTTAGAAATCGGAAGAAATAAATATGATTTGTGTTAAAGAACTCAGAAAATGAAAGTGTGCTAATAGAGTAGATCACTGAAATGTGATGCCACATTTTTAGGGCTAGATTCAGTTCTCATATATCAATATAAGTCAAGAGTAACTGACATCAGTGGAATTAAACTGGTGTATTTGAGATCAGAATCAGGTCTTAAAATGTTTGTAAAATTTGCCAGTTGATTCTAAGGAAACTGGCCTTTCCACAGCACTGATCAATAAATCTAGCTCATTCATTCAGAAACAGATGTACGTACACACACACCAACACGCAACTCCTCAGCCTGTGAAAGTCTGCCATTACTTCTGAAAAAATAACTATGTGGCAGCAAGCAAGACAGAGCAAGAGGAAAGTACCATGGGTGTCTTTTAAAATTTTCAATTGTCTTTGATAATTAAATAACCTTACCTCAGCATTTTCAGTTCTTCCTGTTCTTAGTTAATCATTAGATCTTCTAATAAATTTAAAAGAACAAAAAACAAAAACAAAAACTCAGTAAGCTAACATGATGTGCCTGAGCAACCTATTATGTTATTCTGTGGTTCTCAACTGGTTTACCATTGTGGGCCGCATCCAATACTACCTGTATGGCCCTGAGGATGTCACATGGGCTGCAGCTCTGTGCTGACTGGGCCGCAAGCGGCCAACGGGCCACAGGTTGAGAATCACTGTTCCATTTATCTTTCTCTGTTGCATTTCCCCCAGTCAGTTTGGATTGTAAACTCTTCAAGATCCTGGAAGAAATCTTGGCCACATTGAAGCCAATGGCAAAATTCCCACAGACTTTAATGGGACCAGTATTTCATCCTGTCTTTGCTTGCCTTGTAAAGTACTATACATCTCTTTGGTGCATACTTAGATTGCTTTGTTATTTGCTGATATTGTGCTTTATGTTAAGTGAAATGTACAGGCATGACAACCTATATGACCAAGAACAATTGGCTACAAGGAGTAACTCCATCATTCACTGTATGAAGTTTCACAGTTCCCTTTGGCCATGATCCTATTTCCTAACTCTACTAATTACATTATTACCCTGATGCAAACTTATGAAAACTAATCTTCACTAAAAATGTATAGCCCTTTTGTCTGGTCAGCTGAGAAACCACTGACCTCTTCAAATAATTCAAAGGGGGGAATGCAACTAGGAGATAAAGGTTTGTCTGGTATTTCAAAGGATGCTAGGCAGGATGTAGCTTCCCAGGGAGTTCAAATGAATGAGAGGTCTGAGGTAAATTAAAACCTAAAACAGGTCACTTAGGCTGACTGACAAGATTATGTGCTAAGATTTAGGAAAACAATTAGAGGATAATGCAAATGCTATTCCCACTCCTATATGACTAATTTAGATGTCTGCATGGAGTGTGAGTGGAGGGTTCCACGTAATAAAAATAAAGCATGTGCAAATAATGCGGACGTCTCTCTATATTTTTCAAAGTCAAAGAAATTAGAGGTGCAAAAGACAGTTAGATCAAGCAGCCCCATCACCCAATACATATTACAATTTCAGTAGGTGTAATCAAGAACAGAATTTTGTCCCAGGTCAGAAAATTAGATGTGATTGAACTGAATTTCTTGCCTGAACAATAATGGGGAGTGCGAATGGGGTACATTAGGCTTTCATCTCGTAGTGGGATGATAAGTGGCAGCAGTGACAGTGTGCCAAGTGTAAGATGTGAGCTGCTGCCCATAATAGGAGAGCAAGGAGTGGAAGGGTCTCTAGTCACTAAGTAGTAGGCGCAGTAACAAGCAAATTTTTTCTGTGGGATAGAGGTGATTTATGGTAGATGGGGCTATGTGGTTAAGGATAGTGAGGCAGACTTAAGGAGGATGTAGGAAAGTTAGAAGAAGTTCATTGGGGGTGGCTGAACTATACAGAGCACAGGTCAGAAAATTGTGTACAAAGGTGGATGTATAATTATACTATGAAATATTAACATGTGGCTCAGGAGTGGTCATACTTAAACTTAGTAGACTGGTGGTTATATTACAAAGCTTAGAAGCTTTGTTGCACTGCATTGGAGATTAATAACACCATAGTGCTGAATACAGAATTTAGGAGCTCTGTAACTTCTAATGGCTGCATCTTTGTCCACAGTCATTAAACTCTACAGTAGTCAACATAGAGCTCATAAAGCCCACAGACTGCACTTGTGGGCCGTGCAAATTCAGCAGGAATAAACACAGAATTAATGATCTACACAAACACTGACTAGAATTTAAAATATTGGTGGAAAATTAAGAAAGCAACAAATGAAAAAGGAACTCCAAAAAATAGTAAAATTAGGTATAGGCACTGGTTTACTTTGAGAATAAAAGTGTAAAATATGTTTGAAGTCTTTTGACCAATCTCTTCATGAGTTGTGCTGGGACACACACACACACACACACACACACACAGACCTAGACCAGTCATCAAAAAGTTAAAAACTTGAGGCCTGATTCCCCTTTCACATTACTTTTGTCCCAGTGTAATTCCATTATGTTCAATGGTGTTACTCTTGATTTACACCAAAGAAAGTGAGAGGAGAATTGAGCCCTTTCATTTTTTTCTAAAAACAAGCAATCTAAAAACATCCTTCTTAACTAACCTGACATTTCCCACTCCCACTGTCAAAACAAATTTCTATTGGAACATGACTAAGGCCCTAATCTTGTAAACAGATAAACACACGATTAAGTTTACACATATGGGCAATCCCTAACTGTTTGCAAAATTAGGACCTAGAGTATGTAAATATTAAGGATGAACCAATATTTTTGCGAAAATTAAAGGTGTGATCAAGTTTGGGCGAGAACAGAATCTGTTTTACAACCTTAACTATTGAATCACAGCCATGCTCCTTAAAATATATAAGTGAAAAACCCCTTCGTTTTATTATTTTTAAAAATATCATCAGGAATGTTACACATTTTGCCATTGCCTGCTTTTATAACAGTTATTTAATTAAGTGGTTCTTTTCAGTGTGCTGTTTCAGTTGCTGTTGGCATGTGACCAAGTCCCTCAAAAGGAAGCAATCATAAACTTTTAGATGGGTTTATTCAGCTGTGGCATTTCTAAGCTGATTTAAGCAGTATGTCAAAATTGAGTAAAATTAATTAGCTTACTAGAGCTTTACCATTCCCGATATTCAGTAAAAAGTAATACAAACTAGTGGGAATCAGATCTACATCATTCAATTTTTTTTAAGACAAACTACAGAGGAATTACATAAAAACAAAACCAAACTATTGTTACTTATCACCATTTTAGAATATTGAAAATCATCTGCTGATGTAAATTGTCATAGACCCATTGATGAGCTGCTCCCAGTATATTATATTCATGCATGCATTTGTGTATTGATAGATATACATGTATATCTAATATAATCTATAACTAAAAACAAAAAAGAGAATATGCTTTTTGCCGGAAAAAATACACACCTGCTTAATTTGTGCCTGATTCTGTTCCCATTGGAGCAAAACTCCCATTGGCCTCAATGGTACAAGAGAAGGCCCTTACACTCCAATTTCAGCTGTCTCCTTGTAAGAGCTCCCACAAAAACTATACAGTGGATTTTATGAGCCTTAGTAGCTAGCCAAATTATCACGTTTTGGAAGTCAAAATTATAAGATTGTCAAGTTGTCCAAGGGATGGAAGAAATATTGGAAGGAAAGAGTAAGAGACAGCAGTTGGATTATGTCCACATCCACTCCTCTGAGATGCTAGAGCAGACAATTGCCTTCTGGTTCTTACTAAAGCTTTTTAAGGTTTAAGTGCTTCAGTGGTAGCTTGGTACACAATTATAGGTGGATTAGAGAAACTGGTAATAGGAGATTTTTGCTATAATCTTTCAATTGTTAATATTAATTACTGTACTTTTTTCTTGTCATTATGCAATAAACATGAACCACATCTTTAAAGGAGCATTTTATCTTACTAGCTAACTTGTGCTGCCTTTTTCTTTATAAGAGTTATACAGAATACAGATTTCAGAGTAGCAGCCGTGTTAGTCTATATCCGCAAAAAAAAAAGGAGGACTTGTGGCACCTTAGAGACTAACAAATTTATTTGAGCATAAGCTTTCGTGAGCTAAAGTGAGCTGTAGCTCACGGAAGTTAATGCTCAAATAAATTTGTTAGTCTCTAAGGTGCCACAAGTCCTCCTTTTCTTTTTACAGAATACAGAGAGGCTTGTGAGCGCAGGAGACAAAACACCGACAGGAACTGCACTAAGACAACAAAACTCAGTACCAGAACAGATAAGAATGACCAATGACCTAATCACATTAATAATTTAATGCAAAACCCATCTCTGATGTAGCTTTCCCCCAATAAATTTGTCAAACTCACACATGACAGACAGAAAACACACCCACACACAAAAACTGCAAACTGATCAGGCTACTTTGCCCAGGCTGGAAAGATGGGAGAGATTGTTATTTGTCCTTCTATTTTTAAACACTTTGGGAAGTGCTCAAATACTCTCTGATGGAGGCCATAAGTACCTAGAGGAGTCAGAGAAAGTTAAGTATTATTGTGGATACAGTGTGTATTGATAAAAACCAATTAGCTTTCACCACCAAAATTTTCCAACCACTTTGCATAATAACAGATCTGATTATTTATTATGTGAAACAAAGTTTTGACTATGCTTTCTAAGTTCTTGGCACAGAGTAGGTAACTTCAGTAAATTCTTTCAAAGATATGCTTGTGTTGGGGGGGGAAGTACAAACAGATAATATCCAGAATCACCTATCTACTCATACTGGCTGAGAAAAACATAAAGTAACTCCAGCAACAAGCAAACAAGAATCTTTTTAGATCATATTAGTAAAATAAAACATCTTATTGCATTTATAAAGAAGGCACTTATCTTTATGCCGGATCCTACAAACACTTATTACTGAGCATGAGCTTGCTACCAGAAGTAATTCCATTGGAAGCACTGAACTCTGATATGAGAATTTGTAGGACAAGGCCCTTCAGCAGCTAATTTTTAATCAAATAATTATATTTGTACACTCTTATATGTGGGTCTATGTTATGTCCATGGCATATATAGAGACAAGTGAGATAAAAATCATGCTGGAAGGTTACAGAGAAACTCTATTTTATTCTTGGACTCCAGAACAATAATACACAGTAATCAAAAACAGAAAGACACAAAGCAGGCTGCTCCTGAAGGCATCTTTAGGCTGATTCTTTCCAGAGTCCAGACTAACTGCTGATCACACACTTCACTACAGAGTCCCCTAGCCTGCAAGCAGGACAAGGACCTTCCCTTCTCTCCTTCCGCAAACAAACCCTGTTGAAGTGATAGCTTGCAATTCCAACAAAGTCTTCAGTATTTCACTGTCTATGTGCCAGGGAATGTGTAGAGGCCAACTATAGTGCATGGCTGGGGATACAAAACTATGCAACTAATACAACTGCTAGCATTCCATTTGAAGCATCAGTCTTCCATATTCGTTTCTTTTTCTGCTATTCAAGTACCACCAGAGATTTTTAAATCATTAATTCCTTCTCATCTGATCATAAATTGTTGCTGTCTTTTAGCAGGAAGATATGTTGCACTCTGTTACACCACTATCCGCAGGGGCCCAACATTCTGAGGAGTGAGTATTGTTATAAGGAGCTTAATTATAACAGGATTTATCGAGAATTAAAGTACTGTAGTTAGATAACAGGAAACTTATCCTGAGCACGTGAAGTATATTTGCAATGGATTCCCTTCCAACAGTAACATTTTTGGTTCATGTTGCGACAAATTAACTGTAGAAGATTCATGTCCCTCCAAACATGGACTCAGGACCACTCTTAAATTTAATCATTTATATATGCCCCAGGAGAGACCATCTATGTAATACCTGTAAAAACTGTAATTTGTATAAAGCTAGAGCCACAGTTTTCACCGGCAGCTAGGCAACAGTGTCAAGTCTACAGGGTTTGATGATCCATGATGAGTTTCTTCTGATGATATATTGCTTTAATAGACAGATGCAGCAGTTTTAGTGGATGGAGCTTTTATGGAACCAGAAGAAACTAGAAATTTCCCTCTTTAGCCTGCTTGTGAAGTTTCATTTAAATTAATGTCTTCCTCTTAATAAAATCAGTTATTTTCCAAAATAGCCATTAGGAAATTTTGCTTCTTTAACAGCTGTTACTCCAAATTTTTTCAGCTCTGCCCAAATAATCATCCCATCATCACAGGAATAGTCCTTCTGATGAAAGTCAGGGGTATTGCATCGCATTATGTTCTCTGGCCTTCCTTTTCCAGTATTACTGCATAGGAATTCCCATAGAGCATATATTGCTGCATGAATAAGTCACAGCAAATAATTTTCTTAATGAATTCAGCCTCTTTCTGCTTCCAGACATTCTCTGAGTAGATCGCTATTTACTCCTAGTTATTTATTATTCAAATGCACTTGATAGATTGATTCATGGATATTTGTGTATGTGGAGGTAGGGGTTGTGCTTTGTTTGTGTTTTTACAAACTTGCCTCTCCACAGGCAAGTGCTGAGAGGCTAACCTTCATTAAAACAAAACACACCTGCATCCATGCAATTACAGAACATTCTTGCCAGCTGTTTCATTTTGGCCTGGACTGCCCAGGGTTTTCAAATACACTCCTGAATCTCTTCAGTCCCAGTCCAATTCCAGACAGCTGTCACAGCAAGTAAGTATATTTCCCTGCCACTAGAAGGTGCAGTGCAAAGCAGAAGCAAAGCATCCTGCAGCAATGTTCCTTCCACCTCAGCTTCTCTGGGCACTTAGACATCAGCTAGCAAAGGCTCAAGCAGGTACCAGAGGAGCACTCAGCTCTCAGCCTTCACCTCACTGCTGCTCAAGGCCATGAAAGCATCAGCTCCCTTTTCCGTATGCTGTAGTGAAGGGAAGGAAGGAAAGAGACACAGAAAGGGCAAAGGCACATACAAGGGGGCCAAAACAGAGAGAACACAAAGAAAGGGAGAACTCAGAAAAGGAAACGGGAGACAAATATGAGATAGGCAAAGTAAGGGAAGACAAGGGGCACAAATGAGAGGAAGGACTGACAAATAACATGCAGGGGACAGAGACAGATACAGCCATAGACATAGATAGTTGGAAAAAATAGGATTGTATGGTGGGGGGAATGAGGAAGAGAGGCACATAAGTTCTCCCCTCCAAGGTGGGAGGAAGAGAGCAGAAAATGTCAGGAGATAGAGAGTGAATTGAGCCCTATAGCTCATTCCAAACAGAAAGACTGAGTGGGGGGAAGAGAACAGCTCAGTCATTCAGAAGTTGTCAAACCCAATGATTTCTAAAATATATAGGATGTGGCTATCCCCTGTCTATGAAGGTGAGGAGCAGAGACAGTCCTGGAGTACAAGACAGGGATCAGAATATGGATCCTGGATACCATATCTCTTTATTTCTGGGGGTTTTGAGCAGACTTAAATGAGTTATTAGTAAAGCAGAATCTGAACTTTCTCAAAGTGAAAGGTGTCTGGTCCTGGCCTGGCTCCATTTTATAAAGTTGGGATTGTACCATGCAGGTTATGTTAGTCCCAAAATTTCCCCACATTCATCCACTGTTAGGGTTTGGGCTCTCTCTACAGTTAGGAAAGTCTCAAAGGATTTTAGAGTGGTAGCCATGTTAATCTGTATCAGCAAAAACAACGAGGAGTCCTTGTGGCACCTTAGAGACTAACAAATGTATTTAGTCTCTAAGGTGTCACAAGGACTCCTCGTTGTTTTTTCAAAGGATTTTGCCTATTAAAAGGTTATCTACCAAATTGGAATATTTATCTTTAGAGAGTAAACATCCATCTCCTCTTCCTCATCCTCCTTTTCTCTTCACTCATCTTCATTGTCTCTGCAGTTCAGTGTCAATCCCACCTCTAATCTCCTATCCTTTTTGTACATCTTAATTTCTGAAGGCCTCTAACCTTGCCCATTAGGTTCCATCTGTCTGCAGCATGACCTCATTTTACTGCTGGCCTGCCACAAGATCATCTAATATTGCCTGTATGCTGTCCAAACACCTGATGTGTGTTCCCATTCCACTGAATCTGCATTTTGCTTCCCTTCTGTTATTCTCTGCCGCTCCAGCCTTATGTGCTAACACTTTCTTCCTAATTTTTTTAATTCCCTCTGCTCTATTTCCACTCTCCCTCACCCCCACCTTAATGAAGGCACTCTGCCACTGATTCCCAGGCTCAAACTCATTTAAATTTGTGTGTCTGGATTTTGCATCAGTGCCCATTTGTGCACGCCAGTTGGGTAGTTAGATATATTACCTGATTTGTGTATGTTAATGCTTCTTTGTATAGCCAGAGGTGGGTGTTGCAATTTCAGTTAAACGCAGAATTATCCATTCCTGAAAAACTGGCAGTTGAGAAGGAAACAGATCTTGAGAAAACAAAGAAGTTAATGAAATTGAGTCATGTGAGCCTATGCTTCACAAAAACCATATAGAAAAAAATCAGTGTCTGCCAAACCAAGAGGCTACTTGGGTGTTTTGACTTGCTCAGGTATTAGATGTAGACTTGGCAATGGGGTGTGAGGGAGGGAGAGTCACACATTGTTCCATTTCCAGCCACAAGGAAACTACTTCCAGACACATGGAAATTAGTCAGGAAAGACAGCCTTGCCTAGGGCTGTATTATCTTTTCTGTGGACCTCCATTTAAGGGGAAAGGGAGGTACTAGGAAATTTGCTGCCAGGAAGCTAGGGCTGGTGTTGAGGCACAGGGCATCCATGAGTTTCCCAGGATATTTGTCAAATTTGGGGTTAGATTATTTTCTTTAGGGGGCACAAATCTCAATTCTCTGACAAGTGTGTGTGTGTTTCTGTCCATTTTCATGAAGGGATACTCAGAGGTTTCCAAGCCTCTTCTATGGAATATTTGAGAGCAAGACCTTGTGGGCTGAATATTTAAAGCTCTAGAAAAAATACTGTAGAGCAATGCCTACGGTAGCAGGCATTTTGACAAGATGGCTTAATTGGTCTTTGCCAAATCCAGTTCCTGTTATGTCTTTCAAAAGATGTAGCACAGTTTTGTGATGACATGTTCATTCTCTTTCATCTTCAATTCCAGCTGAATACTAGAAGGGCTTTAAAAATAAAAAAGCTTAAGTTCAAATCAGACCTATAATTACAAACGTTCCAGAATCCATCAGCACACTGGGTCACCCCTGAATGTCAAAACAAAGAGTTTGAGTCTGCGCTTAATAATTTTCCTAGAGTTCCATTGTCCAGGAGAGAAAGCTGCCTTCCATATTTCAAATACTTCTAAGTGAAAGGTGAAGTATTTACTGAATGGCTTGGTGTAATAGCTTAAACTAAGCTCAGCATCACTGGCTGCTTAATTTCAAGTCAGATCTTAGGTTTAGATTTTCCTTTAGATCTGCATATCAGAGTCTTACTGCTTTTATCATATAATTTTGCCCTGGCTTTAAAGATATCTTCTAACCTAAGTAAGGATTACTCCATCTTTGATATCAGAATTAAAATGGATCAGGAGGGAGAAATAATGACTGATCATGAACCATTAACTGATCCGTTAAACGTGCTGACTTATGCCTCTGAGCAAAAATACTGAATCACAAGGATCAATGATCAGAGCTAAAGTGGTACAACTCCTGCAGGCTGCACGGTTAGACGGCACTGGCAATTAAAGAAACGGGGCTGAGTTGA